>NC_138236.1:14885215-15324500 GCF_964197995.2 Scardinius erythrophthalmus
ACAAATACTGTACACCCTGTCAGGGCTATATAATGGGACATTATGTCTGATGGATTAGCTATACTTAGAGAACTGAGTACAGGGACAGGGCGGTAAGCTCCTAATGGAGCATACACACACACACACACACACACACACACACACACACACACACACACACACACACACACACACACACACACACACACACACACACACACACACACACACACACACACACACACACACACACACACACACACACACACACACACACACACACACACACACACACTCTTCTAGAACTAATACAGCACAAAATGTGAGACATCATCTTCCCCAGATTGAAGCTGAAAGGATCATGGGGTCTTTTTCATATGGACACAAACAAACAAGACATCATGATAAGATAAGCACAAACTATACCATCCGGATGTCTTATGACTGCAAAACCAAAGCAAAAAGCTGTGTTGCTTTTCAAGGAATTGATGATGGGGAGATCATGTGAAAACTGACGAATACAAGATAAAAGGGAAAAGAAAAAAAAGAGGGAAAGAGTATTTCTTTTTGCTTAAATTATGTCCAAATCCATCCCACCCCTCTAATTATGGATTAACTACTGCTGAAAAGAAAGTCAAAAAGTCTAAGATTGCATAGAAAAGTACCAGTACACCTCACCTAAACAAGCCGCATGATTTGATCTATCATTCATGTCGTAGCATGGTGTGAGACAAATTACACACCAAAGTTTAATACTGCCGTGATGAAATGTGATGTCTAAGTATAACAAATTGAAAAACAAATTTAGGGAGTGGACTTGCTTATATCCATCGGTTGTTGATTAGAGGCAGATCTAAATACAAGCTTGCAGTGATTGTAAGAAAGGGGCGGGGTTTACGCAGACAATGATTGGAGAAGTCCTGCATACATCACCAGAGAGTCTGTTGTTTTAGGAGATCGAGTTTTGACATTTTGATAAATGAAAGTTTACAGCATTAAAAAAAATGCATGAGTGAACTGTTAACAATAAGATCAATAACATGAAAAAAGGATACATTCTATCGACTAAGAAAAAAAAAAGAAAAAAAAGATCCTCAAAGGAATTAGGTCAAATTAATCAAAGTCTCATTCTGATATTTTTTTTGTATTAAGAAGTCCCTTTCACTCAAGGCAAAGCACTCTTTAGAGAACCAAAGTTTGAGACCTCAGTGGCGTTGAGCAGATAAGACAAGACAGCCCATTTCTCCAAGTTGCTCTCTCTGCTGTCATTAATATATGCTCCAAATGGCATCTCAATCAGCACTCAAGGCTGATGTGAACACTGATAGGGCTGGGAAACCAGTGAACGTGTCCCTCAATTAATTAAATGACCTAAATGGATTTGGACTTAATTACTTCCCCTCAGCTCACTCTCTCTGTCTCTGTAAAGCTCTGCAAATCACAGCCAGGCTAAAACAAATGCAGGTTCCAACAACGGTTTACAAGACTTGGCACAATGATTCTCAAAGTCGGTTGAGATGGTTTCAGCCAAGTTTCAAGGCAGAATCGTGAGTATCATTCACAGAGGATCAATCACCCCATTATTTAAAACTTCTGCTATTTGGTTGACCGTATACTAAATGCTAATCAATAACATTGACATTCATGGTATGCCAACCTGACATTTGCTAAAGGATCTTCAGCCACAGAGAGCAGTAGTTGGGTAGATAATCTCTCAAAGGTATATTAATTCTCTTTGCAAACATACATAATGCACCCTTGACCTAATCATCAACCAAAGACACTGTTCTATAGATTCTAGTTCAATATCAGAACAGATACTTGATGGTTTACAAAGTCAAGTTCCTCACTGAGCTACATTAAAATATCAGGATACTTTAGTAGGCTTTAAAATATTATTTAAAAAATCTATTAATTCCAAGGATTGGTACGTAGCACACAGTTGAGTATAAAGCCAAATCCGTCAATCAGATCATGTGATCGCAATATTTTACCGATTAATGGTGCAGCTCTATACCGACCCCAAATGTTTGAATGGTAGAGCATACATAACCCTGTTCCACAGAAGAAAGTCAGTCATGCAATTTTCTGAAAACATGAGGGTTCATTATTTGACAAAACGTAAATTTTTCGGTGAACTATCCCTTTAAAATCCCACAGCTCTCCTACATAAACCACATACCAAAATATATTTAATATTTTGTAAAAATATACGACCATACAATCCCATAGAGTCCACCAAGTAGTTTACCCCCCTTTTCTAGGCAGGTGGCACACACAAATGTGTGTGCGTGTTTGCAAACTGTTCGCATCTCTCTTGCTCTTCTAATCAGTGTGCATTCATGTGGCGTTCGAAGAGACGCAAGGCACTGATGAGCAGACAGCTGTCGATATCTGATTAAAACCCTGCTTATCCTTTGCTTCCTCCATGGGGTCAGCGCTGGGCGCTGGCTCTCTGTTGGCTCGATGTGGGAAAAGAGCCGGGCCCCATTGCGGGTCCTTGGTAAATGAGGCAGAGCTGTTGTGGTGGCGGGGAGGAAAAAGGCTGCACTGAAGTTTGAGGAGGAGAAATCTCTTGAGCCCAGGATTGATTATCCGACATTCATTTGGATTTACCAACAGCTCCTTGGCTTGCTATGGGATCCGCGCATCCCTCCCTCTCTTGAAGCACTTTAAAAACACTTGCCAAGGCCAGCACGGAAACCCTGATGGCAAGAGAAAGACGGGTTTTTATGGCGTGCGACCGAATCACTTTTAAAAGATCTATATTCATTTACAGGTTGACTCTGTTTAACAAGCCTGGCTTTTATCACTGCTGGCTCACGATAAAAAAAAAATTACGATTAAAATATCACACGGATGAATTTAAATTCCATCAGCGGTTTAATACCTGCTTAAGGAAACATCATGTCAGCCAAGAAGGGAGAGAGAAACATGATTTTTAATTCAAATAAGAGTTAGGTGCTTTTTAATGTGATTCACCCCCTTTTGTCCCAAGTGTCACATGAAAAGGACACACTTCGCTCGCTCCCTCTCAACTCCTCCTCCCATTCTCTTCCACTCTGGGACCCTTACACACCCTCAGAAGCAGAAATTGAATGAGTCTCCTCTCTGTATACATGGTCCAACATAATAAAGTCTGGTGTCCCTGGGCTCCTCTGTCATTTCAAACACGATTAAGCACATTAGTGCTCTGGCTCTCCACGGCCCATTACCCAGCAACCCCGCTGTCAGGGACCCACAAGTAGCTGTGAACAGGGGCAGAGGCCAGACTCTCCCTCACTTATAGAGTTCCTAGGATCCAACTGTGTCGGAGATTCTACAACTTCATTCTGAGTTGATAAGATTCAAACACCCTGTGTGATTTCAATGAGCCAATTGGAACCCCTGGGTAGCCTTTTTCCACCAATATAAGAACGGTATAAACCTGTTCAGAGCGTTTCCACTAAAGAAAAACAGATCTGGGTTGGAAAGCTGTATTTGAGATTCATTTAGTAAGAATGCACAATACAGTATATCTGTATCATACTGGTAATCAGCTCCTTTCCTTTTTAAATAACTGTTAAATATAGTTGTTTACAAATCTCAAAATAAATATTTATTTTAATACAGTACATTTTACTGTTACAATATATATATTTTTTTATTTATACATTTATTTATGTTGTGATGCTTAAATGTATTCATTTTTTGAATACTTGAATTCCAAAGGAATGTTTGAATTCCTTTGAATGTTAAAATAGCCTAAAAAGAGTCTGAAAATTAGGAATAAGTCTCGTAAAAAAAAGATTATGCTTTGCTTTTTGCAGCCCATTTGTTTGTGGGCAGGTTAAATATGTAGTAACTAAGTTACATTGCCGTTGAGGAGGTTGTCAAGTCAGTGGAAATGTGGCATCCAGGCACAGCATCATTTCAGTGGAAAAGGGGTGTGGATGGGCTCTTGAAGGCCCTGTCAGTAGATAAACACAGCTGATTAGTCTACATTATTGCACTTGCACTTATACCCTACTAAATTATACCCTTCAACCCTGCAATGATGAGAAACCTTCACTGAATGCCTGTTTGTCACACACACACAGATATTGAGGCTAATTGCAGCTGAATTGCACATACAGCATATCCAGGTCTCTGGGCAGGAGAATAGGAGCAGAATCCACGCTTGATTGAAACCGAAAGTCCATCCTAATGTTCCTCACAAGAACTGGAACCAATATACTCACATTTACATTTACTAACATATTTATTCAACTTGCATTGTATTTGAGGTATAACCGCTTCCCACACTCCCTGATGTGAATCACATCCATGACCATGGCCTTGAGTTACAAGAATGAAAAGCACTTTTTACAAAAAAGTTTTTGTAAAATGATGAGCTAAAAAAGGCTGAAAGTGAAAGCGAATCACATATAAAAAGACACAAACCTAGACTCTGGTTCGTCTTTAGTCTGGAAAATGTTTGTGTCAGGAACTGATCAACAGCTCTCGAGAAAAACAAAAACAAATAAATTAACAAAACGGCTCATGGGTTCTTGGTTTAAGGAGGGAAAAACAAGCAGGAAACCATATCACGGTGAGTGTGTCTGACTTTCGACCAACAAAGACGACATTGTAGGTTTGAGACCGCAGCCGTTGGCCTGTTTATGCCAAAACAACCAATCATTATCACTGACCTGTCCCATGATATCGTCACATGATCCAAGGGTCACCTAGCAGGCAGACATGCACATAAACAGATTACAAACCTCTACCCAGTTTTGTTTTTGAATCGAAATCAATTAGGTCAGTATTCAGGTAGGAATAGCTCGAGCAGGCTTTAAAAAGCCAGATATTCCTGGCACACATTCTGCCTGTGTTTTAAACACTGATCCAAATGGCTTCCTCCATGCTATCAGTCATTTCACTCGCCATCTCAAAGGAGACACACACACACATATGCGGACGCACACACAGGAGCCTAATTAGATTTCCAGTGAGTGACCACCCTGCTGTTGCTGGGCTAAATTAGAATTGGACTTAAGGAGTGTTGGGCAATTATTGAGGGTCTGCCCCTACAGAACAGATGACGGAGAAAGAAAGAGAGAGAGAAAGAGAGAAATGCGCATCTGACAGTACAGAGGCCATTTTCATCTTTCATAAAATAGACACACTCACCCTCATCCCAAGCCACATATTTAAATTGTAATCTACTCAGAACAAAATCAGTGTATGATGGGATAAGAGCGGGAACTTTGGTAACCGTAGTAACCCAGAAAGATATTAATATGCAGACATAATATGCAGACAAAGTCTTCTCAAGAGCACAGAGAGATAGAGAGAATGACAAACAGCTGACAGACAGGAAACACTTTGACCCTCAATTGGGATTAGATAAAAAATGGAATGGAAGAATCCTCACTAGTCTTTTCTCTCTCTGAGTGCCTGCCAAGGTTACTGTAGTCATGTGAAACTATTACGGAGACAAAAGCTGAAAAATCTGTGAAAAAATAAAAAGGCTGGCAATAAAACTGATCTGAAATGATAAAAAATGCAACAAAATATGAACAAAAACTTTAGACTAATAGAGAGAGAAATGTTTTTTTTTTGTTTTGTTTTTTTCAATTAATGTTTGTGATATGATTGAATTAATATCCTAAGCCTGAATTTTTTTTTTTTTTTTTTTTTAATAAAATAAACTTTAGTTGATAAAAAAAAAAAAAAAAACTTACATATTTCAGATATTCTCTGCTATGAACTTTGTACTAATTGTTCTCTGGTGCGGGCCATCTGACACAAGATCTGAGTGGATCCAGGACATATTGCTGAATCGTAAATGTCCCAGAGATGCCAGATGCTAGAAGTAGCAGTAATGGCACATTTTATAGCTCATTTCATTGACAGCAAGTACTGCAGTACGGCAAGCCGTTTTAACAGTTAATCCTTAAAACCTACTAGTATCTATTTTCATGCTACTAGTACTTATTTTTTAGATACTAGTTACTAAAAAATAAGTACTAGCAGCATGAAAATAGATACTAGTAGGTTTTAAGGATTGAATGTTAAAACAGCCTGCCATATGCTGTGTTGTTGAAAACATGACAAATAAATCTGAAACTTAAGTGTTATTTAGTACATGTGTATCAGTATGAAAACAATACTGGATCTACATAAAAACCAACAATAGTAATTAAAACAAAAATTGCGCCTGTAACGTTGTGTTGTACATCTCTAAAGAAATACAACTGCACCGCCTAAAAACAGTAACACTTTATTTTACAGTGTCCCTGTTACACATCGTACATGTACAGAGACAGAGCGTGTTTAGGCCACGCCCACACCAGGGGGGAAAACAATCAAAACGTCTCCATTGACTTTGCATTGCGAGAGGCTGCCTCCTTGTCATTTCTTATTTCTAACAAAAGACAGAAAAATGCCTAAAAGCTGCTGTGTGACAAGGTGTACAGCAAACAAGCTAAAAAAAAAACAGAAATACGTTTTTATTAGCTCTCGACCCCAAAAAACGAGTGTTTAGGACATAAAAGTGGATACAGGCAGTTGAGACAGAGCGTCACGTGTCTCATTACTCTGAGAACAAACGTACGCCCGCTGGAGGAGACCATATCGGCAACACATGATAGTTTATCTTACAGAAATATAATATATAAAACTGACATTTGGATATTTGACTCACCAGTGACCAAATGTTTAACTTACTGCACATGTGGTGTATTTTTAGTGCATACTGAGTGTCAGGATCCCACAATTTACCCATTCG
The DNA here is from genome assembly GCF_964197995.2 of Scardinius erythrophthalmus. NCBI lineage: Eukaryota > Metazoa > Chordata > Actinopteri > Cypriniformes > Leuciscidae > Scardinius > Scardinius erythrophthalmus. The sequence continues at coordinate 14,891,946 of NC_138236.1, forward strand.
TTCCAGCCTGTATCCACTTTTATGTCCTCAAACGCTCGTTTTTTTGGGTCGACAACTTATGACAACTTATTTCAAGGAGGCAGCCTCTCGCAATGCAAAGTCAATGGAGACCGTTGGACTGTTTTCCCCCCCGGTGGGCGTGGTCTTCAGATTATGACGCGTTGCGCTCTGTCTCTATTGAGAATGAGGACATGCGTCACTGTTGCTTGCTGTCACGTGACAAATTGAGCCCGCCCACCATTTTGGGAGGATACGCTATCGGTTGCTAGGGGCAACAGTGTTAGAGCGATACAGAGACGGATACAAATTGTAACGGATATACGAATAGAAATTACGAGAAAATTAAGAAGAAATGGATAAGAATGTGGCAAAAGAAAAGGGTCCTTACAGGGAGAAACTTACTACCAATGTCAAACAGAGGTATTTAGAGAAGCTGGCTGATATTAAAAACGTCGACTCATACGAGCTGCCTGCAGCTGAATGGAACAGAGACCTAGACTCTTTACCACCTTGCACTTATATGGAAATAGCTAATTACTTGGTTTTTGGCATCAGCTATAACGAAAAAAACTGTAACAAATGGTTCCTACGGTTTCCACGACAATCGTGTGAGACACTGGAGCAGTTTTTTTTTACACAGCAGTGTTTTCCAGGCATTCTAAAATAGTGCGACAACTCTACTACCAATACAAACAATGCACGGTGCTGCCGCGGGTATCCTCCCAAAATGGCGGAAAGGGGAGGAGACGCGGTCTCTTGGGGCGGGCCGCTGTGTCGTGACGACATCTCCTCATTCTCAATAGTAATAAATGGTAGATGTTAATTAATAAACAGTAAATGATGCATAATTACAAGCAACGAACCCTAAACCAAACCATAACCAGTAACAGTAGTAAGTACATGTTAATTAAAGGTGTTAATTAAACGTTTAAACGTTTAATATGCTGTTTGGAAGTTAGACGGGCTGACACAACAACAAACGTGAAGCCAATCAGCATTAGGGGGCGTATGACGGTGGAGGAGAGAGAACGAGCAAGAGGGAGATTTGAACTGAAGAAAGACTGCAGAAATAGAAATGAGACAATACAAAAGAGAAAAGCTCAGAAGAAATCACTGGAAAATAGAGGCAAGAGCTTTAGGACCTGTGTTAATATTAGAAACGCTGTCCAGCGCTGGAGAGAGCTAAGTGGGAAGGTCTGAAAACAGACGCGGATGCTGCTACTGGGTTTGAGTCTCATTGTGTGTCTGGAGCTTCTGCGCTTTATTTTTCGTGAAGCATTATTCTGTTGCACTTCTGCTATGTTAAACAAACATCCTCTCTTGGATTGCGTGCGTAACGGAGGCCATTTAGTGAGAGTCGCGCTGACGACTGCTAGTAAATGCAGTATTTAGCGTCATTGTTAGTGCACTCAACTCGCTTGCAGGGGGATCGGGGTTCGAGATCGACTCGAAGCAGGGCTTCTAGGATTGGAGTGTGCGTTTTGGAGGTGGAGCAATGAAGAAGGGGTGTGTTTGTTTGGGTTGATTTCAAACATCAACATTGGCCAACAGCATATTTAAAAAATGACATACCCTACACTATAAAAAGCACACATTAAAATAGTGCAACTAAAAAAACAACAACGTGTAATTAAAAGGAATAAAACTTAAAAATTAGCAATTAAAAAATTACAAATATTTGTATATTATTATATTGGTATTCAAATGTAAATCTACAAACATGAAACTACTTATGCATCATTAAAACTACACTGAAATAAAAAACAAAACAAAAAACAAACAAGAATAAAATGCTGTTTGTTGCTCACTGGAATGGCAGCGTGAATAACTGTTAAAAGAGTCAGAGGCATCTGGTGTCACGTGGATGTCTAGTCTGTCAGCGAGAGGTCACGACCTTCTCCCTATCAATGCCAGTCAGCCAATCCCTAAGGAAGAATGGGATCCGCTGCGGCCACAAGGGTTCTGCCTTCCTGACAAGGTCAGTCCATGCGAAGAACAACCCTGGCGGGCCGCGCTGCTGCCTCTGCTGGGAATGATGGTGGAAAGAAGCCCCATCAGTCTTCATTCAGGCACCAATGACAATTCCTGCTCATCCCATTCCCCGCTGAAATTCCAAGAGGACTGGCTGTCAGCAAACTTCAATGTGTGTCTCGATTAGCATGAAAGTTGGCACGTGATTTGTCACATCTTGCCGCGTACCGCTCAGTGATGCATATGACACACATCGCGGCGATTACTCTCCAATGGACATGTTGTGGCAACACATCCTGATAAGCATCAAACAAACTTGCAGCCGAACTGACGTTTCCCTCTCTTGAAACGACATCCCCAGCCAGATGTCCAGCAGACATCAGAGAGGGATCCGTGCCAGCCGGCAGACAGCGGCCGAGCGGATCGATACGAGAACCGCCGAGACTGTCCTCCGCTGTCGCCAAGCCAGGCAGACGGCAGTGGCATTAGCGGAGCGCCGCCGATCCGTCCCCTGCTTGGCTTGCGTCTGTTTTCATCAGCCCTCGGACTCGCTGCAGCACACATTTATTTTGCGAATCAGTCATTTAGACAGAGGAGAAAAATCAATTCGTGTTTTCTTTCCCGAAGATGACCTGACGGCAACCTTCTAACAAAAGCCCAAAATTATGCAGTTTTTATGCCTTCAAATTGTCTTGCTTTCTTCTTTGACTTTTAAAGTTATGAATGTAAAATATGCTCTTTTCTTGATCCCTCTCCTCTCTCCCCCGCTCTCATTAATATTTAAGGTTGTTATTTAGAGGCATTACCTGTCTGTATTGACAGAAATTGGAGCCGGCGTCCCCGGCGGGTATTATAATTGGAGGGTGAAGTGTATGCGCTGGTGGTGGAGGAGGGAGCAAAACACGTTTTTACCCTCAACATTTTTATGTGCAGGTCTATTTTTAATATCAATTCTGTTTCTTCAGGATAAGAGAAAAATAACAGCCCAGGGACCACCTGCTAAAGTCATCACGCATACACACGTAGATTCCCAGAGGAACGAATGAAGTGGATGGTTGTGTGCAGGGGTAAGTGAAGATTTTGGGAGGAGGAACTGGAAGAGTCTTTATCAAAGAAATGCAGTGTAGGCTCTGTCAAAAGCTGCCCGACACTCTCCCTTCTCTCTCTCAGTCTCTCTCTAACCAAGCACAGCATGAAACCATTCCAATTAGTGAGAGATCCAGAGAGAGAGAACAAAAGATCGACTCTGATCTCAAAAGAAGACATCAGGACACCAACAAGGCATACATGACAGTCACGCAACATACTTGATTTCCAATAAACACAGTGATATATGTGATGCTGAGGAGTTTGCTTTGTTATAATCTGGTCCAGTATCAAATTATGACTACAGTACTAATGTAAAGTAATAATAACAGAATGAGATGCACTGATGACAGCAAGCTCACTCCTCTGTCATTAGTGGTGTTTGGTAATACAAGTGTTTGTGCTAAAGACATGATCTAGAACTCATGTGGCTTGCTGAAGAAAGGTGTGATATTTTTCTAAGCAATATGAAATGAGACTTCCATCAGGCAAACAAGAAAACAGTTTTGACCTTCATTTTTTTGGGCTAAGAACCAGTTTGTCATAAAGCCATTGAGGATAGGTCATTTTGACTTGGCCAACCACTTACAGTACGAAGTACCTAGCAGCCATCCAGAACAACAATCTAAAAACCAATCGGAACATCTTATCAACCACATAACAATGCTCTGGCAATTATCCATAGTACTGTATAGACCTTTATCAGTTTAGACGCCATATTGAATGTTAAAGGAATAGTTCACTTCAAAATGAAAATTCTGTCATCATTTACTCACCCTCAAGTTGTTTCAAACATGTACAAATTTCTTTCTTTTGCTGAACACAAAATAAGATATTTTGAAGAATGTCAGTAACCAAACAGTTGATGCACCTCATTGACTTCCATAGCATTTTTTTTCCTATGGAAGTCAATGGGGTACATCAACTGTTTGTTTACCAACATTCTTCAAAATATCTTCATATTTTTCATTCATACAGGTTTGAAACAACTTGAGGGTGAGTAAATGATGACAGAATTTTCATTTTGAAGTGAACTATTCCTTTAACGCAGATGAAATTGAGGGCTGTGAGGGATAGACTTACAGTCTTTACAATGGCCTGATAAAAGTCCTAGATTAAGTAATTTTCACAACTTCATTTAATTTTTTTTCTCCAAATCCTGAATAATCGGATTATTGTTAAACAAAAGTACAATCCATTGAACACACTGTGTTCTGTTCCTCTCAGCCTCGTTTTCAATCTCATAGCACTGAGATTTGCATGGAATTTTAACCACTTGTTTCACACATTTCAAAAAAAAAAAAAAAAGAAAAAAAAAAGAAAGAATGAAAGTGCATTCGAAAACAAAAAGTGTACAAGAAAGTGCATATGAAAGAAAGAATATGCAAATGTAAGAAAGAAAGTGTTTGAAAGAAAAATCATATGAAAAAGAACATACATATGCATTTTCTTCTTTTGAAACTACTTTCTTAGGTGGAGGTAAACAATATATAGGAACTAACTGGTCAAATTTTGTATTGCATTGTGTTGTAAAAAAACAATATCACACACACAATCTTGCCGGTGACCTACGGCTGAATCACAACCTCAGTTTATTACATTTAGTATGGTCTTGGTTGAGAGATATTACTTAAATGTGTAATATTCCCATGTGTCTCTGTATGGATAGTTCATAGTCTACACCAGCAGGATGCACAAAGAATGTGTGTATGAGGGGGAAAGAAAGAGAGAGACAGAAAGACCCCCGGGTGCTCAGCCAAGACATGCCGAGCTCAGCGCCTCTGTGCCTGGTGAAGAGGATTTAGGAGGTTGAGTTTCTTTACAGGGCACTGATGCTCATCCACACACACATAGACACACACGCACACACACAGCTGTGATCAAACTCCATGCTGTGCAGGACTGACAAGACACACACACACACACTGCAGAAGACTCGTGTCATTTCAGGATGGTTAGATTCCTGTGACAGGTCTGTACCCAGTTGCTATGTTTCAGTGCTGAGCAACCCAGCTCACCTGGGCTCCCACACAAATAGCTCTGGGTGCCATCATCATATTTACTTCACTATTCAAATATGTTATTTACACTTTACAACAAAAGATATTTAGCTGTTTCAGGAAAAGATTAGGGAACGGGAAAGAAAAGGAGAGAGAGAGAGTGAGAGACAAAATCAGTGTTCCATTCTCTTTTTTAGAAGATTAAACTTTATTAAACTGTCCTCTGCTCAGGAAACAGACACAACACACACAAAGCCCTTAATTTACAGTCTCTCAGAAAGTGCTGAGTTAAGGATGTTGTGGTTCACTCAGACACTGACAATCCGTTACAAAGACGGGCGATAAACCACATTTCTTTCAAGTTAGTGAGTTTGATACTAACCAGCCATCTATCAAGGGTGTATTAGTTTAACTTTCTACTAGTTTGGTTCATATTGCAGTTGTAGGGTCATGGTTTTATCACTGTATTTTCAAATATTTGTTCTTAATTGAATAACAAATATTTTGAAATGTACGGTCAGTAAGATATTATGTTTTTGAAGGAAGTCTCTTTTATGCTCACCACCTAAAAAAATACAGTAAACAGTTATATTGTGATACATTGTGTAACAGTGATACATTTTCCAGGATTCCTTAATGAATTAAATTTAGAATAAAAATAAAAATTATATTCCTTAATGAATATATTTTTTGTCAGAACGTAAAATTTACTATATATATATATATATATATATATATATATATATATATATATATATATATATATATATATATATATATATATATATATATATATATATATATATATATATATATATATATATACACACACACACACTTTTTTTGTGTGTGAAAAAAAAAATAGTATATTCAATCCAACAATCAACTTAATTATATATGCTAATGAAATCTCAAATGCCATCATAAAATCAATATTTATTAAAAGTGAGCAAAATCTTATTTTGCTAAATGAACGAATCACTCATATAGTATATCAACTTCTGAAGCCACTGTTTGCAGCGTTTGTTTTATTTCCATAAATAAAACACACTGCTTTTCACATTAACTGTGAACGCAAGTAGTACTTGATGCCTGGTTCGGACACAGAGTTACACATGTTCTGTCGAGAACGTTGCGGTTCATGCTCAAACATGTGCTATAGTGTATGTGTGTAAGCGAGTATTATCTTCTCTTCGAAATATATGTTCTCTACCTCATGCTGCGTTCACTAATCCAAGCCTGTGCACTCTGAACTGAGACCAATCTGCCATTTTCTCAATTCCAGTTCTAGCCCAAAGAGTATATTACAAGAGCAGCATTTACAGAGACCTCTCAAAGGCTTAGACCACACAGCTGTGTAAGGGACCCCTGCAGAACCGGTCATCAGGCCATATGGTCACAAGGTCAATTTCCCCTTAATAAACATCGTCAGCAACTCAAAATCTAAAACACACCATCTGAAAGCTCCAGTATCAGCTATATGACAAACAACCAGCTACTTTTAACACTTTTCCAACGACTTTCCATGAGTTTTCCATGACCTTCCAGTCGTTTATGATAACTGGGTTTTTCTAGAAAAACGAGGTTTTGCAAGAGGTTACAGGGCAGATTTACAGTACATTTGAAAGTCAGGCATCATATATTAGAATTAATCTAATAAATCAGTTAAGTACCTTAATAGATAATTTGTTAAGGCAGATACCAATATAATCAATCAGACTTTTTCAAGCCTTTTCCTTTTGCCAATTTATCAGTTCTGTGATCTGAATATGTGAGTATAGATCAAATGTAAACCTAATTTCAACTCAAATCTTAATAGCTTCAGATTGTTTCTGTCTGATCTCTCTCATGACAAGATGCCAGCTGGTGTCCCTGCCTTTAATCTGATTAATTGGAAACTATCTGTGGTGGCCCCTGGTCAAGAGTGTGTGTGAGGCCTATTGATGTGCTACCATGGCATTCCTATCACATGCTGAATGATGACACAAGATTCTTAAAGTCTTACAATGGGATAATCCCACATGTAATCCTAATCTCAATCTCCAACCATTAATCTCAATCCCAGACCTGATTAAAAGATCAAACGTTGCTCAGAAACACTCTAATCAAGGCTCCCTCACCATGGCATCCCATATCAATTTACATTGTATAATAATATTTTGCATCTCTTCTACAATCAGTTAATTATCTAGACTCATAATACACTTTAGCAGAGCTACAGAGAGAAAGAACCTTCAACCAGATCGACCTTTCACAAAAAAAAAAACTAAACAACTAGTTACTCATCCTCACCATTTTTGCATCATTGAAGGATGAAAATACACAAGCGCAAATGAGATTCTAAAAGATGATTTAGTAAAAAAACAACACGGACAGATTTTGGTCTGTTTCTCATGCACAAAGCTATTGTAAGCATTGAAAAATGAAGTATGAGTCATGCACTAGTTTATAGTGCTCTTTTCTCTTTTTTGACAACTTGATAAGAAAGTAAATGATGACAGAATTAAAAAAATTTGGGTTAACTGTTCCTTTAAGCATTGAGGTTTGATGTTCTACTAAAGGTTCCTGAGCTACAAACAGATGAACAGTACATGTTCATATGTGTGTGTGTGTGTGTGTGTGTGTCTGAATGGAACAGAGTGTGTGTGTGTGTGTGTGTGTGTGTGTGTGTGTGTGTGTGTGTGTGTGTGTGTGTGTGTGTGTGTGTGTATGTGTTTAATGCCCTTGCTTTGGTGTCAGAAAGCATGTGTGTGTGATAAATGCACTTCGCTTGTCAGATTTGAGATTCTCATTAGTCTGAGCAAGAGGCCATTACTCCTCTGCTTCACTGTGTGTGTGTGTGTGTGTGTGTTCAGCGACGTGTGGTGGTCTTCTGAAACCAGGAGGCAAAATCTGTACTCTGATTTTGGTTGTAAATTTCAAAATGTAAACTGATTTGGAAAACCATTTACCTAACACTTGTCAAAAAGTACCCAAAACCATAATTAGGTTTATTTTTTTTTACAGTATGTTCACACATTTATTATAGAAATGTATGCATTTTACAATAAGTACAATAAATTAGTAACAAGTGGATTTGAATTGAATTGGCCACATTCCAAAGGAAGCTGAATTGAAATGACAACAAGAGGAATTTACTGGATAGCAAATGAAAGAAATTTAACAGGTAATGACATTCTGGGAAATGAATCGTTCTTCTGTCCAGGTCCATGTCTCTGTCTGTCTGTAAAGACTGTAATAAAATATTTTTTAATAGTTATTAATGGTTTTTATTACATTTTCTAAAACGTTTTTTTTTGTTTGGGGGGGGGGGGTGAAAATACATTTGGGTTATGAGTTTATGGAATTATATAAATTTATTTTTATTTCCAATTCAATTCCTGAATGTAATAGATTTCAAATTAACTGAAATTTAAACATTAATATAACATTTTTTGTAGACAAAAGTTTTAAAAAAATGTTGATGGTTTATAGTCCAGAACGACAGACAGAATGACAGTACAATAGATAGAACGTTAAAGAACGATAGAACAATAGATAGAATGGCTGACAGGCACATAGAATGAACAAACGAAAGAAGAAACGATAGAACGAACCATAGAACAAATGATTGATCGATAGAATGAACGAACAAAAGATCGATAAAACAATAGATAGAACGACAGACAGAATGATATAGAACGATAGATAGAAGGACAGATCGATAGAGCGACAGATAGAATGATAGATTTACAGATAGATAGAGATGATCATATTTAACAAATTCACTTTTGTGGACCAGAGTCGAAGAACAGTTAATTAACTAGAATGAATTACCCTTTTTTAATTCCTCTGCCTGTTATACCATTTCAGCATTTTGTGGGGTGTGGAGAATTCAATTCAAATGAATACTCGAAGAAGTATTGAAAGAAATACTCGAAGAAATTGAAAGGAAGCTAATTCTTCAAATCTTTTGCACAAACATGTTGTGTTAGACAGGGAGAGAGAGAGAGAGAAAGACAGGGCACAATCTACTTGAGTGCAGAATCCCTCTGTATAGAGTCAACCAAATTGAATCAATACATAAAGGCAGCGAGGCAGCGTCTGGTCACGACTGGGGTTTTAGTAGTGGCACCAGAAGTCATATACACACACGCGTACAGACACACACACACACACAGGTCATCTAAACACAGCAATTTTAAGACATCTCGATTTATAATGGCTTAGACTGCCACTGTATCGCTGTAACATGAAACTTACCGCAGACACACAGAAACTCAGCACGTACATTAGTCTGACGCAGATACAAGCCCGTATCCCACAACCACCACCATCATTTACGGCCCTCAGATACGGCTCTCCCCAGAGGGAGCTCGGATCTATTGGCTCTCACGCTACACGCAACACAGAGCTTATTTCCAATGAGAACAGAGGCCGGAATATGCTTTGAAATCACAGCGATTGCGACACAAGCCTGGAATTGGAACATTACGAAACACAAAAAAGAAAGGGGGGCACGGGGACACCAAAGAATATGAGCAACAAATCGATGAGAAGGGAAAAAAATAGAGAGAATAAGAAACAGAGAATGGACTAGTGGGGTGTTGTGGTTAGAAATGGAGGCTATTTAGGGCTCGGCTGATATTTCTCAATCCTCCTCTATTGAGTCAAGAGCAGACTGTTATGAGACACCGAGACGTTTCCCAGACTCTCAGGTGTGATGGATGGATATTTCAGCCAGTAAATATTACACATGCTGGAGGTTATATATTTCCCAGCAAGGACAATTGAGGCAGGTCTCGCTGAGTCCCATGGATGTCGTCCTCAGTGTCCAGAGCTAATTATATAGTAAGGAGAAGGGGATCGGAGCACAGTCAGACCTTGAGAAACACTCAGATCTCCAGAGTGTCAGTCCTATCAACAGATCAAAAGCCTGAGTCTACCACAACACACACCCTCGGGCGACGAGGGACCAGTGGATGAAAACCAAACAGGCCAGTTGAGACCGCTATGAGGGCAGTGTATGTTATGTATTCTTCTGTGGCACACAGTAAAGCCAATTATATTTTCTCATTAAAATGTCAGATCTGCAACAGTGTTACTTTAGGGTTTTCTCAATGCTACTGAGTGAAGTGCAGGGACCACAAAGAAGTATTTTCAAGACTTTCAAACTTTCTCCATTGTTAATGTCCCTTGCTGTTTTCTCTCAGTGATAATTAGGGCCAAAACAAGTAGTTGTCATTATCGACATTGAAAATTTGTTGGCATTTTAATTGTCAAATATTATTCATGTGACCAAACATAAAATATATATATGAATGAAAAAAAAAAAAGACTGCTGTAACCCAAAAGCCTGATGTAGCTGGATATAGTCCAGTACTGCTACAAATAATGTAAATAAAGTAAAGTGTGGGGAGAAATTACAGACTAAAATGTTGTCATGTGCACTGCATGTAAGATAGAGAACAACTTGCATGATGTTACAGCATCCTAAAAAAAGGAAACACCCCACCCCCCTTTATCAATAATGCAGCTTGGTAAATATTATTTAGACATTTGGAATTTACTATATATATAATATGTAGTCAATATTTTATATTTAAGGAAAGGAAAATGCTGCCTACTTTAAGAGTGAAAGTATACTTTGGTGAAATAAAGAATTTAAATAAAAATGTGGAATATTACACAGACTTAAACTTTCATTAATTTTTTTTTTTTTTTTTTTTAACGTAACTCTACACTAAAAAAAGTTAAAGATTTCGAGAATAAAGTTACAATGTTTTAAGAATAATTTCATAGTAGGATTTTCAGAATGTAGTTTTAAGTCCTGGGAGAGAAAAAAAAAAGTCATAACATTATGACATTAGCATAAAATTTACATACATTTTTAAAAAATAATAATAATTTATAATCTCATAATGTTACAACTTTAAAATTTGATGACTTCCTTTTTGCAGGCCTACTATAAGATTACTCTATATACACTACAACTTTATTATTTCAATTCTAGATTATTAAATATAAATATAAATAAAATAATAAAAACCAATAACTAAAAAACACAAAACATCTTCATATAATTCAGTGAAGGCCTATTAAATGGTATTTCCAGAAGATGGTTTTATCTTCTTGACATGCCTAATAAAAACTCTCCTCTCAAAACTAAAAAGAAACTTAAGGCAAAATCTGAAAAATCAATTAAAACTCTTAAATTAGCTGCCAAATATTTGATTAATCATTAGATTTTCATTAGATCATAAGATTTTCATTAGATGCTTAGTTGAATCTCTTCATAGTACACCAAATTACAAAGTTGAAATAAAATGCTGTGCATGAGGAATCCAGGGGTCTGGTTATGCCCTAAATAAAATCATCTATAAAAGTCATCTCTTGCCAATTATTTTGGACCCAAGGCCAAGTCTAAAAGTAGAACGCTATGTTTAATTCTGCTTATCTGTGGAAACACTTCAGGTCAATAAGATATCCAACCCACAACAGAGGACTGATTGACATTCTTTAAGAAAAAAAAAAAAACCCTCTTCTTTTGGTGTGAAATGTGAATAATGCAAATGCACCGGGCCACATTTTATCTGCGGTCCAGGTCGAGGGAGTCGAGCGTTATTAAAGCAGCATTGTGACTGAAGTAGAATGTCAATGGAAGCATCACACGTTACCTGCTGCAAGACTTAACATTACATTAAACAGTGTGCGTCCACGCTTCGACTCACTCACGCTCAGACATCGGCTCCATGAATATTATAATGTGACCCGTGGGGCATAAACGCAGTGAGAGTAGCAGAGGAGTGAAGGGCCTGGCTGCCAGTTTCGATGTCCGGTCCAGCCGCAATGGACGCCGCTTCATGGATGCTTTTATTTGGATTTCTAAATCGTGCTGACAGGGAAAGCACTGACTAAAGCATGTCAGCGAGGGCAGGGGCCTGACAGTGAGTGTGCAGATGAATGGGATTGCGATTGCTCTCACGTGTTGTGCGACTGAAAAAAAGGCCGACAGAAGAGAGATAAGGGGAGGGCAAGAGGTAAGAGTGATTCACTGTGTCTCTATCGTACAATTATCAGATGAGAGGGTGTGAATGTCTCGCACTCAGACCAGAACCCTTTGCGCATAAAAAGCACTTCTCCATGTCTCCACGCACATTAATCACAAGCTTCTGTTGCACTTCTGAGCCCCTTTGTTAACACTTTACACCGTGTTAACAAAGGGGCTTCAAAATCATTGTTTTAAGCAGACTAACACGATGGTGGATGTGAAAAACATTTAAACGATAAATGATTGATTAGTTGCATGACGTTAGATGAATAATGCATCCCTCTGTAGTGGTTTATAAACCTTATGTAATACATCTCACTAACTGAACACGAAGCATTTCAGCTTTCTTGTGTGCAGTCCTACCCCTGCTCGCCACAGCTCAATTTGCAGTATCACGGCTGCCATCTAACCCTCTGCAGGCATCTGAAATGGCATCTCGCTTCGCTTCCACAGCATTCGGCGAAGACCGGGAGGAGTTGAGAATCATCGCATCCCTGGGAGGAGAGGAGGAGGGGAGGGACATCCAGCTAAATGCATTTATCTGCTGTTGGCAGCTTTTCAAGCCCACAGCTGAGGCGAGATCAGACAAGAGCGAGTGTTAGCGATCCCTTTGTGGGCCGATATGCGGGTCATTCCTGTTATGCAGCACACTGTCATGATCCCATCCGATACAGTACCGTTCAAAAGTTTAGGGACAATATGATTTTTTTAATGTTCTTGAAAGAAATGCTCATCAAAGCTGCATTTATTGAACGAATAAGCATTTATTGGATCAAATGTTATAGTAATATTGTGAAACATTATTGCAATTAAAAACGGTGTTCTATTCAAATATATTTAAAATGTTTAATTTCAAAGCTGAATTTTCAGCATCATTACTCCAGTCTTCAGTGTCACATGGTTCTTCAGAAATCATTCTAATATGCTGATTTGGTGCATATTATTTCTTTTTTTCTTTTTTGTGGGAACCATTCAACATTGCCATCACAGGAATAAATTAAATTTTAAAATATATTAAAATACAAAAGAGCTATTTAAAATTTCATTATTTCACAATATTAGTTTTCTCTGTATTTTAATAGAAAAAAAATGCAGCCTTTGTGAGGAGCATAAGAAAGAGAAGAAAAACCATATCGACCCCAAACTTTTGACCGGTTGTGTTTGTTGCGTGTACATGAGAGACAGGATGCATCTTATGAAGCTTTTATGCCATGGAGACGAAGCCGAGGAGGAAGCCAGACAAATCAAGTAGTGAAGTGTTGAAAAATAAGAGGGAACTTGACAGATCAAAGAAGAGAGATCAACCAATCAGAAACGTTCTCCAGGTCTTCAGACATCCTTCTACCTGAAGAGAGTGAGAGCCTAGAAGGTTCCGTCTGGGTTGGAGAGTAAGACAATCCTATCGAATGCACTTCAGGCAGTATAACTCTAGGATGTGGTGCTCTTCTCACAGAGAGAAATTCTTTGTCCTTCATGGTGAGATTTAGAACCAGAGGAGACACTAACGACTCACTGAGGTCTGTGGATGTTTGAAATAAAGTAATGAAAGAATCCTGCATTCAGGATCTCTTGACAAACATCTGAGCGGAGTTAATGCACATTTGGTTTTCGGCTACATTCACGAGGATTCACACATCGACACACTACACGGCTTGTCTCTGTCTCTTTGGTGGTTGCGAATGCCCCAAAGGAGGCATGTGAGAGACATCCAGGACTGACAGACCTGATCCTGGATCAGCAGTGGGGGAATCTCGACGGATGAGTCGCATCAGAAGATCAATACACCACTTAATGCTGCACTGTTGCTGAATAACAATGGGCCGTGAGAAAGCTTTTTACTCACCACCTCCCAGCTGACCAGCTACAGCACATACTTACTTTAGCAGACTGTTATGGGTGCTAGATGTCTGGAATGATGTTGCGGTAAGGTTGCAAAGAGCTTTCGATGATATCTCAGTCAGGTATTAAGAAGGTTTTTGCAAACATGCTGCAAGGTCTGTTGAAAAAAAATCTTTTTAAATTGAAACATGCTCAATATTAGTTAGCTAGGAAAGTCTATATCCATCAACAGGATTTAGGGGAGTCAGGAGGCTGCTCTAGAGGGCTACTCCAAAACCATCACAGGGGTATAGATCAGGGGCTTGTAACCTCAGGCACACATATCAGAATTTACACACTAAAGGGGAAACTCTGACATAAATGAAGTGAGAATAATATTATGTGATTGTAATTTCATTTAGCTTTCTATGTTGAAGTCATGAGCCAAAATGAACACCAACTGACGAATGAGAGTAAAACTGACTTTGGATTTACAGGTACTTTGGGAACAGAGAATTTATAGAATTTATAGAGAGTTTCATACTTAGTTATGTTTTTACATGCACAATTCAAATCAAAAGACATAAATCTGCTAAAGAAAACATGTCATGACTCGCACATCTAACAGCTTTTACCAGAAAAATTCAGTTTATCTGATGCTTCTGTTCTATACGTATTTTCACTAGAACTCCATATGGCAACACATGTAGATTATTGCTCACATTAATAATATAAGGTAATTAAAAATTCTTATGTGATTTATCCAAATTAAACATGTCAAAAAGTTTGTTGATCCCAGATACACTAGAGAATTGACCATTTAATTTGTCATGAATGAAAATCAGCCTGTGTTGGGAAGAAAGTTCAATACGGTTGTTGTCATATTGCATAATGGGTGTTGATCATTCACCCAATGAGACATTGAAAACTCTTTTTGTTCAATTGACTGAACGATCAACAATATGGCATATTGAACATACTATACTTCAGTCCCTAGCAGCCTCCGTTTCAAAGACACCAAATTAAATATGGCATTTACTTAGACTAAAGTCTATAGCTGAATCAAATTCGAGATCTTTTAGCTCAGTTAATAACTTCACTCTCAGTCAATGTGGATTTGCACAATATGGTCTATATTGAGTCTATATTATAAAATGTGTCAAAGTGACTGGTTATAATCCAGTGGTTGCCCATCACTAGTTGGAGACAGGAGGAGCAGCAGCAATGTGGATTACAGAGGTACAGTGTGTGTGTGTGTGTGTGTGTGTGTGTGTGTGTGTGTGTGTGTGTGTGTGTGTGTGTGTGTGTGTGTGTGTGTGTGTGTGTGTGTGTGTGTGTGTGTGTGTGTGTGTGTGTGAGTTTTTCGTGTGTGACTCTAGAGGATATAATTTTGTCAGAGTCAGAGTTCTGCTATGGGGTCACCCCTCCTTGGAGCCATCTGCTTCCTCCTGCCTGTTAGTCTCAGGGCAGTGAAGCTCAGAACTCAAACAGGCCCTGGGGGACAAACACACACGCATAAATACACTGAAAATAACTAGACGCTGGTGGTTAGGAACCAGGAAGTGATTCCTGAGTGCCAATCTGCTGGCGAAAATGTGAATTTAACCCCAAGCTTTTACTGTGCAGCCAAGTACTTCCCTGTTGGAACCAATCTGATGATTAGGTTTGTGTAGCAGACCTGGAGTTTGCATGAATCCTACTTCATGTAAGGCATTTTAAATGCACGCTTAAAGGGATAGTTCACCTAAGAAATAAAATTCTGTCATCATTTACTCATCCTCATGTAGTTTAAAGCTTGTATGACTTGCTTTCTTTCTTGCTTTCACAAAAGAAAATATTCTGAAGAAAGTCAATATTGTTTTGGACCCCATAGACTTTCATTGTGTGGACAAAAAAAGTCTTCGAATTATCTTAGAAGAAAGAAATTATCTTGTTCTGTAGAAGAAAGAAAGTCATACAGGTTTTAAACTACATGAGGGTGATTAAATAATGACAACATTCATTTTTGGGTGAACTATCTCTTTAAGTAAATGCTAAATCTCGAACTATTTCAGTTATGCATTATCATTCCAAGCCAAATCATTATAACAGGGTTTTTCAGTCATATAGAACAAGAGAGAATATGTGGAATATGCTATTGTAGACTTTAAACAGCACACATACAGTCCAATCATTGTATTCAAGCCTAAAGTGCCGTTCCAGATGACTGCTCTGAAATTTCCTATTCACTGGATGAGATTTTGCTATTCATTGTAGCCCCGCTGTGGTGGGCAACAATGAGGCGGAATGAGTCAGAGTATTAGATGGTCGCAGAGTCAAAGTCACAAGGCCGCCAAAGAGTCAAAGAATCGTCTATCCGCTGATCACAGCAATAAAAGACTGAGAAGCCACACTCCTCACATTGCAGAAAATCCCACTTACTGTATGTTTGAATATGTGGTGCCAGAGATGAAGAGAAGAGAAAAGGGATAAAAAATGTTTTAAAAAATATGCACAAGCATTTGACTAAACTAAACTACCCAGAACCCGTTTCGTTTGGCGTGCACCCAGAGTGCAAAATAGCTTTCTCACCTGACCTTTCACAAAGTTGGTATGAGTCTTTCCAGTGGCACGTTTCCAGACCTGCAGGGCTCAGCTCTATACCAGATCTTCCACAATACAGAGAGAACCTCTGGGATAAACAGTATGATGCAATTTGACTGAATACCACTCCAAGTGATTCTCTGTGGCCATCAATGACCTTTGGATGAAAATGCGGACTCCAGGACAAAAGGGAAGTATAGAGAGAAATCTAGAATGGGAGTGCTTACACTGTTGTTTCTGCTCAGAGGGCAGCAGCAGGGAAGAGAAAGAGGGAAAGAGTGAATGAATAATGGTGCTGCTCAAATAATGTGAGGGCATGTCAGTTTTAGTCTGAGTGTTTGACCAGAAAAACAAAGGTTGTTTCATTTTATGCCAAAAACCCAACATAGATTCCTCTTAAGGGTGGATGGTATTACCAAAATCTTATATTAAACAAGTTTTACATCACGGCAATAGTCTCATGCTTTAGCTATTTGTGCTAGAAATTTAACCCCAAAATTAATTAATAAAATAACCATATAGCCGTTGTGAGATACGAAGTTGCAATTGCTAGAAATATTTTGCAATTGTGAGATTATTATTATGAGAAATAAGTATAATAAAATTAAGTCAAATTGTGAGATATAGTAAATTAACAATTACAAGTCACAATTATGAAATAAAATCATATTACAGACATATTATAGTGATACAGTAACAAATAAGGAGAAATAGAGCCAATATTGTAAGACAAAAAGTCATTGCGATAAAGTCAGAATTGTGAAATAAAGTCATAATGTTGTATATAAAGTCAAAGTTATGAAAAAGTCAAATTGTGAAATTGTCATATTGTAAAATTAATAAATGCTATTTTGAGATATAAAGTCAGAATTATGAGATATAAAATCACAATTTTGAGAAATTCCAAAACCTTTTTGTACTTTTTTTACTCAGAGGTGGAAACAGGCATCCAAATCATCCAGTAATGTCTATTTGATAATCTAGTGACATCAATATTTTAAAAACGAAAAGGACTTCATTTGAGGATGTTGCAAGCATCACCTTTTATAACAGAGTATAAAAATGTACCCATTTAAACCGTGGTAAACAGCATAGCAGAATCTCTACCAGCTGCTACCGATACACTGTATATAAAGCAATGGACTAATGTAGTAAACTGGATCCATGCAGATCTGAATCTCAGACACCCGTCAATCACGTTTCCTTAACAGCAGATGCAATCCAGCTAGCATGGGTTACATCAGATCTGACAGGTCGATTCACGTTTGTTAGTTCTGCTGATCTCGAACTGATGCTGCGTCTCTGTAAACTGCTGTGTCTACAATTGATTTAGTCTGCCATAACGAAGAGAGGAAATACGAACTGGCGTGTTCATGATGACAGACAGGAAACCTGAATCACTGTAAAAAGAGAGAGACGAATTCAAAACTCACTGTTATCCTTTCAGCAGAAGAGCAGTGGTGGAAATGCTTTAGCTCTCACTGGTGTCCACGAGGGTATATGGCGACACCCACAAAGAAGAAAGATATTTTCTGTTTAGATCCTGTGAGAGAGACAGAGGGAAAAAAAGAAGCAGACATAAATATATTTGGATCTGGCTGTGTTGGAGATTTGTAGACTAATAACCGCTGGTTTGTAGGTGACTCATGTTGGCAGGAAATGTGAACCGGCCAGTGACCCGTGACAGAGGAAGATTCAGAACTCACCACTGCTCAAGAAAAAAATCCCTATGCTCGTGCTTTAAAAACAATCTCTCATAAACACACACACGGCATAACTCTAAACAGGACCAGATGTTTCTGCTTGGGAGCTGAACTCCCATCTGTACATGGAAAAAAGAAAAGCAACAGCAACTTTCCATTCATTAACCCGTTTCTGTCAAAAAAAATGGCAGGAAAATCATGGTGGCAATTTGTGTTTAATACACAAGACGTACTGCAACTCTATGCATTTCTATATGCATCTATCTATCCATCCATTAACCACATGCGGTTCCTTCAATAGGGTAACATTAAACTTTAATAGAGGGTTCTTTTACAGCGGTGCAGCACTAAAATAGAAAATAGTGCAATTTGTGAGATTGCGAATCACAGATTCAATGAACTGACTGTGGAATTCCATATTACTGGATCTTTTAAAACCCCCGGTGAGGTTGGGGGGCGACTGGCTGGATTTCCCGGAACACATTCGTGCAAGGCTATCACATTCTGACCGCAGTTAGCCCTGTGAACCGCTAGTGAGTTATCGCATGTGGCTCAGGCATTTAGCCCTCTCACCCTTCTCTTTCCATCACTCATCCCCCCCCCAAAGTCCCAGCCGGGGGGTTGAGGGGGGAGGGAGGGGGAGCAGTCATTGCTCACAAGCCTGAAACTTGTGTCTGAACTCAACCATTTATATTACGCTACAGAGGACAGGGTGAACAAAACAAACCATGGCAAAATACACACAGATCTCTAGTCCAGAAAATATAAACATTGATTTCAATGCGTTACATTTTGGATGGACTTTTCTGATCCATCTGGTTTACATTAAAGGGTTAGTTCACCCAAAAATGAAAATTCTGTCATTAATTACTAACCCTCATGTCATTCCAAACCTGAAAGACCTTCGTTCATCTTCAGAACACAAATGAAGATATTTTTGATGAAATCCGAAAGGTTTCTGAACCAGCCATAGGCAGCAACGTCATTGCAATTTTCAAGGCCCGGAAAGGTAGTAAAGGCATCGTTAAAATAGACCATGTGACTACAGTGGTTCAACCTTAATGTTATGAAGAGACGAGAATACTTTTTGTGCACAAAACCCCCAAATATAATGACTTTATTCAACAATCTCTTCCCTTCCACCATCATTATTATATATTGTTGACATAGTGTAAACAGTGCAGCACTTCCTGGTTCTACATCAAAAATAACGTCTGGGGTCTGGTTCTCGTGGTCTTCGCTGAGCATCTGTGCCGATGACGGTCTAGAACAAATATTGCCTGACATGTAATCATACCCAGTGCTAAGGCTAAAAGTGAACCTCTATTGGTGCAGTGGATACACACTGCATACATAGTAGCTACATAAATACACAGTACTAAACGAACAGGCTTTAGCATCCTAGCTAGTATTGTATGTTTTAACACGGCTAGAACATTGTATTGACCAATCAGTGGTGTGAATTGTAAGTGATGGGGAAGTTACAAGTCATTCAATAATTACTACGGATATTTTTCAGCTTCTGTCAAAGCTGAACTGGATTTATACACACAGACGCACACACTTACTGTATCCTGTGTTTACGTCTCTCACTGTGGAGGGTACAACCGTAGTTCATTCTTGTTTGGCCTGGTGGATGTCACTGGCTCTGTGAATAAGCCAATCCATCAAACACAGTTCATTTGAAATGAAGTTAATGTAACTCTCCAAGCATGAAGTTACACTGCAATAAAATCAATACGGACTGTGGTTGGAGTGTTTCAGTTTTGAAATATGAACTAAAGGATAAAAAAAAAGACAATGTAGAAACTCTATAATGCCAGTACATCCCCTTTTGGCTAAATTACGCTTTTTATCTCAGTATTTGTGTGTGCGCTGTGATTTACTGGCAGTCTTACTGGTTCCAGCATTCCCTCTCATGGACTAACTCTGGGTCAGTGATCTAATGGTCACGACAGTATCTGAGCCGTACTGCATCTTGAATGAATCCAATTCTATCAGTTCCATCCAAAATATATTACTGTACGTATTTCTCAAGAGCTCTCTCTTTATTGTGACATATTTTCACCTGTTACAGCTTATGCAAAGGGTAGTCTTAAAGGGACAATTCATTCAAATTATATTTCTATCATAATTTACTCCCCCTCATGTTGTTCTAAATCTATATGACATTCTGAGTAAATAATGAGATTTTTATAATCATACATTTTTGGGTAAACTGGTACCTTTAAATCACCTCAGGATCAGACTACTAATCCAGTAAATTGTGTTTTTGTAATAAATAAATCTCAGCTGAGTGTCAGCTGTTTATGTTCTACAATGTGATTAGTGTCCTGAAAGTGGGCTGGTCTACACACACACAGAGTTGCTGTTGTTGTTGCAAATGCACACAGAGACACTGCTGACCAGAATTAGGTTTAAGATTAGATGAAGGTTTGGGATCATATTCTATTTAGGCAACATGAGATTTAGATGCACAGTGTAGGGTTAAGATTAGGTTGTGATTACTTACTACTGGAGATCTGTATTCATTAGGTTTATGATTCTTGGTTAGATTTAGGGTTGAGGACATTGAGGATAATATATAGGGTTAGATTAGATTATAGTTAGATTATAACTAGGGTTATATATACAGTGAGGAAAATAAGTATTTGAACACCCTGCTATTTTGCAAGTTCTCCCACTTAGAAATCATGGAGGGGTCTGAAATTGTCATCGTAGGTGCATGTCCACTGTGAGAGACATAATCTAAAAAACAAAAATTCAGAAATCACAATGTATGATTTTTTAACTATTTATTTGTATGATACAGCTGCAAATAAGTATTTGAACACCTGAGAAAATCAATGTTAAAATCAATGTTAGAGGTCAAACGATTCCTGTAGTTTTTCACCAGGTTTGCACACACTGCAGGAGGGATTCTGGCCCACTCCACGACACAGATCTTCTCTAGATCAGTCAGGTTTCTGGGCTGTTGCTGAGAAACACAGAGTTTGAGCTCCCTCCAAAGATTCTCTATTGGGTTTAGGTCTGGAGACTGGCTAAGCCACGCCAGAACCTTGATATGCTTCTTACAGAGCCACTGCTTGGTTATCCTGGCTGTGTGCTTCGGGTCATTGTCATGTTGGAAGACCCAGCCTCGACCCATCTTCAATGCTCTAACTGAGGGAAGGAGGTTGTTCCCCAAAATCTCGCAATACACGGCCCCGGTCATCCTCTCCTTAATACAGTGCAGTCGCCCTGTCCCATGTGCAAAAAAACACCCCCAAAGCATGATGCTACCACCCCCATGCTTCACAGTAGGGATGGTGTTCTTGGGATGGTACTCATCATTCTTCTTCCTCCAAACAGGTTTAGTGGAGTTATGACCAAAAAGTTCGATTTTGGTCTCATCTGACCACATGACTTTCTCCCATGACTCCTCTGGATCATCCAAATGGTCATTGGCAAACTTAAGATGGGCCTTGACATGTGCAGGTTTAAGCAGGGGAACCTTCCGTGCCATGCATGATTTCAAACCATGACGTCTTAGTGTATTACCAACAGTAACCTTGGAAACGGTGGTCCCAGCTCTTTTCAGGTCATTGACCAGCTCCTCCCGTGTAGTTCTGGGCTGATTTCTCACCTTTCTTAGGATCATTGAGACCCCACGAGGTGAGATCTTGCATGGAGCCCCAGTCCGAGGGAGATTGACAGTCATGTTTAGCTTCTTCCATTTTCTAATGATTGCTCCAACAGTGGACCTTTTTTCACCAAGCTGCTTGGCAATTTCCCAGTAGCCCTTTCCAGCCTTGTGGAGGTGTACAATTTTGTCTCTAGTGTCTTTGGACAGCTCTTTGGTCTTGGCCATGTTAGTAGTTGGATTCTTACTGATTGTATGGGGTGGACAGGTGTCTTTATGCAGCTAACGACCTCAAACAGGTGCATCTAATTTAGGATAATAAATAGAGTGAAGGTGGACATTTTAAAGGTGTTCAAATACTTATTTGCAGCTGTATCATACAAATAAATAGTTAAAAAATCATATATTGTGATTTCTGGATAATTTTTTTGATTATGTCTCTCACAGTGGACATGCACCTACGATGACAATTTAAGACCCCTCCATGATTTCCAAGTGGGAGAACTTGCAAAATAGCATGGTGTTCTAATACTTATTTTCCTCAATGTATATATATATATATAAACATTGCGTCTTCACTATAAACTCATCCCCATCATCGCTTAGGTTAAGTTTTAAAATGTACTGAACATTTGGGATTAGAGCCTTGAGCCGAAAACCATTGATTTTAATAAATCAAGGCTGGCTAAACATATGTAACCTCTAACTTGTGACATTTGGAAACACTTATAAAATTTCTTTCCCTTAAAGGAACAATTCACACAAAAATTCGCCATATGATAGCTTTATGTTACAAACAGACTAAAATAAAGTTTTTTAACTGATAATCTTTCCAAGCATTGAAATGAACTACAAAAGTCATATGTACTACAAAACATTATTGATATCAATGGTGCCAAATTAAATAAATAATAAAAATTAGACACACACCTAAACCTAAAACACACACACAACACACACACAACACACACACAAACACAACCTGCTTTCTCTTTACTGCTACACAAAACCATTTTTACCACAGTGCATGTGTCCCACTTACTTTTTTTCTCTCTTTACTTAACCCAGCCCATCTCTTTTTTTCATTTTGCCTCTCTGTTTGGTGATGAATTGTCCCTGGTCTCCAGGAATGGATCTGTTAATAATTCAGACCAGGCTCTGGCATTGACCATTAGAGCCGGGAGGCAGAACTTTCAGCTGATAGATCACTAATCAGATTAATCGCTGTCTTTCAGTGGGGAAATGAAACGAAGTGAGGGTCCATGCCGCGCATCATAATATACTGGACCTTCTAGAACACTTCGCCAGCAAACACTTTCAATTACGACAAGCAACCACCTACAGCTTTAGAGAACATTGCCCTTGATTGAGTATTCACGCAGCGATCCTAACATTAGCCGAACACGGTGAAAATATTATCCTACTAGATGTGGTTGCACAAATTTGCGCATGAGTAATTAGTACAACGATGGATGTGACTAATGCCTGTTCCAGACAAAAACATATATACAGTACATCGCTGCAGTTCAGATAAATTAGTCGGAACTCCACACAACTAATGATCATCCGTACATTCAACTCATGTCCAACAGCTGTAATTTGATTAACTGAAGTGTTTTTAGGCTCAAGTATGTATGTATTTTTTCCAGCTGAGCTCAGGAACGTGGGTCGTTTATATCAAGGCCATAGCATCTCATTTCACCTGAGCTTAACACTGATTTGCCTGCAAAACTATGTTATTGTTTCCAGGGATCACGTACAGATGTTGCCAGCAGTAGCAGCTAATGACAAAGTCATGTGTTTGGTGGGGTGATATGTGTGTCCGACTGAGCTGATGCCAGGTGAATTACACAAATTAGAGTTCACCATGGAGTGGAAATACTGATTAGTCACAGTCTGCTGTGAGTCTCCAACACATGCACTGATAATAGATTATACAAACATCTAGCAAGGCTTAAAGGCATAGTTCAACCAAGAAAGTGACAATTCTGTCATTATTTACTCACCCTCTTGTCATATTTAAACACGACAACAAAAATAAACACCATAAAAATTAGTCCATGTGTGTATTCCAAGTCTTCTGAAAGCATAAAAGTAGTATATTTTGATTCATATTTACTTTAATATACAGTAATACTGTTCAGGCACAATAAAGTTCATCCAACTCTACAACTTTGCTCCCATTCTGTCCTCTTTTTCACTCTCTGTCTATCTCTTTGTCTATTTCTCTCTCAGAGCGTCGTGTTCTCTCTCTTGACTTACTGTGATGTTTTTGTTCTTTTTTCTGCAAAGAAAAGTCTGATCTGGTCTGGCTGACGGCAACATTCACTGACTATTATTCATATATAATTTATCACAGAGAAACAGAAATGGGGTGAGAGAGTGAAAGTTTGTCCCCTACCTCTAAGAGATTTAAATGTTGTATTTTCACACACACACATGAAAAAAATTGAGCTGCATCAGGCCGTTAATCATAAAAGACGATGAACTCAACACCACAAGATTGAGTGAAGAACAAAAACAAAACAAAATGTACAACACAAATATATCCAGGACCCAATCCAAACATCACAGCAGGGGTAAAAACCTTGTAGTTCAAGCTTAAAAACACATAAAGTGACACAAATCACAAGACGTCACTTCAAATTGTTTGTTCAGCTAATAAAACCCGACATTTGGAATGTTCCTTTTGTGGCCACATTAGCCCCGCCGTACCTGTTGTATTGTTAACCAAGCGTTAACTGTTACCCCATGCTCCGTCGACCCCAGCGTTATTAAACATGAACTCTAGCCCCAGTCTCAGTCAGAGGATTTCTGTCTCTCATTATCCACTCAGTCCTTATCAGAATATAAATAAAGAAACTGAGCTCTAAAAATGGAGTTTAAAGATACTGAGAAGCCTCTGTTCTTGAAATCAAAGGATAGCTTTCTAACAAATCGTGACAAGAAAACAAATGAAAGCTAAAAGAAAGAAACATCAGATATGATGGAGTGATGAAATAGAATCAGATTTTACCTATTATATAGTAACAGATTTTTCATGTTTTTGTAAAAACAGTGATATTGTGAAATATTATAAAATAACTGTTTTCTATTTTAATATATTTTGAAATGTAATTTATTCCTGTGATGGTAAAGCAGATTTTCAGCATCATTACTCCAGTCTTCAGTGTCACGCGATTCTTCAGAAATCAGTCTAATATGCTGATTTGGTGCTCAAGAAACATTTCCTATTTTATTATGTTGAAAACAAAACAATTTTTGTGGAAACCATGATACAATTTTTAAAGTTTTTTGTTGTTGTTGAGGTTTCAGGTGAATAGAAAGTTCAAAAGAATGACATTTATTTGAAATATAAATCTTTTTTAACATTATA
Source organism: Scardinius erythrophthalmus (assembly GCF_964197995.2). Lineage (NCBI taxonomy): Eukaryota > Metazoa > Chordata > Actinopteri > Cypriniformes > Leuciscidae > Scardinius > Scardinius erythrophthalmus. Next base: position 14,917,135 of record NC_138236.1, read on the forward strand.
AATGATGTCTTTAGAGTAAGTTTTTGACCATTTCAACGTGACCTTGCTGAAAAAAAAAAGCATTAATTAAAGAACAAAAATCTTACACATCCTGAACTTTTGAAATGTAGTATAGTCGTGCTTAGTTAGAATAAAACAGTTTAAAAAAAATAGGCTAATCAACTTTTTAAGAGGAAGTAGAAAGGAGATGCTTCCCCTTTTTTACACTGCTGGTGTCAAAAGGCTGTGTGTTGAATCAAGCTCTACTGTATGGTATATTGATGAAAATTCACATGTCAGTTGATAGAAGCTATAGTCAAATTAGGCAGGTGCCAACAAGGATAGACTGTCGTAAGATCTACTATTTTGGTTAGGTGTTGGTTTTCCGCTTGATATCTAATATTTGCATCTAGAAGCAAAACCATTGAGAACCGATGTTGCTGATGTTGTGAACAGATCCCTTGTGCATGTGTGGGTGAGAAAGAGAGAGAGAGAAAGAGAGAGAGAGAACGAGACAGGGATGAAGGGGTATAGAGCTCATACAGGGTCAGTTCTTCCTTCTCCTGATACCGTGGGAACGGATAGACGGGTTAAAGACACAAACGGATCACTGTATCTCTCCCTTTGCTCTGTTCCAAAACCTAGCTGCCTAAAGAGAGAGCATTTTAAAGCATCATAGACATGCTCCTGAAGCAGTTCTGAAAGCTAGGCATCTTAAATATGCCTCCTAAGAGCCCTTATTTTAGCTAAATAATAAAGCAGCATCTCAAGTATCAGAAGCGGTTATCCAGAATGCGTTATGATGAGCCTAATCAAAAAATTAAGTTGAGATGGCGAACGAAGCGAGAGAAATGTTGACTCAAAAGTATAATACATTTAGCATACAAATTAAGTTCAGTGACTGATTAAAAACACAGTAATTTGTTATTATTTATGTGTGTTTAGGATTATTAGAGTTAGCTTAGCAACATGCTAATGGGCAATTCCACGCAAAACTGTCACATCCATAACGCCAACTCAATACCATGGCATTGAGTTGGCGTTATGGATGTGACAGTTTTGCTTGGAATTGCCCTAATGTCAAACTCCATTATAGAATCAATTGCATGTTTTTCCTTGTTTTTAAAACCTTTCCTTGTTCTCTCTCTCTCTCTCTCTCTCTCTCTCTCTCTCTCTCTCTCTCTCTCTCTCTCTCTCTCTCTCTCTCTCTCTCTCTCTCTCTCTCTCTCTCTCTCTCTCTCTCTCTCTCTCTCTCTCTCTCTCTCTCTCTCTCTCTCTCTCTCTCTCTCTCTCTCTCTCTCTCTCTCTCTCTCTCTCTCTCTCTCTCTCTCTCTCTCTCTCTCTCTCTCTCTCTCTCTCTCTCTCTCTCTCTCTCCTCTCTCTCTCTCTCTCTCTCTCTCTCTCTCTCTCTCTCTCTCTCTCTCTCTCTCTCTCTCTCTTCTCTCTCTCTCTCTCTCTCTCTCTCTCTCTCTCTCTCTCTCTCTCTCTCTCTCTCTCTCTCTCTCTCTCCTCTCTCTCTCTCTCTCTCTCTCTCTCTCTCTCTCTCTCTCTCTCTCTCTCTCTCTCTCTCTCTCTCTCTCTCTCTCTCTCTCTCTCTCTCTCTCTCTCTCTCTCTCTCTCTCTCCCCATCTTTTCATCTTTGTCTTGCCCCTCTTGCTCACAGTGACCCTGACATGTCCTTTTCTCAGAGTCCACAGGAATCCTGCTGTTTCTCTCCAGTCAGGTGACAAGTGGCCTTTTAGCTGTGACTCGGACTATTTTACCCTATGTTTCCTCAGCTACTGGATGTCTAATAGTGTATACTTACTTTAAAGTTAAAATATCATGGAAAATATCACTTTTGAAACACAACTATAAAGATATATAGCATTCATAATATAAACCCCTCCAAAAAAAAAAAAAAATTCTAGCAGATAACTTTTACACTTTTACACTATTTTGTATAATTAAAATAAAAATCATCACACATTACAATGTACAGTATGAAAATGTCTATGTTGTATGGCCTGCCAACACAACAACTAAATCGAACTATTAACCACTATTCAAGAGGGGCTGGGATAATGTGTCCATTTAAAGTTTCCCTGACAATTAAATTAATATAATCATTTAGAAATTTGCTAAAGATTACACTTAACAGTGTTATTAATTATTAATGTTTGTAAAAATTTAGTTTAAGATGATGCAAAGTTGATCTAAATATAAAAATGTAAAAAAAAACAACAACATCTATATAATAAACGGAGCAATTCCAAGAGGGTCCTCACACCATCGGTGCTCGGGCCCTAAATATCGTTCAATAACTGATATGTCCCATTTTATGAATCACTAGTCATTTCACATGCAAAGAGATCAGCCAATCATAAAACTGATAATTTGCATAACACTAAATTCCAGACATGGGGACTTGTGACTTGGTGACTTGGACTCGAGTCGACTCGAGTCGCTATTTTTATGACTTGTGACTTGACTTGACAAAAAATAAAATACTTGAGACTTGACTCGGACTTGGAAGTTAAAGACTCGGGACTTGACTTGACTTGAGACACGATGACTTGAATGACTTGAGTGTTAATCACATCATGTTTTCAGTTTGAATATAAAATATATAAATAATTTAAAAAAATAAAGTTGATTACCCAGCTGGAGCGCAGGCTGAGAATAGCGCTGTCATGACTGGATCACGACACTATCATCAGTCATGCCCTCTCGTACCTTACGCACACCACGCCCACTTAGATCAGATATCACATCAACATGTCAGCCGGAGGGGTACCGATGGTCATCGCTTTCGGCTTCAAGGATTATTCACAAGATGGCAAAAGACGAACACAGAGCTGCCAACTCTCACGCATTCACAGTGAGACTCACGCGGTTGACGCTTTTCACACGCTCTCACACACATCCATTTTTTCACGCACAGAAAAATTGCGAAGCAAAGAGGACACGGATACCGACCGACTAGACAGAGCAGGTTACTTATGATATAAAAAAATCTCAGCTCTCAGATTCTGTCACTTTTATTATGAAATTCAAACAAAAAATAGCGTTTTGGCGCTTGTAAATGTGACGCGACAGATCCCTAGCGGCACATGAACCGATCGTCTCTACAACCTAGTAAATAAACAAGAATGAACACTGAAAGATACAGTGCAACTTACCGAAATGTATATTCCTCATACATAATATCGACCAAACAGCTGGAGAACAATTATGTCACATAACAAAGGCTACCTCAGGAAAGCCATTTGATGACCATAACATGGGCTAGGCTACAGCACGTTAGTTGGCTAGAAAAAAAGAGCTATAGAGAGTATTTTGCTAAATATGTGTACTATATTACTTATTTATTTTTACTTATATCATTAAATAAAGTTGTTATTAATAAAAAAAACGCATTATATGTATTTGAGTTATTTTTAACCTTAAAGGAGAAGTTCACTTTTAAAATGAAAATTCTGTCATCATATACTCACCCTCATGTTGTTTCAAACCTGTATGAATTTCTTTCTTCTGCTGAACAGAACAGAATATATTTAGAAGATTATCAGTAACCAGACAGTTTTTGGGTCCCATTGACTTCCATAGTAGGAAAAAAATAAAAACTGTCTGGTTACTGATAATCTTCTAAATATCTTCTTTCCTGTTCAGCAGAAGAAAGAAATTCATACAGGTTTGAAACAACATGAGGGTGAGTATATGATGACAGAATTTTCATTTTAAAAGTGAACTTCTCCTTTAAATAATACTTCCAGCTGATAGGGCTCTCTGTCTGTTTACATTAGGTGAGTTGTTTTTTTTTCTTGAGAAAAATGAATGCCTACCTTGTGTAGCCTACCTAATATTTATCCACATGAGTCAATATTAAATCAAATCACAAGAATTGAATTGAAATAATAAAAAAGCATAGCTTACCAGAAATTGTACCATGTAACCATTGTAACATGTTGTCACTAAACCTAATAAAATTCAGTTTAGTTACTAAAATGTTTTCACAATCACAATACACTTATTGTGATGCAATAATTTTTTTTTACATCCCCCCAATCCCCCCTAAATCGTTGTTTAGGTACATTAAACCATAAAGCTTTTTCACGTTAGGACTTATATATAAAGCCCATGAGAACCGTGGGGAGTCAACCCACAGCCGCTCCGCTGCCCTGCTCAAAATGTGAAACAGAAACGCTTAATGTCAGATAACGTCCATAATAATTTGACTTTTGGTTCGATTTTTTTTAACTGTTTTCAGTGATTATGAGAGAGAAATTTGGTAATCATTGTTTAGGCTACATTAAACCACGTCATGTCATATTGTCAACATGGTCCTTATGAAGCAGAATAGTGGGTCACATGTCTAATGCTTTTTTGAAAACTTAAGGCTTTCTTCTTGTCTTGTCTTGTCTTGTCTTGTCTTTTCACTTTATTTAGATCAGATTCTGCAGGTAAAATTACAATAATAAGGTGACTTGACTTGGACTTGACTTGACCTACTACAGGACTTGACTTGACTTGACTTGACATAGCCTGTGACTTGACTTGACTTGACTTGCCCAAGAAAAAAATACTTGGGACTTACTTGAGACTTGAAGGTTAAGACTTGAGACTTACTTGAGACTTGCACATGTGTGACTTGGTCCCATCTCTGCTAAATTCCAAAAACAGTATTGAAAACAACTTATTTACCTAAAAGTATCAAAGTCAAAGATAAGGTGGAATATTATTATTAAAACTGATTACAAATCAGAAATAAAATATATTTAGATTTCAGGGAATGAAAATAAACACTACTAGAGTGAACATCATTCCCTTTAAACTCTCATTTCATGTTTTCAAGAAAAAGCAATGAACATTAACACTGACCCAACACATCACTGTTCCCTAATGTTCCCCCCATTTGTTCCTAGAAGCTGAGTCTGCACCGTGTTCAATAAAGCACCAACAAGTATATAGCAATCCGCTAAGAAAAGTAGTTGGTAGTTCAAAGGCAGTGGCCACAAAATGTAACAATTTCTGTCTGAAATAAAAGGCACCGTCAGAGCAGCACTGGGACAGTGGCCAGCGCTACAGCCAGGCGTGAGAGCTATATAATGGCATCTCAGGACATTAATCACCCTGAAAGCCACAAGCAGCATAAAAATTGACAATCTGGCAACCCACTGCATGTCTTTATTAAATACCACATCACTCAGGGCCTGCAAACACCCCTGTCCTGGCAATGAGGGCTGAGGTGAACACAAACCAAGAAACGGAAAGAGAACAATATAGGAGGCAAGGTGAAAAAGAAAGAAGGGGTGAATGATGGAAAAAGAGATGGAGAGATGATGAATGTTTAAACTAGACTATGTTTTATGGACAGAGCAGGGGGTGATGTATGTGCCTGCCAGCATGACAACTAAACTGAACTATGACATGTCATCACCACTATTCAAGAGAGGCTGGGAAAAATGTGCCTATTTAAAGTTTGCTTGACATTTAAAGTAAAAAAAAAAATTATAGTGACGTCACCTCAAGTACGGTACAATATTTTAAAGGAAATGCTAGTGGTGATGTCACACGGTCGGTAAGGAAGAGAGTGTTTCTACTGCGAAGAGCAGCAGGGAATGAAAAACACAACAACACGCCACAGAGGAAACAGAGGCAGAAGGCTTTTGCTCATTCAGGTGAAGCTTTTCTGTCAGCAAGAAAAACTGCCTGCCCAAGTCATTAATTCAAGCAACCGGTAATTTCCTTCTGGACAACAACACTTCCTTTGGAGGAAAGTACAAAAATGGGGAAAGAAAAAAAAACTTTCACGTACAGTAGCTGGAAGTGAACATCTATTACTCAAAACTCTGGAGTATCCACGTGGTGTATTCTTTTGACCCCAAAATGGTTTGGTGCTGGTTTGAAAGTGGACAAATTATGGAAAACAGTAAAGTAGACATACTCTAATGTTCACAATACAAAAATTACCTCCTCAATCCACATAGACCACTTATGGAAACCAGGGCTCCCGACTGTAACTAAAATGGTCGCAAATGCAACAAAAGTGACAATAATAAAATTGAGGGAAAAGACGTCAAAGCTTTTTGTGCTTTTTTGTCAATCATAGTGCTGATTGCAAACCCTAACCTCAGTATAGTGTTGGTAGCACATCCTGATAGATAGCATTACTGTATAATGCTATAACATATAGCATTACTTTTTTGACTGGTGACGGTTGACCAATGAAACCAGCTGAGGGTGGGGTTTGCGGTAAACTAATTCTATATAAAAATATGTATAATAGTATAGTATACTGCACACACAGCCTGACTGACATAAGCTGACATTTAAATTAATATAATCATTTAGAAATTTGCTTAAGATTACACATAACAGTTTTATTAATTATTAATGTTTGTAAAATTTTAGTTTAAGATGATGCAAAGTTGATCTAAATATAAAAATGAAAAAAACAACAACATCTATATAATAAACGGAGCCATTCCAAGAGGGTCCTCACACCATCGGTGCTCGGGCCCTAAATATCGTTCAATAACTGATATGTCCCATTTTATGAATTACTAGTCATTTCACATGCAAACAGATCAGCCAATCATAAGACTGATAATTTGCATAACACTAAATTCCAAAAACAGTATGATCTGCTGATCTAGACCGTACACATCTGGCTTTGATCAGTGGGGATGTTACATCTGAAAACACACAGCAGTTGCATTCCTAGAAGGACGAATAGAGAAACTGAAATATTTACATTTTAAATTTTGATTTTCATTCATCTTCAAAATGATATTCAATTCTTTGCAAAACAGAAACTAAAGCCCAATGGATTTGTTGTGAAACCAGAAGCCTTTCTCTGTTTTTACATGTATTAGCCTTTGAAAAAAAAAAACAGGAGTCTTTCTGCAGAGAGAGAATCTAAAAATATAAAACCTTATCTTAGTGTGTGAGAAACATGTTTAAGCCATTCCACACAAAGAGCAATGGTTCCTTTCCCATCTTATCTGTGCCATCTACAACCACCACACAGGTAATCCAGGATTAGGAGGCCATCGTTGGACACCTTTCAACAAGGAATGGGACGTCAGCACTCCCCGTCCTGCTACCTGGCTCTGGTTCCCATGTCAATGAACTTTGAAAGAGTTAATCTTGAACACAACTTCTGAACATCCACACTTTAAACGATTACATATTGTTGGACTGACTCTTGCAACATGACACGAAAATGTCAAGTGGTAATGTTCTACAATTCAGTCAACGTATATATATTTAAAAAAAAAAAAGCAGTGGGAGCTCTCTTTATAAGACTCCAGGATGCAGGAGAACACTGCGAGCTTGCCTGCAAAATATGAATGATCTCACTACAAACTTTATTGCTTTTGTGGGAAATCAGGTTAATCTTCAATGGATTTGGAAGAATACAAAAGAACAACCCTTTTCAGTCTCTTTCACTCTCTAAACATCTGAACTTAAGGCTTTAGATTCAGAATCCTCTATTTTGCTCAGGGTCTTGAGGCTTTTCTGCTTTTCTGCTATCAGCAAAAGCAGAAAAATACAGTATACAGTGGCATTTTCTGTATTAATGTCATGCCATTTTCAAGACCAAAAAAGAAAGAAGAAAAAAATAAGTAATATGATAGTATGAATATCTTTCTGAAAAATATATGTACATGTTGGATTTTGGCATCACAAGACTACATTAACGTCTGTTAAAGGAGTCATATAATGTCATTTTTGTACAAGCTAATATGATTCTTTAGGGTCTAAATTAAAAGTTCGTAATATACTTTAATTAAAAATTCTCATTAGTATTGTAAGAAAACACTCATTTTACCTGGTCAAAAACAGCTGTTTTCAGTACGCCGTTTAAGTGCATGTCTTTAAATGATAATGAGCTTTGCTCACCCCGCCCCTCTGTTCTGTGCGTACATGTTTGTAACACAATAACACAATAACCATAACGCGTCGTTGATTATATACATGGGATTATGAATTATATTGATAACGTTGTACATAGAAAACATGCCGTAATGTACCTGAGTGTAAAAATAGCCGCATTTATTGTTAAGTGTGCTAGCGATTTGCAAAGATAAATATAAAGATTAATATAAAGGTCAATAAAACGTTACACTCACTTCAGTTCTTCTGGAGGTGCAGCAGGAACACAAATAGTTGGTACTGATCCTTTTTTCAGGAGCAGCTTCTTAGCAAATAACCAGCTTTTTACTGATCCTCGTTTGTAAAGCAGTCTGGTGAAATGATTCGCGCAAACATGAAAGCATTGACGTTGATCATGGGGAATATTCCCTTCGAAAACAAACTCAGCCACTGCTTCTTCAGCTGTACGGATTTAGGAACATCAATATGATGCTGTGTTCCTTATTACACCAAAGAACAGAACACCACAATCTCTTAGACCGACGCCATTCTACTCAGTGCTCCAGCTATCAACAATGAACACTGGATGTATTTTTTTATCATTTTATGATGGTTGTATACAGGCACTGCCAACACACATTTCAGTACAATCAACTTGTAAAAGTGCATGTACCATTATATGACCCCTTTAAGTTTACATACATTTCCTTTAACCCTAAAAAGTAAAATGCGTAGTTCAAAATACGGGTAAAACACAAAATTTTCTTCATATTAACAATACACTGGGAAATATTTTAGAGTGAACATCATAAATGTACAATAAGATGATGTTCACTTTAAAATTTGCTAAATTTGACAAATTATTTGTGTTTTTAAAAATTAACTTTTAGTGAGTGTTAGATGACGGTAAAGATCTAAATGTAAAAACATGGAAATTAGCTGCTTGAGATAAAATTTATTGTTAACTTTGATATACACATTTCTGGTCCAGTTGCCAATAAGGCTCTTAGTGATGGGTGAGGATCATAGACTGTAAAAAAATATGGACGTAGTGTCCGTGACGTCACCCGTAGGTTTCTGAAGAGCATTTTTGAAGCCTAAAGTGGGCGGAGCCGGCCGTCGCCATCTTGGCCTTGCGTCACTCCCGGATAACAGAAAATAGACAAACAGGCGGGGCGTGAGTGGAGCTGAGGAGCCTGGCTATCTGAAATCACCTAGCTCGATGTGATCGAGTTAGCTGATGATGTAAAGCCAATTAAACGTTCCTATTTTTGCCCTTCGAAATATTATAATAGTTAAAAGACATGGCTACAAGTGAGACTGTGTATTACTTCGAGAGTGTTTGTGTGTGACAGTGATTTATGTGCATACATGTACTCTTTCATGGTCCGTCAGCGCGGCATCGCTCAAGTTCGTAGAGAGCTTATTCAGTCCATTTTAAATTCTGATTTTGGCCGTCTCTCAAATGGGTTAAACCATAGATATATTGCCTCTGAAGTTCAAGTAAATGCGCTAGAAAATCCGCGCTCATTCATTTGCATTTATTGCATGGACGGAGAAAGCGCCGACGCCTGCATGATTTCATCTGACGGTACATAAGCATATTATAATCCATCTGTTCCGTGAGAGCAAAACGAACGAGCATTTATTGACGTTTTAAATTTGAAAACCCCCAAAAGCAACGAAATTGTCAGACATCCATTAGTGCAGGTTCACGGAGGAAAACAACTCAAATACAGCGCTGGTTGTTCTCTCGAACGATAACGACGGAATCCAAAGACGTGGGCTTTGTACCCAAGTATTAAATTGTATGAAATAATCCCGAAAAAAAGCACAAACACTGCAGAGAAGGCAAGTTCAGCAGCTAACATTGCTGAGGTGAAGTGACGGCCAGTAACAGCAGACAAACGGCTAGCACTGACAGCGGCAATCCATCTGTCACTCAAGTGGCCACTGGCCACACCCTTAAATTTAAATATTAATCAACTAAACGGACGAGTTATAAAATAATTCACCCCCCTCACAGCTGTTATGAAGGGCAAAATTAGCTGTATAGACCAAAGCCACAGAGAGATCCAGGCTGTAAACATATTTTTTTCTGCTGTAAAGTTGGTAATTTTAACATGAGGGAGATACAGATTTGACTCACTTCTGCAGCCAGGCCAAGCGGCCAGTCAATGAATTGCAGTTTAACTCACTTCCGTGTTGGTTTCAAAAGAGAGACGGGGAGGTTGCCGCTTGGTGAGGATACATAAAACAAAAAAAAGTTTTGAAAACACTGAACTAAATACAATTCATACATTAAGTATGGCTTACGTGTCCATTTTTATGGGCCACTGTTCTAGGACAAAAAGATCCTGCTGTACTGGGTCTAGAATAGATGTGGGTTAAATTAGCTGCTTTGCTCTGCAGAATGTGGTGCTTATTGACCAGAGAGCTCTGAGGGATTTCACCGTCCTGCTGCTGGATTTTAGATTAGCGCAGGTACTTTTCACCCTCTTTGACGACAGCTGAGTAGATTTACAGTGAAAATCTTTCACTGAAAACAGCTGCTTATAGAAGAAAAAAAAGGTTCATAAAGGATATTCCAGGATTAGCTATCTCTCCAGCTGCACACAGGCCTCAGAAAAATTACCTTTCACCCAGAAAACAAATACTTAGCAAACAAGGACTCGACCGCTTCTCAAATTCTTTTTTAAATCAAATCAACTTTAAATTGAACACTTGGCAGAAAAGAAACATTGTCGAAAAATGGGTCAAAGAGCTGTATGAACGTGGACTGTTGGAAAGAAAAAGCAGAATGTGGTCAGCTTCTCACAGCTTTGCCGTTTTCTTCGATTGCAAAACACGTGTGGTGGTTGTCATCCAATAAACTCTGAAATAAGAAAAGCAATGAGCAAATGCCACCAAAAATCCACTAAAAGCGATCAATACAGAGAGAAAAAGAGAGAAGAAGAGTGAGAGATTCGGCTCCTTTCGTGCAACACTAATGCGTTTCAATTTTCCCTCAAAAGAAAAGATCATTTCGGATCATTGTCTTGGTCTATATGGGCCGTAATCTCTTCATTAGCTCAGTTATGATAAGCCTCTTCAAAAACAACTGCTACTCAGAGAAACAGGAATCTTAAATGGTCCGATTTCATCCAAAGCGTCGCAGTAGGGCATGTGAGGGGCTCTTTTATAAGGTGGGCTGTATAAACATGAACTGAATGGCACACATTGGAGGCTAGGTCTGAGCGAGTGATGCCTGAAACGAGAGTTTTGCTTCTTTCCATCTGTAGCATCTGAAGAAAAACACATCTTCGTGCCAACAGATTTGTACACACAAACGCCTATGAATGCAGCACGATGGAGCTAAATTAGCATGCGTAAACACAAGACGCAGTCAACCTTGTTTAATCTTATAAATCCAGTCCTGGAACAGAACGTCCTGAACATTCAGTAAATTGAGAGATTTAATATTTTTAATATATATATAAACTATATGTTGAGAAACTGATCGTTGCCTGTTTTTGAGGCTTTAAGGAGAGTTAGCTGGGCTTGCTATGTGTATGGACTAATAGGGACAGGCACAACAACTTCATTTTCTGTTTATATGATATAATGGTTAGTGTCAGACTAACAAGAACTTTCTCAATCTGACAAGCTCTAATCTGGTTCTAACCAGTTTGCCAAACCCTTAACTAATGTAAAAATAGAACAAACTGTTAGTGATTACTTTAAATACAAGTCAAACAATCTAGTCCAGTCCAGTCTTTTTTAACTGCATGAAGTATGTTTTCTGGTTCTAAATCTGATTATGACTATAACAATCAGAATAATAAAGCTTATGACTGAAAACTAGCTGAAATAAAATAAGTTTAAGTTGTTTTTTTTTTAAGTAATATAATTTTTATGGTTTTAGTTTTAGTCAACATTAATAACCCTGGTTAGCAGTCAAATTCTGGCTATGCAACACTTTGTAATGCTAAACAGCTCAAATTCATAATTTTTTTAAATATACACATTTAAAATATAATCAAAGTTTCATGACATTCCTAACCAATTGAATATACATAAAAATGCAATAATGTTTGTTAATGAGTCATGAAAGTGATTATAAAGTGTGAGTTCCGACTAGTTCCTCTATTATTCACCACTAGACAAGCACACATCTTCTGAATCACCAAGCCTGCTAAACAATTGTTTATCTAATGTACTGTAAATAACACTGCCATCAAGTGAACTTGGTTAGAGACCCACCCACCAACATTTACCTCGGTTTCACCTCCACCAACACAATTTCTTCTGTCCAGATGGGTGACCATCTCTTATCATTTCCAATTTTTTCCATCTGCAGTCCGAGCATTGACCCCACGGCATCTGCAATCTGGTTTAAGGACACATCAAAAGTGTAATTCACTGAGTCTGAAGGTTTCATAAGCTGGAAGAAGACCAGCCATGTCCCAAGCCTCCCGTTCGGCAGTGGATACGCTTCAGCAGCTCTCTTACCTGAGCTGACAGCGATGCTTGGTCAGTGCTATCTGACAGAAACATTCTCTGCTGATTCAGGCAGTGATTACTGAGTTAAAGGCTGACAGTTGTGGAACGCCCTGATGGACGGACAGGTTGGGAGAGCTTTTCACCGTTTGCTAAACATGGCAGTCTGAGTCATCAGACACTGTAGCAGCGAGGAAAACAACAGAGGGAACGCCGGGCTTCATTAATGCAATTATGTTCAAGGCCGTGGGGATACTTGTGTATGAATCATTATTGTTGCAGGATTGTGTGTGTATGTTTCATTAATGCTGAAAAGCTGTGAGCGAGTTTCCGCTGAATAGTTGTTTACGTTCCATACAGGCCGGTGTGCTGGGACCAAGAGGTAATTAGGTAACCATAGTAACCGGGGCTTATGGGGTCGAATCGTGCACGTTGTGCTGTGTGGACAGTTTTAGAGCAGGTGGACAGTCTGCCATGAAAGTGTAGGTTGGCTCGCCGGGAGTGTGTTATTGGCTAACTGCAAGAGTGTGTGGTGACAGTGGTTGCTCTGTTCCGCCGATGCACGGTGGGAAGCCAGGAGCTCGTCAACAACGGCTTATCAGCCAAAACAGCTGGAGCCCTCGGCGCCTCCCACAGAGAGGACACGCGCAACTGTACATGAGCATCTCCCACCTGAAGCTGGATAGTCATTTACTCAGGCTACAGACAGAGAAAGAGAAAGACAAACATAACTTGCACGCAAGTAGTCACACACCCCTTAAGTCTTAAAATCAACCCAAACCTGTTTTGAAACCATAGTTTGGTCCAACTTCGCCACACCTAGTCTCACACACACCCATAATGCACTGCAGAATAACTGGACTATGAGGGTTAATGGTGCTTGTAAAGGCAGGCTTCAATATTACCAATGGTTATTCCTTAGGGTTACAGGTTTTTCAACTTCTGCACGACAGCTTACATTAAGTTGTTTGTTTGAGGAGAGCTATGTTATCACTTTAACGTATGATTTTTGCAGGTAGTAAACAAAATGTAAAAAGAGTATGCAAATACATTTGTTACTATCCCATGTATGGATGCACCAATATTAAACTTCAAGCAAATAAGTCAATAATTCATTTCATGTTGCAGAAAACCGATTAATGGACGATATTTAAACACTACACTATTTTTTCCTGAACGAAAAATAAATGAATAAATGAAGAGTTCAGATGCAAAAGCCTCTAAGTGCCATCTGAAATTTTCTTCTAGAATGATCATTTTTATCAAGCTTGTATATTTAAGTTAAGTAATTTCACTTAAATGACAATTAATAGGTAATTTGCATCGCCATTTAAGTGAAATTATTGAACTTAAATATACAAGCTTGATAAAAATGATCATTCTAGAAGAAAATTTCAGATGGCACTTAGAGGCTTTTGCATCTGAACTCTTCAAATATATAATCGTAAGTATCACAATATAAGGCATCACAACATATAATATAATGTACAGTGTGAAAAATGGATATCCACTTTGAGATTTGCTTAAGATAACATTTAATAGTGTTAATGAATCATTAGTGCTTCAGTCAGACAACATGCAAAATCTGGTTAAAATGACTGCTTTAAAATCCAAATGAGAAAGAGCGTTACTAGATTTTGCACTTCACAGACTATGTGGAAAAGAGGTGTGACAGATGAAGCACCGCTGTTAAAAGAATATGAAGGAGATAAACAAACCCATCAGGTGAATATTACAGAACCCCCTGTGGCCTAAACACAGACCCCAAGACAGCTTAACCCATATTGAGTGTGAGAGAAAGAGTGTGTGTTTGTGCGCTTCTCTGCCTGCCATTGTAATGAAATTAGAGCGAGAAGTCCATGTCTGATTTATGGCTGTGTCAGATCTGAAAGCACCTCTTTTACATAAAGGAGAGGTACTTCCAAAGCACGATTTATCATTCCCATCTCTCATTTCACCATCCATCCTTATTCACGCCAAGGCTCATCTCCAGCCTTCCTTGGAAAACTCTCTCTCTATTTTCGCTCATTGCATTGAGGGGGTGAGCAAGAGGTGTTTAACCTTGCTGTTATTTACTGGCCCGCATAGACTGGCTTGGAGGAGGGACGGGACAGATCGTATCCAGAGGGGCTTAACTGTGGACGCACATCACGCTGGGGCTCACGCATTGTATGCAGCGGCAACAAAACAGAGGATTATGGGTTGCATATAAGGTTATAATGAATAGGTTCTGCCCTGGGCGGGTTGGCCTTTGTCGTGTGGATGGAAAGGATCTGTGTGCGCGTCTAACAGAAGGAATTTGTATGAAAGATGTTTGAAGACTAAAGTTGGAACATTGTGTACAGCTGTAAGGCATCTTTTGTTGCTGAAAAGCTGCAGGGAAGTTGAGCAGAAAATAGGCTAAAGACGTCAACACAGACACATCAGGTGTGGTTTCTGTGCCATCAAACACTAGCGTGGAGCATTTTTAAACAAGTTTTCAGAACAACACACTTAAATTTTTATTCCCACCGACTCCAAAACCACACCATAATGTTGAACAGGTCAAAACATACAGTAAAAGCACCTTAGACTGATTCACTGAATGAAATACTTTTATGGTGGTTTCTGTGAATCAAAAACATAAAAGTGCAACCAGTGTAGTTTAATTACAAAACTACTGAGTGAGCGAGTTCATTTTAGTGAATCAAAAGCACAGAGTATATGAGTGCAGGTAAATTCCCAAACAAATAACTCGCTGTAAAAACCTATTCTTTTTAGCAAATCAAAAGCATTCCACACACTCAGTGTGGAGCAGTTCAATTACAGAGGGAATGACTCTTCTTAGCTGGTTCTTTTTAGTGAATCAAAAACATACACTGCAACCAGTGCAGTTCGTTTCCCAAACAAATGACTCAATCACAGAACAAATTACTCTTATGAGCCAAATTTTTAGTGAATCAAAAAGCTGCGTAAACAAGAATTTGTGAGAATTGTTTTAATTTAGCATATTGTCAAATAATCCAATTTTTCTAATGGAATAGCATTTTTTTTCCCATTACCAACTAGTCTGATAACATAAAAATCCACCAGCTAGACAAGCATGATTGCAGTAATAACCAACACAAACAAGGCCAGAATGAAAATTCTTACTGGTCTAAGCATAGCATAAAAAAGCATTTCACCTATAATATACACAGGTACAACAACAGACAGCAAATGAACACACCCTCAGAGATGTTTGCAAACACATTTTATGCTGACCTGTTACAATAACCTTGATGAGTGATTGAATGCGAGTCATAAGGTGAGCTAACAATCTTGACAGATCTGAATATCTAAATTCATCATTAAGACAGTCACACTCCAGAAAACAAGCACTCACACAAACGCTAGTGCCACAGCTTTAACATGTGTTATGAGCTTTCTCAAGAAAAACAAGCGCATGCAACATGTCAAAGCGTGTTTCTATGGCAGCTTGGAGAAAGTACTGCAGGGTTCTCAGACAAAAACAACTCACAGAGAGCTTGTTTTACCAGTTATCTTTATCTGAATCACAGTAAACAAATAGCTGCACATGGTCAGGCATGCTAATGGCTCAATGCTTGACTAAATGGCAGCGGCGGGGTTATTTCTAGAAGAAGCTCTGACTTGGATGCCGTCTACCTTATTCAAAGCTCTTTATAGAGCCATGAGGTTTGGTTTAAGGTATAATTCCATGATTACCCAACAAACCCTAACCCTCCGTTTATCAAGATGCTAAACTGCTAATGGTTGGTCACAATTTAAAGCAATTAGGACAAGTCTAGGTCTGGGAAACTGGCCCACAGAGCAAGTTTCAAGAGTGTTGGTAAAGGTGAAGGAGTTTAGAGGAGGAGAGAGGGAAGGAGGGAAATGGAAAACGAGGGCGTCTATGTAATCGAATGTGCTAATTAACCTTAGCGCTTCCCAGGGAGAACAGGTGGAGGAAGAGAGGAATGGATGGATGCATCTAATGAATACTCCTACTCGCCCGGTGATGCTTCCTGCAAGGGCCCCCCTGAGGAGGTCTGTCGAGCTGGGCTGATGAGGACGATCGGCGGGGACACATCCATGGAGATGCAGAGACACAAGGACTGATGTGGAATCAGGACGATCAATGAGTCCGGTCTGAAAGCAGTTGCTAAGAAAAGCAACTGGTGCAGATGTGCTTGTCTGAGAAGAGGAATTTGTGGCGCAAAGAACGAAATTAACGTCTTTTATCTTTGGAACAATGAATACACAACAGAGAGAAAAGGAAGCAGACTCTTTGTTCCACCGCCAAACAGGTCACCATGTAACAGCACCCGCTCAGAGTGAAGGACACTTCAAGGAACGGAGGTCTATTAGTGTGTGTGGGGCTCAAATCAAACTCCGAGGTGAGGGGTCCTAATCATGTGTCCCTGTCCCCGCTGTCATGTCCCCTACTGTCCCTCTGAGAACTGTCCTAGTTTCTGATAGTTATCTGTCACAGTGTCAAAGCTCCACTTTTTCTGCTACCAAAATTTTCCTTGGCTATTGTTCAGCTAAAAAAAAAAAAAACATTAAATACCCACCTGTTTGTAAAGAGAGAGTTTACCAAGAAATAAAACAAGTAATAAAAACTCGGTGAGTGTTTTAGCGCAATTTTTTCACCTCATGGGATCACAACACTAAGAGATAGTAAATCTTTTCCTGGATTTTTTTTTGTGCGTTCCCGAGATTAGACCTTCCTTAACATAATGCCGAAAACCCGAAGTCTCTAGGTGGTCTGGTTGAGGAGTAGATAGAAGTGCAAGATTGGTGCGCACACAGACGCACAGAACAGAAATCATGAGTTAACAAGCGCAATTTGTCCGGTGGAAAGTTGTGCTGATAAATTGTCATTTACTTACATTGTTCCAAGACTTTATTTTTTCCAAAACAACTTTAGACCCAATAGACTTTCATTGTAGAGAAAAACATAAGAAATAAATAAAAATATCTTCTTTTGTGTTCCACAAAAATTTCTTTCTCTATTTCTTTAAAAGGAGAAACCGTTTCACTAGTTTCTCCTTTTAAATTCCAAGTCACGATAGGGAAGAAACGACAAATCGCAACAATGTCAATGTCACTGTCTAATGGCGACTTTAAATAATCAAATCACAAGTGATTCTACTCATTAGCTTCCAGATTAGCAGCAGTTGATCATTTTCCAGCATGTGTGTCACACAAAGGTCCATTAACCCTGAGCACCTCACAGCACAGAAGAGACACCTGCAGATAGAACAACACAGCTGCTCAACTGCCCTGAGAAAATAGAAGCGAACAAGAGAAATACTGCACACTTACCAGACCCATTTCACACAATCTGGTCTTAAAAAAAAAAAAAAAAAAAAAAAAAAAAACCTTTAGCTCAGCACGGCGTGGCATGGCAATGACAAGACCATGGGCTAGATTACCAGGGAACGCACAAACTGGAAAGACGTATAACTTGAATACACTGTAAGACACTTTGGGTAAAAGTATCTGACAAACACATAAATGTAAATGGAACACAGCATTTACTGTATCATTAAAGTGAAATTCTACTGACTAATGTTCAATGCCTATCAGTCTAGTCTTAGGCATAAAGCGCAAATAACACTTCACCGAACACACACACATACACATACATATTCATTCATTCATTCTTAAAAAAAAAAAAAAAAAAAAAAATTCTAGCATTTATGCCTATATGAAAGTCTTACCCTATTTAATGTTAAAGCTTTAGTTTCATTGAATTCAATAAAGCAGTAAAGTGCACTGGTTGATGCAGCACTATTTCATTTAAAATATTCATTGTAATGTCATCAAATTGTCTACAGATGGAAAGAAGCAGCTAAGTTCTTTTTTGTCACTTCTCTTCTCAACTGGTCCTGCTCAAAGCAGACGGTTACCTCCAGTGAGACCCCCCTCTCTGTTTCAAGTCTGTCTCTCCTTCTGTTTCTTTCTCGGTTACCTGCAGCCTCTCTCTGGGTTCATCACCACTCTGTCTCCATGGCAACGGCTGCCAGGGCTGAACGGTCAGTTTAATGCTAGTCCAAACACAAGCGGGTACATGTGAGGGTAAGGCCGGACACATGCAGAGCACAAAGACACTAAAGAGCTCTCCATAACAGATACACCCCCGTCTCCTCGCACCCTTTTTCTCTCTGCTTCCTCTCTGAACACTGCCAAAAGCGCAGAGATGGAGAGAGAACGAGCGAGAATGAAAGAGAGAGGGAGTCAAAGACAGAGCTGTCTCTGTGAGACTGAATGGGGTTGTAGGAGAGACTTCATGCTGCATATACCGCAGAATCAGAATGTTAATGCGGGCAGACAGTGAAGAGAGAACATCCTCTCTGTCTAAATGTCATCTCCTGTAACAAAGTAACATGGGTAACATGCACTGTGGATTCGGCCAGGTGATGGATACAGCCTTTTATTTATTTCTCTCTTCCCCCCTGCTCGCTTTCATGCAATTATTCCTTCTTGCCCTCTTCAATCTCTCCATCCACCTCTCCGTCTCTGCCAGCCCCCTCCCTTTCTTTCTCTCTCTCTTCCTCTACCAATCCGCTCCCCTCCGTGTGATCTATGGCTTCATTTCCAGCAGGTCTTTCTGCCAGAATAAGATTACAATCTGTGCAATTGAGCAGAAACTCGATGGATTTGATCCAAAAAAAAAAAAAAAAAAGAAAGGAGCGGACAAGAAAATATCTGCCTTTTTCCTCATCTCTTTTTCCTCAAAATCTGAAAATTAACACAAACCGAGAAGTTTAGAGGTTAAGGTATATTTATGAATATACATATACATATACATACATACAGTATATATACACACAAAATTACAATTTAAAACAAGTTTTCTATTTTAATACATTTTATAATGTAATTTATAACTGTGAAAGCGAACCTGAATTTTCAGTATTATTACTCCAGTCTTCAGTGTCACATGATCCTTCAGAAATCATTCTAATATTCAGATTTGGTGCTGAAGAAATATTTCTTATTATTTTCACTGTTGAAAACAGTGCAGAATTTCTTGATGAATAGAAATCACTTGTGATATCTTGTGATCAATTTAATGCATCCTTGCTGAAGTAATTAATTTCTTAAAACAACAACAAATTTTTTTAACCATGTGCACAGGGCCTAAAACTAACTTGCCTGCCAATGGCCAGTGACAAAAGAAAAATTACCAGCCATAAATGTTTTGTTTTTTTAACCAGCCATGAAACTGTAAAACTGATACCCCTGTGGAAATTCACAATTCTCCGTTCCAATTTCGAAACCACAGCTAAAAATACTAAAACTACTAATTGGCAAGGCTTAAACTTTCGTGACGATGCAGCACTGGGTTGTCACCTGACCCGGGTTTGTTCACGTTCATGTTCTAACAAAATTGCATTGTTAGAATTCATAAAAATGTTACCGGCCAACAACTCGATATACTCACCAACAACAATGTTTTACTCACATTTTGCACTTGGCGAGTACATTTTAGCCTCTGATTGTACATATTTTTACTCACATTTTGCGCTTGGCGAGTAAATTTTAGCCTCTGATTGTACATATTTTTACCTGTGTTTAAATCAACCAGATATATAAAATCACCCTTATTATAGGCATTGCCATATTGTTATTGAATTTATAAATCCTTTATTTTTATATACATGTATTTACACACACATAATATAAATATATAGCTCTGAAAAAATTTAGAAACCACTGCAGAATTATCAGTTTCTCTGGTTTTACTATTTATAGGCATGTGTTTGGGTAAAAAAAAAAAAAAAAAAATTCTTTCTATAAACTACTGACAACATTTCTCCCAAATCCCAAATAATAATAATGGAAAGAAAATAAGTTCATATTCATTTTTAAACAACACAATACTAATTTTTTTTATTTAGTAAGTGCTGAAGAGCTCAGAAATCAATATTTGGTGGAATACCCCTGATTTTAAAACCACAGCTTTCATGCGTCTTGGCATGCTCTCCACCAGTCTTTTACATTGATGTTGGGTGACTTTATGCCAATCCTGGTGCAAAAAATTCAAGCAGCTTGGCTTTGTTTGATGGCTTGTGACCATACATCTTCCTCTTGATCACATTCCAGAGATTTTCAATGGGGTTCAGGTCTGGAAATTGGGCTGGCCATAACAGGGTATTAATCTGGTGGTCCTCCATCCACACCTTGATTGACCTGGCTGTGTGGCATGGAGCACTGTCCTGCTGGAAAAACTAATCCTCAGAGTTGGGGAACATTGTCAGAGCAGAAGGTGGCAAGTGTTCTTCCAGGACAACCTTGTACGTGGCTTGATTCATGCGTCCTTCACAAAGACAAATCTGCCAGATTGCAGCCTTGCTGAAGCACCCCAGATCATCACCGATCCTCCACCAAATCTTTCCAGGTCTCCATTTAACCATTAGACGACCAGGTGTTGGACAAAGCTGAAAATTGATGATATGGGAGTGCTTCAGCAAGACTGCAATCGGGGAGATTTGACTTTGTGAAGGACGCATGAATCAAGCCACGTACAAGGTTGTCCTGGAAGAACACTTGCTTCCTTCTGCTCTGACAGTGTTCCCCAACTCTGAGGATTAGTTTTTTCAGCAGGACAGTGCTCCATGCCACACAGCCAGGTCAATCAAGGTGTGGATGGAGGACCACCAGATTAATACCCTGTTATGGCCAGCCCAATTTCCAGACCTGAACCCCATTGAAAACCTCTGGAATGTGATCAAGAGGAAGATGTATGGTCACTAGCCATCAAACAAAGTCGAGCTGCTTGAATTTTTGCACCAGGATTGGCATAAAGTCACCCAACATCAATGTGAAAGAGGTGGAGAGCATGCCAAGAACGCATGAAAGCTGTGATTGAAAATCAGGGTTATCCCACCAAATATTGATTTCTGAACTCTTCCTAAGTTAAAACATTAGTATTGTGTTGTTTAGAAATGAATATGAACTTATTTTCTTTCCATTATTCGAGGTCTGACAACACTGCATCTTTTTTGTTATTTTGACCAGGTGTCGTTTTCAGCAAATAAATGCTCTAAAATGACAATATTTTTATTTGGAATTTGGGAGAAATGTTGTCAGTAGTTTAAAGAATAAAACAAAAATGTTAATTTTACCCAAACACATATCTATAAATAGTAAAACTAAAGAAACATAATTTTGCAGTGGTCTCTTATTTTTTATACATTCCTCTTGGTTTCTCATGTACACCGTAAATTAATCAATCATTTGTTAGGTCACGCAAACACATCTACTGTAGATAAAAGTTTCTGCTAAACCTCTAAATGACAATATACATGAACTGTGGTAAAATAAACAAAGCAAAACACATTTTCATCACATTGCATACTGACATATCAGCCCTAAAGAGATTTATTTAGACGACATGGGACGATGACAATGTAAAAGACAGGTACGTAGACGAAAACTGGTTTAAAAAAAAAAAAAAAGCACCCATATATGCAGACAGGCAGGCGGAATATGGAAAGAGGCGACATTGGTATACGAAGCAGGCGTACAAGCGGGAGAGTGGGGGCCGTACGAGCACTCTGGCCTTTCAAATGGCTCGTTATCGTTCTTTGCAAAAGGGCAGAGACACAGATAAATGCAATATCATTAACGCAGAACACACACATAACACGCGCTACCTTTAGTGGTTACCACGGATACAGCTGTTCTGTTGGCATCTTGGCTCTTTGCAAAAGCTCAAATACACACAAACGGTGGATATTTTCTAATCATTTGAAAACAGGCTATGCTTAAAAGGTTTTAAATTAAAAGGAGACAATGTCAATATATTCGATTTTTGACCGCAAAGCCTTTAAACCACTTAAAGCCCACCAAAATGTGCATTCTGTCTGTGTGAAGTTAACCACCTTAACAGCCACACAGGAGGGAAACAGGTAAAGAAGTCTGCTTGTCCTCACAGATGTGCTAGGCTACAAGAAGAACCGCAGGACCTTAATGCAAGCTAACAGCCAGCAGATAGGTGGAAGTACAGAATGACTGCAGGCCTCTGTCACACCAATTATATCCCGACAGACATTTCTCACCTCCCTCAAGCAAAGGCCTGCAGTTGTGCACAACACAGCCCTGAGAAAAGGCATCCAGTCTACACAAAAAGTTCAGAGAAAGAGAAACTTGCACCCAAGTGTGTGTGTACGCCAGTGTTAAGAAATCTACTTTTGAAACTGTATCTTACCAAACTAATTTAAAATGTTTAAACAACAGTTAAGCTATTTTAAAAGTTGCTCAAAGTGCATTAAGGAGCAATATCGTAGGAAGATCCAACGCATTCTCATCCTTGGGCGTCATAATACTGACGCTTTTGACATTTCGTCTACATCGAACGCACATGGCACCCTTTAGCGTCAATATGAGACGCACAGAGCTTTGTTCGGTTATGGGTAGGTTTAGGTCTAGTGTAGGGTTAGAGTTAGACCGCTAGGAGGCACCTTCTGGCCCATTTCTATCTGCGTCTCATATTGACGCTAAAGGGTGCCATGTGCGTTCGATGTAGACGAAATGTCAAGAGCGTCAATATATGACGCCCTAGGATGAGAACGGGCTGGAAGATCGTAAAACTAATCCATATGAATTGAGAGATTTAATCCAAGTTTTCTGAAGAGACACGATCATTGTATATGATGAACAGATTTAATTTTGGCTTTTATTCACATGTAAACATTCATCAACGCACACATCACCTACAAAAAGCACACACATTTGTGCTAAACAGAAGCTCAAACATGCTTGACATGCAAGAACCAATGAGGTTTGTTCTCACGTGTCAAGCAAGAATGGTTGATCTTCTGTTTATGTTCACTGATCAATGTTTATATGTGAATAAAAGCCTAAATTCAATCTGTTCATCACATAAAGCAACCCAGTCTCTTCAAACTACTTTGGACTAAATTCATATGGATTAGTTTTACGATTTCTTTATAAACATTTTGAAGCCTCAAATTGGTAGTTGCATAGCTGTCTATGGAGGGACAGAAATCTCTCAGATTTCCTTAAAATATATTCATTTGTGTTCCGATTAAGATGAACGAAAGTCTTACGGGTTTGGAACGACGAGTTTGTAGTGTTGACTTAACCCAGCACTAGTCAAACTTTTCACTACTGCACAAAACATATCTACTTTGCTGCTTATTTTGGACAGAAATCATCCATTTAGCCAGAAAGAGATTGCCTGAATGACATGTAGAGACCATCCACAGTTCATTATGTTTGGATATGCTGTTAAGGTACAGGTAAATCTGAAATCCATGACAGCACTATAATAGACCGGCACGCAAAAACTCATTCAGATAATGACAGTCTGTAAACGGCTGTACAGAAAACACAGTAAAAAGTCCAGAGACAAGATTTTTTGTCCATCCAAAGTAATAAATACAGTCTATTCACAGACACAACAGTGAAATATCCAGTTCTGCTAGTCGATATCTAGCTTACTTGCCATTAAGTGCCTCAAATAAATACAATTTAGGCAATCTTCTATGTGCTTAGTTTTTACATTTAGTTTTGTGTGCATAATGTGCACCAGGCAGTCAGTGTTGCATGCATACGATTGTGAAAGAGAAAACTTCAAATTCCAGGGTATATGACATTACAAGCTGATGATCATCTTCAGACATCTCAAAGACACAAGTATGCAGAACAAACAAAAATCTAAAGACACACTGAGATTAAACTTCATCCAAGATCCCAGTAACACAGCAACAAATCTCACAAACTATGACACAGAACTCTGATTATCTGAGATTATGTGGTCTGCAACGAGATCCTTCAGACATCTGCCAGCAAAGGGGAATGTCTGCAATCTCTTACATTTACACGCAGTTCAGTTAAAAAGAAGAGTAATAACCGAAGTGATTCCATGAAATTTTCAAGACTCAATGAATTTTGAAAGTGCCTGAATTTTGATAGAAATTGCAATCTTTCATTATTTTAATTACAAAAGAATCATATATAAAAACAACTATATAAACATATTTATGTATGCACTTTAATATTTGCTACCATTTAAGATTTGGTAAGTTTTGTTTATAAAATATTCATTACAATTTTTTTTTTCTTCACAAAAACAAATATGCAACAGGCTGAAAATTATACAGCTACGATGAAATTTATATTCATGAACCGTTTCAGTGGAACATGATATAAAACATTACTCATCCATTTCTATAAGCTGTTGTACGAACAGGACAATAGCAGAGTCACAACTGTTCGTAGATACATAAACACTGACTGTGTGAATGAGCCACTGAGCACCACACAAACCAATGACAAATTATAATTTCACATCTGCATCTTCTCTGGAGAGCGTACAGATGACTACTTATTCCAACTGGGGCCCAGAAATTTCATTACGTGAGGAGCTACAGTGTTCTTTGGAAAATCTTCAGACATCTGTTGAAACATCCCACAGACCTTCGCGCGTGTGCTTTTAGCACATCTTCATATTATCGGCCTTTTTCAGAGTAAAAGCGTGGTGATGAAAAGGACAAAAATGAAACACCTCCACAAAACATCTTCACAGCTGTTTGAGCGATTCTGTGAAGTACGCAGTTGATGGGAGATAATTAGTATTTACTGTGAATAAGTGAGGATGCCATTAGCAGGTCTCTGTCTATGAGACCTTGTCAGTGAATGCCTCGAGCGCCTGCGTAATCGGCGATATGGCACAGCGATGGTGGAGAGAGCGGAGAGTGACTTGCTTTTCGCTCAGATGACAAGACTGATTTAAATATCAAAACAGAATGTAAAATGGTAATTAAAACCCAATTACTCCGTACGCGGTTGAAAAGTCAATTAGAGACTTCAGAGGCTCAGAGAAGACAGATGCCAAGGTGAGGAGCGAAGGGAGATGGTGCCGGGCCCTCCAGCAAACCTGACAGGTAAGAACACACCTGGGAAAGCTACAAAACGAACTAAACATCATCTGCAGTCTAAGAGCCGGCAAGAAAAGACTTCACTCACGGTCCTGCCGCTTTGTTGAGAGGCCCGCATCTGGGATGGGGAGAAAAAGAGGCCGTCAACTCCATCATGACCCATCCATAAATGATGAGCAATTTGCATTATGAGACATTCAATTAAGACTAAAGAGAGAAAAAAAGGAGGAGCGGAGAGACAGAGGGAGTCTGTAACAGAGTGAGAGAGAATTACAAAGCTCGAAATTTAAGTGGGCTCCATCCAGCATTCCAGTGATGTCCCTTCTCATTGATCCTTCATTAGTTATTTATGTGGCGTTAATGAGGGCTGAATATGAGGGGAGAGTGTGTGGGTGGTGGTGCCAGGCCAGAGTTTTTGATCACTTGTATTTAGTTCCAGAAGAGACGGCTGGTGTAAAACAGCCGCTAGAACAGCACTGACAGCCCCTTGCTTGGGTTTGGACTAGCTTAACTAATATAAAGCAAAAGCAGGTTTCGCAACAAATGCGGAAAGATCCAGCCTGTTAAAAACACAGTGAGATAAGAGAAAATTCAGTGTCGGGTCCACTTGGACTACCCAAGGGCTGTAACAGTACTTAACCTTGCATGTTAAATATTCAATGGCTCATATGAATATTCATCGTTTTCAAACATGATTGGCAACTGATATTCATCTAAAACATTCTGGTTATTCCTAACATTCATAATCTGTATGATTAGTACATAAATACATAGATAATAGTATGAAGATGAAAAAAATGCAAGTCACATTAGCAAAGTTTCTGCAAAATTTTGCAGGCAAAAAAGTCAATAGTGTCAATAGTGTAATGATGTATGAAGCACAACTCAAACAGCTGTCTATTGGTCAAGGGTGCGAATTCAAATGACCAACTGAACCTGATGTAAATCTACGTCGGGAAATCTTTCACAAAATTCCAAATTACATGGATTCCTATTGAAATTACTAGATTTACCCTGTGAAATATTGCAGAACAATGGTCAATGTGACAGCCCCTTTACATTATTAATGTTTGTTAAAGATTGGTTTTTGATTTGTTACAGTCATTGCTATAATTCTTTGCCTCTCATCCTTTTTACGGCATCAAGGTCTACTTGGGTTTACATGTTTAATATAAAAAATTATAAAATATAATAAAAAAAATACATATATAAATGTGATATACATGTATAAATGTGATATATATTTGACTTTTTATTGGATAAATAAGGTAAGTGTGAGGAAATTACACTGGAGAGAGGATCTGAGAACATGTCATCCTCAAAGAGTCGCCATGAGTGCACTCTGGCTCAATCTATTGGCTAACCCTTGTGACCAGGACTTAGATTAAAAGTAATTGTTTTAAGAGCTTTTGGAGGTGACAATGGCCAGTTGAAGGGCCATATTTACACTAGGCCTTGGTAGTTCCATGTCTGGCCCTAGCCACTAAAAACATTATTTCCAAAGATAGCCCTAGCGTGCATGTCCCGTCATCGCTGTGATTTTTCAGAAAACCCTAGGGACAAAAGGAAAACACCCAATCACACACTAGCTTTTGTTTACCCTCTGCATTTTTCCCAAGATCTAAGGCGCTCTAGGGTTGTGGGAACACACGCACTGCTATCTCTAAGTAGCCCAAACAGCTGACAGTTTACAGACATCTGAAGCACAATGACATTAGCTGGCTTTTACACAGCAAAGTGAGGAAAGCTGTGAGAGACAGCACATCAGATTCAGACGTTTACACCTTCTAAATATCCTCCTCACCCCCTCTGAGAGAGAGCTTGACACTTTTTTTGTTTTTGATCATTGAATCTCAGTCAGAATGCATTTGATCATATTAAAAGCTAGTCACCGATCCCACTGAATCACAAAACCACATTTGGAGGAGGTTTGGTCAAAGATGGATTCTTGAGTCAACAAATATGTAAATGCTAAAGCATTTTTGCTGAAAAGTCAACTATTTTTATCTGTTGTCAAAGCATTGTGTTGTAAGTTCTTGCCTTTTTTTTTTATTCTGCTCTCATAATGTGAAAAAGAAATGCTTCGATCTGGTCACCTGATTTATTGAAAAACATCCAATTAATTATTCCACTGGACTACACCAGGAATCTCTTTTTTCTCTCCCCAAATCCTCAGTCACGTCTCACGGGAATTATTTTCCTCTCTTTTCTTCACTTTTGATTCCTATTAGCATCCTTTACTGTGGCAATGTTTCTAAAGTAGGAGAACTTCGGAAAGATGGAAAGCTTTCTGAATTATCTGTCAGTATTTTGCTTTCCATTTTGCTCGGGTAACAGTGATCGTATCTCTACCCGACCACACTGGAGACACATTGGAATGCAAGATAGAGAATATTTAGATACTATCCGATATGAAACGCATATTAATGCCAGGTAGAGTGAGGATGGAAAGGGATGAAGACTTATTGAACCTGGCATTCTGATTGGCTTCAATGTCAACAGAAGACACTCTCTCACTATCTTCCTCTGTACACACAGAACAAATGCAACACAACCATGACCTCCTCTAGCATTTTCCAGCTCCTCTGAGAGAGTGTGTGTGTTTGAGGAGAATAAAAGGCTACAGGTCAAACTGCTGTCTAGAAAAATCATAAACTCAGCGGCCAAGTCCCCTAGAGCACTGCCTTTAAAACACCATAAACCCTGTCATTAAAACGCCATTGAAATAGTGCCATGCAAAGTTCATCGTATAACACAGTGTTTCAAAGTCTTGTTTTGCACAGCACACAAAACCTGTGCTTATTTTGGCACCAATTATAGATACAAGTATTAAAACTCTGCTCAATACTGATAAGCCGATAATTATTTGCTATTTATTGATTTTTTTAAATTACATTTCTATTGTATTTAGCCTAAAAATTTAATTTTAACAAATAAAGTAACAATAAAAAAAAATTAATTACAATGTGCATTACAATGTGCAATATGAAAAATTAATTTAGAGATTTACTAAATATTACATTTAACAGTGTTATTTAGTTATTAGTGTTATTAGAGTGTAGTTATCATACTGTTTAAAAAAAACTGTAATGTTAGCTGATAACCAACATTGTATCAATACCATGCATCCGCATATGGCCGTCATAAAAAACAACAACAAAAAAACAGAAAATATTATATTTTCTGTAAAACATTGCATAAACAGTGTTTGCATAAAAGCATAATGTGGGCCTAACATTGCAGATATGCTGTGAAATAGACCTAATGCTACGCTTTCAATCTGTGATGGCAAGTCAGTCTCACCCCGTCGTGCACTCCCATTTCTCTCTGATGGACGTGTGAACATCATTCGCTCACCGCTAAATGGAAGTTATTGATTAACGTGTTCTGTCTGTCTGCCGGCTGCTCCAAAGAGTCAAGGGCAGATCGACAGTAGACACAGGGCTACACACGTGGCCTTGCAGGAAACACAATGTGCTCAATGCCCAGAGCAGGAGCCTCAGGGCAGGTGAGATCACCGCTGCTCGCTCTTTCACACAGGCTCGAGTATTGTGCAATTGCCGCCGCAGGCAATTTTTTCCCCCATTACCGTACAGCAAAAATGCTTTACATCAACAACTCTGTAGCATCTCGGGTCCGCACTGTACATCTACTCAAAAAAGACATGACGCCAAAAGCAGACTACTTAGTGGCTATGAAACGCTGACCAAAACCTTTTGCTTAAGGCTTTTGAATATTTCAAAAGTTTGTGGTACCAAAATACCTAGGTTATTTCTGCCACCAGCATGTTATGCAAATACTTTGCGAAAGTCTCTGGCCCTTTCACACCTACCTAGTTTGGTCCGGATTTTTGGACTTTTCAGTTTGATCCGAATCAAAATTTCAGGTGTGAAACCACCACCGGACCACGGTCCGGACCAAACAGACAAAATTTGGTCAGGCGAAAAGAGGTAGTCTCGGTCCGGATCAAACTGAACAAAGGTTTGGTTCGTTTCTAGTGTGAAAGCATTTTCTGTATGGTTCGGACTTTCAGACCATTTACAGGAAATTCTGGTGGTTCTCACAGGATTGCTTGCAGTCTTCTCCTATTTTCCTGCTGGCAACGATAAAATGTTTGCACAACGAGGACGTTTATTTGGCGAATTTGAACTAGCCTCGAGTATAATTGGTGATGCAGGTAGTAATGCTGTAATAATAACAGTATAGTGACAGCGATATGGGTCTGTTCATTCATTCTTGTCAAAGTTTTTTTTTTTTTTTTTCATTCTTATCAAAGTTACCCGCTATATTGAAAACATGCTGATGTCAGACACATGTCCGTTTACAAACCAATCAATGTCAAGACGCAGCCAACATAGATGATGATGATGACAACGGGACGCAAGTATGTCATGTAAAGTTATTTAGTGTGCTCGCATAATTGCAATGTGAAACCAAACCAAAACCAGTTTGGTTCGGACCATTTATTTGATCGAAAATACAGAAAAACTATAATATTGTGATATATTACAATTTAAAATAATATTATAAATGTCTTTACTGTCACTTTTTTTTATCAATTGAATGCATCCTGGCTGAATAAATGTATTAATTTTTTGCACAAAAAAAAACAAAAAAACTCTTATTTGTCCACAAATGTACATGTTTTACCTTTTTGTTAATTGTGGACACTCTTATACTATATGTAATTAACAAAAAATGGCTTGCCAAGTGAAAAGCCAATTTAGATCTATGGGACTTCGAGAAATGTCAAATAAGTATTTTCTTGTGCTTTTTTAGTTACAATGACTTTTAAAGAGACTTTCACAAACACAACTTTATTTACCGAAAGCTTACAGAGGAGCATTCAGGTTTCTCAGATTCACTTAATATGTCTTCTCCATCTAAACTCTAAATAAACTCACAAAGGAGCTGATGTTCTCTACTCCTGGCATTGAGTGCCAAACTCCACATTAAAACCTATCGCACCACTGTCTATGGCAATTAGAGTGCCATGAAACCAGTGCTCGACACTCCAGAGAGAGAGAAAAAAAAAAACAGTCTCCATGGTAACACAGATGGTGGTCCACAGTTTTAAGCATTTCAATTTGAGACACTTTTGTCAAAAGCATCAAGCTTCAGAAGGCACCTCTGGACTTGAAAGAGACAGAGAGAGAGAAAAGTCTCTCTTGAGCCTCGAATGTCTGTCCTAAGGCCGTCATTACAACGGCTGTGAGCTGGTATAACTCTAAACAGGAAATAAATGCTCTGAGATTGTGGGTAACAGAGGCCGCAGGCTTCACTGACTATAAACGCAGGCTTCGGAAAAGAGATCATTTTATATTTGTGGGTGGAAAATGGTTCGAAAAGCAACCATGCCAAAGCAGAAACTCCCGACGAATCAGATCTGAATCAAACAGGAGGTATAAATCATGAATGAAAGAATAAAGTAACTTGCTGACCATCTGGCCTTAGCCATTAAGGATCTGAATGAGCATACAACTTAAGATGTTGCCCCAGGCGCATGTAGGCGATCCGAAAAGGAACCCCTTTAGCAAAATGTTAAACCCTCCAAATAAAGAGACTTTCTTCATGTGCTTCATGTTCATCTATTAAGCCTATATTCCTCAATCTTTCTATTCATCTGGATCTGTATCAGTCCAGACCATTCACCTTTGCTCTTTGGATTGGCCTTCGAAGACATCTACATCCAACAACAGAAACACAAAAATAAACCTATACCATAACACTAAGATGAAAGAAAAGATATCCCACAACATCCCAAACAGAGGATGAGCTCACATACACCCACACACAGTCGATATTATCGAATATGCAGTGGTCTTTGTGGTGGGAGATTTAGTGACATTACCTACCAGTGACAGGCCTCATTGTGAGGTCATTCATCACATACGCCTGTGCGGGTCTTTGGGCACGCGACCCATGATTGCAAAAAGACACTCAATCACACTCTGGTGTAGCGATCACATACACAAAAAAAATCAATTCACCTGTGTACATTTGTGTACGTGTGTCGACTATCGAAGCCATTGTGCCGCTTCACCATGTCCTTGAGGAACCAGATTTGCAGATGATTACAAATGGACAGGAAGTGCATAAGCTCTCGCACACAAGCTGCAGTTTCTGAAATACATTTCGGTCAAGGTCTTGGTCCCAAGTAGCTGATTTCCTGCAAACTTCTTAGCATTAGTCGCCTGGAATATGAGGAAGAGGAAGAGAAAGGCTGCTTTGTTCTCCATCATACCAAAAAGCAATTAGTACAGTAATCCTGTCCCAGCAGGCCTTGGGGGAGGGCTGTATGTAAATGACCTGAAACAGGAGAGTGAGATGAAGTAAATTAGCTCCAGGCTGAGGGTAATAAATAAATATCCATGCTGATTAAAAACTCACTAACACGTCTCTCCAATGCAGGCCAGCTATGTTCAGTGGGCAGAGGGGAAAAAAATTAATGTCTAATTTCCCTTTCTCAAGGTGACCTTTCATGTCCAATAAAAAATATATATAACAATTTCTTCAGGCTTTAGACACCACACATACGCATTCATTAAGCCTTCAAATGTGCTGACAATGAAGAGCGCAGCTTGAAATGAAGATTCATAAATAATGTTATTCCTAATAAAAATTCTCTTCTGCTATGACTTTCTGGATTAAACCATTGATCTCCTGGATGTGTCCTCCTATACCAGTACTGGGGAAGATGCTTTGAAGAGTAACTTAAGCTAATAAATGGTTAAAAAACAGTCAAGCTACTCTTCAAAAAAGTAGTTAGCTATACTACAAGCTACTACCAAGATATCAAATGTCATTAAAAAGCATTTGAAAAGTTTTATT
Organism: Scardinius erythrophthalmus; assembly: GCF_964197995.2. NCBI lineage: Eukaryota > Metazoa > Chordata > Actinopteri > Cypriniformes > Leuciscidae > Scardinius > Scardinius erythrophthalmus. The sequence continues at coordinate 14,949,180 of NC_138236.1, forward strand.
TACACAAGCCCAAAGAATACTGCCCTACAAAGGCAAAAGACCTTAACTCACTAGAGTGTGGAACTGAGAAAAATGACTTTTTAGTTGTCCCGCCAAATTAATTATATGTAGGACACTGGAAATCTGGCAATTAGATGTTTTAGCAATGAAAATTACCTACATAAAAAGTCTTGAGCTCAAACTTGTCTTTTGACCACTATTTTAGAGTTACTGTACTCTGCCTTTGTATTGTCAGCAAAAAGTAAGAAGTCATGCCAAGGCAAAAGGCAGTAAATTCCACATTATCAATATATGGTTGCTGATCACCATTAGCAAAATCGTTATAGTAACACCTGTATAAAATCTAGTGATCATGGCATTTATTTTGTATGATTTACGATTACTTATAGCCATTTACTTATTGCTATCCTGTGCTTTGGTTGCATTCTGATGGCCTTATTAATACATTAGAAATGACAAAATACCTCCATAGCGGTAAAGAGTGTCTTCAATTGGTACCGAGTGGCATAAGACTAGCTAAGCACGCGTTCAAAATGATCATGATAAAACCGATCCTTGCACACATTTGAATTGGGTGAGGCGGGGCTTTAGTTCTTTGTTGTAGCCTGCTATGGCATGTGTAACATTTTTCTGTCAACTCTGCATATATCCTACGCGATCGATATCGCACGTTTGTCGATGGAGCGGGTTCAGACCATGAATTAACTGCAAGGTGAATGCTGAGACAGAACAGCACATATGCAAGGTGAATATTGAGACACAAGCTATGCAAAAGCGGCATCCCTTCCAGCACACTCAGTTTCCGAATTCACTCACTCCTTCAAGTGGACTATATTAGTGGAGTATATTAGTGGAGTAGTGAATGAGGGTATAGGGGTCAATTTTGAACACAGCTTGTGCAGAAAATGTCTAATAGGAAGAGAATTGGCACTCTCTGGTTACTTCCGGTTTCTGGACTGGCTGCAGTAACACGTCTCTGTCCATGCGGGGGCGCTCGCAGGCGAGTGCAGAATGAATGGAGGTCTATGGCGCTATACCCCTCAAAATCCACTTTTCTCAGGATATTATTTTGTGTCTAGTAATTTGAATGTTGTAATCGAAAGGAGATGCAAAGAAATTACACATATCTGGGTGTTAGATTTTTTAGAGTCACTTATTTGCTTTAAAAAGTCTTTTAAAAGTCAATGATGTCATACACATCGTACGACCAGAGATACTGCTTTTTGGCAATCCTTCAGTTGCTTTGGTGCTTTCGCGCTCTGCACTTTCTTTTCTCTCAAGGCATCGACAACACAGCTGACACAGGTAAATACACGTGCTAGAAGAGTTTTTGTTTTGTTTGTTTCTGGTCCCGCTTCGGATGCCACGATGCCATCAAGTGGTATCTCTGGTCGTAATCAGTCCTTCACTGACCAATCAGCGTTCATTAGCAGAATGCTAGCGTGTTATGGGCAACAACAACTCAACCTGTAAGAAATCAAAAGGACATAAGTACTCGTTCATTCAACTTTCGACCTATAACCCATGTTGAACTTGCAAAACCTACAATCAAATCTGAGATTTCTCAACGGCAATCGGGTGAAAGAGACAAATTTAGCCGTCTAGCCCCATAGAATCCCATTCATTTTGCACTCGCCTGCGTTCACCCCCAGTGAAACTCTGGTGGAACAACAACCACAATTCGGTACAATAGGACTTAATAGGAAGTGCCTGTCTCTATTTTTCTACTTCTATCCTTCCGAGCAGCGAATGTCCTGTAACTGACATGACTCAGTGCTGCCCTCTCATGTCTGGTAGAATATAAAAAAGCAATTGTACTGCGCATGTGTCAAACTCGTCCATCTGCGCTCATCCACGGTTGAGTATACTTTAAAAGCTGTGAGGACACGACTTCACGTGAGACGGAGTATACCCAGGCCTTCAATGCCCCCAATAAAACTAGACAACAGCGTCATTTACACATATATTTGTGTAAAACACAGTGGCCAAGCAGCAGCATTTGCCTAAAAATGATTCATTTGTAAGATTATTTAACAAATATGATGCTATTAATTTGTATCACTACAAAAAGAACGCAAACATTCTGCAGAGGGGCTTGCAAAGGGACTCAAAGGAATCAGTTAATCTTTTTAGTAAACTGGTGCATTTAAATTAACCATAACATAAATTAATTATAATTCCCAATGCTTTATGAGAGTGGATGTTTTGGTAGCTATGTGATTATATTTGGATGCATAAGATCCCACCCTCCCTTCAGAGCGTCTCCAAAGCCACGCCTTCTTAAAAACACATGAACTCGCACAGCAGAGAGCAAATAAAAGCGTCACGAGAGACGGCGTTAAATTACCCCATGACTCAAAGCGGCTATATTATGTACACGCTCATTATCCTGTATATAGCCTATTTAAGTAATAAAATTAATATAAAGGGGTGATTTGTCCACTAATGGCTTAAATGAACAACTACTAGTCGACTAGAAAAAAACTTTAGTCGGAGGCAGCCCTTATTCCACATATTTTCGAACCAGCAGGCCATTCTGGGTTGAGCGAGCGACCCTGAGCAGAATGAGCGAGGGAGTGGAATATTCAGAAATGGGCTCTCCGCTCACGTGCTCTGATCGGAACAAAGCATGACAAATTCAAACTTTATTTCATTTTCTACGTAGCTTGAACACTCACTACATTAGGCATAAGAGAGTAAGTTAACGCTGTACATTTAATTATTTTTATTTCACGTTTTTAAAGTACAATATTATGTTAGTCCACAGCCCCCCACTTGGGTGAACACCTTCCCACGCTACTGCAGGTAGGTAGGACTTTATACCATTGCATTCGGATCGAATTCAATGATTAGACTAACATTTTATGGTCCTACACCTTCCACAGACTATATTTATATACACATATAAATACACTTAACTTAGTGATTGCTAACAGGATGTGAAGAGACTTTCAACTTTTTGTGAAGAGACTTTTTGGCCAACAGCAGCATTTAACTAAATATTCATCCATTTTGTAAGATTATTGTAATTAATATTATATTGTTTTGTGTATGGCAACAAAGGGTAGACTTCAAATGCAGCACATGAAACAAAAAGATTGAAATGAATCAGCGAACATAAACTAAAAATAACATGATAAACTATCCGAGTGAACCGATTCACTAAAACAAATCAGACTTGATCATGTTTGGGCATAAAGCATAATAAGTGTTTGTGTACTCTGATGTGCACACACAAAAGATGTAGCATTTCATTGCATTGCTCTGCCAGAACTTTTAGTTCTTTACTCCCCAACACTGGCTCATACAAGGGCAAAACAAAATTTTCTTTGGAGGGAGAATTCAGACATGATATATTGTTGATGTGGGAACCAAAGTGAGCTCGTGAAATGCACTTCACTTACTTAATCAGTGGCCTTGCCCTGCGCTGTCAATATGGCTGATCACACCGGTTTTTCCACATTACGTTAACAACTTCATGAGCTCTGCTGAGCACAGTATTAATCTCTGGTGAAACCCCGCTTTACACACTGATCGATACACGCAGTCTGTCCTGCCTGCGGCGCGAAGACTGTGGGAACCACTTTTTTTGGAATCCGGTCAAAACTTTTACCACGCATTTCACACACACGGGATCGAAATGAACACGGGCTATTTTTAAGATGTAGCACCCTTAAAGAGAAACAATGTGGCCAAAGTGAGAACAAATGGAACAGAACAAAAGCATAGAAAACTTATCAGAGGCAGCCAGCTTGGCAGAACAAATGTACATTGAAACACAACAGGTAAAAATCACAGAAAAACAGCAGTCGTGTTGCAAAGCTTAACCGAGGAGTCATTCTACCTCAACATAAAACACGTCTGCATGTGGGCGTCTGTAATGTAACATGCTATTTTGCAACCAGACCTGCAATTAGAGAACGGAAGCTTAACCAGTTTTGCCACTTATTTTGTAATAAAAAAAAATTCTCACTCTCTCGAAAAGGTACAGAACTAATCCAGCTCGCTGGGAGGCCACTTAAGCTAATTGGCAGGCTTTGTGGGCATGGGTTGGTACTCAAAATAGCTGAGACCACCTTCCTTCACATCTTATATAAATGGCTCCTTCACCACCATCATCGCCTTATTCCAATCAGGCCTTTAAAGGAGTCAGGCCTCCCCCACAAAGATGGCGAAGTGCACTGTTAAATTAGACTAATGAGACAAATGACTTGAGAGCAAATGAAGGAGAAAGTGAGTGAAGAAGGAATTAGAAGAGAAGGAAAAGATCCGAATAAGTCACATTCATGCATCCATTGTGTCTTGATCCACTCGCTAGTTCAGTAATGCACTTGCCAGGGAGTTTGGTTGTTTAATTCACTGAAATGTCCGTGCCCCAGAATCAGATCAGCATTGCTGACATTTATTCCTTTTTAAGTCATTCAAGTCGTTTCTTTTTGTGCTCTTTCATTCCTAAATTGAATGACAGGAAAACATGTTGCAGATAAAGTCATGGCTGATAATCACTAAAGCGTTCATACTAAAATTATACTATTTATTATGTCTTAATTGAATTAAAAAAAGAAAAGTAACATTAATGCTTACAATGCTTGTATAAATGCATAATTTAAAGTACATTTACGAACAATACCGATAAGATGCAAATTATTTTCATGAGCTGGACTTATATTAAACAAGCTAAAACAAGAATAAAATAATATAAGAATAAAACTAAACTAACATTAATCAGTTAAAAAGCCCAAGTGAATTTAGGAATCACATCATTATTATGTACAGTATAAAACGTTTTTATTTTTAAGTTTGCAGACGATTACTTTAAATTAGGTTTTAAATTATTAGTATTAAAGATGCAAGTGAGCATTAGATGATGCTAATAGTAATCTTAATGTAAAAATAAGAGACATGAGCATGCACAATTACATATTCAATATTGATTGTTATTGATAACTCTCAAACTTGTATACAAATCTTGCATAGTGTGCCTTTAATGTCTGATTTGTCATTTTAACAAATGCAAGAAAAGCTTTTTTTTTTTATAATGGCAGTGAACATTTTTACAGCTATAATGAAAGATACAGCAATGTTGAAAAATACCTGCTACAATTAATGCACAAACCTTGAAATTGTGACAGTCTGCTTGCTAGTAATCGAGTAATCAGTGTCTCAATCTTTAGAGAATCAAGGACCTTGCTAGTGCTTGAATTTGTTCACAATATCCTGATTTACGTCATAGGAAATTAGAGAGCAGAATGAGACCCAAGCAGAGTATTCAGCTGGATTTAAGAGTCCATTGCGTAAATGAGGGCGACAGTGAAGTTAATGAGCACAAGAGTTGTTTACTTCAACAAACTTTTAAAAAGTACGGCAAGTTAAATTCCCAAGGTGTCCTATCTGTCTGAGGTAAATCACAGTAGGGCGGTTCACATCTCCTAAGCGAGCCAAAGCCTTGTCATCACAGTCGCCGTTAAGCTAATTGCCTTTGTAGAATCTCATTGGTGAAGAGATGTCTTCTCTTTCTGTCTTTGTAGAGGCAGACAGATCTGGCATCTAAAGGGCTGATGCACAATTCTTCAATGTTTTCAGCCAGGGTCACATCTCATTGGCATAACTGAGCCTGTAAAACAGAACATACTGCAAGACCATGAGGTAAGACGCCAAACTAAGCCAAGGACAAAAACAATTTGAGTTCAATAAGACATAGGGAGAGAATGAGATATTATGCCATATTAATGAAGTTTCTAACGATGTGAAACATTATACGAGAGATATTTCTAGATCTGTTTTGCTTTGTAGTCTTTTCTGTCTATGATTAGGGAAGACAAGGTGGAATCTGAACCCAGATCTGTTGCTATTTTTCTATGAACACAGTGCCTGCCTCCCTCTGAGACATCTTGAAGCAAGCCTTTCCTTCATTTACATTTCATGCAAGACAACAAATGTCATCCTCAAGGATCTCTGCATAAAACAAGCTGTATTAACCTCATTCGTTTCATTTTCATGAATTTGCCACTCCTTTGTGTTTGTGAATCCCCACAGCACCCGTTGTGGTGTCCCTGCCTCCCTGAGAACAACATGAGTTCAAACATCGACATCACAGTGCATCCTCAGGTCCAATTCGAACTTTCTTTTTGGCCAGGTAATAAAGGTGAACAAGTTCTGGGTCAGTCTTACAGCTTGAAGAAATAAGTTGTTCAATTATATTTCCTCGGGCAGAACAGGAAGGTTAGGCAACTCCATTATAAATGTCATTTATTGTTACTTTTGTTCAATTTAATGCATCTTTCTGAATAAAAGAAAATATATAATGAATAATAAATGAATAATATTAATAACATCAGATTTATTACAGAATATCAGATCAGTAACAATAAAAGACATTTATAATGTTACAAAAGTTATATTTAAACAAAAATGGTCATGTTGAACTTAAAATTCACAGAATCCTGAACAGCTTACACAAAACATTAAGCAGCACAACATTTTTTTTTTATCATTGATAAGAATAAAAAGAGCATCAAATCAGCATTTTAGAATGATTTCTGAAGGATCATGTGACACTGAAAACTAGAGTAATGGCTGTTGATTCAGCGTTGACATCACAGGAATAAATTACATTTTAAAATATATTAAAATAGAAATTTGTTATTTCCAATTGTAATATTTCACAATACTATAGTTTTTACTGTATTATTGGTAAAATAAATGCAGTCTTGGTGAGTATAAGAGAATTTCAAAACCATTTAAAAATCTTACTGGCCCAACTTTTGAACGGTAGAGTATTATAACAACTTACTATAATAACTGATAAAATTAAATAATTGTTTATTATTACTACTATTATTATTAAATAATAACAAAAATATTGTTATAGCTTAAAAATCATAGCTCTACATAAATTTAGTTTATATATTTCAAACAAGAAATAAGAAACAAAAATTGTCAGTGAGATAAGAAAAATACACTTAATTCAATACATTCTCTCAAAACATGTCTGCTTTAACTAAGTATTTTTCTAACTAGATTCAGCCTACAGTTGGTTCACCCTCCACTTATCCAGTATCGAATAATACAGAAAAGACTTCTGACTATTACAGAGACATTAAATGTCTTTTATGACACATAGCTGCATAAAGAAATAATATTGATCTGTTATTCACAGTTCTGCCTTCTGAAAAGCTGAGAGACATAAAGAGAGAGGGAACAGTCATAATTCAAAGATGGCTGGTGATCTGGTGGTGGTGGTGGCAGAGGGGGTTAATCCCGGTCCATCTGCCTAACAACACCTCTCCCTCTCTCAGTGCAGGCCTTAGATCCACCTGCACTGAACCAGGGGCTCTCAGCTAAAGATTTGGGCTGACCTGCATGAAGGCTCCCTGCAGACTTTGCCTCCCTGTCTTCCAAATCGCCAATGCCTGACTTTGAAGTTTCCAGAAGGAGAGACACCGAGGGGCCTGCAATCTCACCAGCATGGCTGTTCTCAGGATTAAAGGGCACAGATGAGCCAGGAGGTGCTTCCTGGCTCCGAATGTGCAAGCTTTTCCCCCTCCCCAACACCAGCGCTGATGGATTAACAGACAAACTAAAGGCAGCAGAAAACACACACAATGCACAAACAAAGTGTAATGCGGCGCCAGGTCCTAAGAAATCAATTTGTGAATAATAACAGAAGGAGGGGGGACGCTGGTTTTGACCCTTCTTTTCTCCTCCTCCTCCTGCCACTCTGCTTGTTCTTTTAACACCATATTTAGTTCTGCACCCCGAAAAAACTAAATTTGAATAATCACTTAGCTTCTTATAAAGCTTATAAAGCAATATTTTGTATCCAGTATTTATTTTACTGCCGTTTTATTATTGACATACATTGCTGTGAAAAAGTATTTGCCCCCCGAGCAACTGCCAATTTGGAGAACAAAACAATATTGCACAAAGGGAAGCCAAGAGAAAATTTAATTGGGTGAAATTGGCTAACACAGACTCCCATCACCCCTGATAAAAAGTAAATGCCACCCTTAAATCTAATATCTGGCTAGACAACATTAAACAGCATCAACGGCAATCACCTTTAATTTGATCTGAGTCTTTGTTTCTTTGCAGTCCTTCAGATGTCAACATGACTCTGTGTTTTGGATTATTGCATCATACAATTACATTTCAGCTCACGGTCAGATGCTCGGACAATCGCTTAAAGAGTTATCTAGTATATGGGACAATACAAGCTACTTTTCAATGATAAGTCACCGAGGTCACCACAGGCAGCAAAACACTGTAGGCATCATGATCACATTATTACAATATACACTGCTGTATTTGCTTGACAACTGATACAGGTAGACAACCACCTTACAAAAAGTAACATTTTGACTCATTTGTCAATAGAATAAACCAAGGTTTTGGGGTCATCACATGCTTAATAACAAACATGATACAAGCTTTGATGTTCTTCTTAATGAACAGAAGTTTTTGCCTTACTACTATTCCATAAAGTCCATTTTTGCACATTCCCTTTCTTATTGCTGAGTGATGGAATGTGACCTTCACTGATGCGAGAGAAGCCTGTAGTTCTTTGAAAGTTTGTCTATGATCATTTATAGCTTTCCAGATGAGGTGCCATTATGCCCTTTAAGAAATGTTGACCGCTTTTGGGAATATTCACCACTAATGCCTGGTTCACTAATCTGTTCACTGTGTCAGATTACACGATTTTGACTAGGGGTCGACCGATTATCGGCGCCGATATTAAGCATTTTATGGTTATCGCTATCGGCCATTTTCAAAACCGATTTGCCGATAAAATAAATTAATTTTGAAATGCGTTATTTTTGGCTCTGACGCAGCCACCTCTGTCGGAACTCACCACTCTGTTGACTAGACCAATGTCCCCGCCCATCTGATTTGTTGGGAGTCATGAGTCCGGCCAATCAACGCGGAAAGCTGAAGGCACTGAAAGTTTTGCAGTCTCACACCGAAAGCACTTGCTGACTAGAGCTGCATCACTGATCACTCATCAGTTTTCTCTCAAAGTTAAGGCAGCAGCAGACTTTGCTGAAGTTGCAATAAATCACTACACTGAAGTTGCAAAACACCTCAATATAGGGCCCTGTGATTTCCGCGATGCAAAAAACACGGACGGAATCCAGTCATAAAAACGGAATTTACTGTATAAAGCGGAATGTCACAGAATTTGTCAACTTAAAAAATCTAATTAAAAAGCAGGTCAGTATAAAATCAAATCGAATTTCAAACCACAAAAAGACTAATTAAATTAAATGAATCCTGCGTGTCTCTAAATGAATGGCGAAGACAAGTGATTTCATTTACCACACACACACACACACGTGACGCTTGAGGTGTTTTCAGCCTCAGCTGCATCATTATATGAGGACATGATTGCATAAACATCATCTCCATAGTCGCTTTATGAGCTTTTTAATGCTTCAACTGAGAAAAGCTATCGTCATATCATAAACACAGAAATGCAAAGATCTCCACGCCAACCCGTTAAAATAAAAGTTCGTTTTTTCATAGGGCCCTACAATGTTATTTTTGTTAAACTGTAAATAAATTGAATAAGTTTGATGATTTCAATTCATTAGAAATTCTTTTTGATTACTAAAATTTAATTGTTATTATTAACAGTTCTCAGATTTAAAGATATGTTTAAAAACATTTAAAGAAAGTATATGTCAAAACCCTTTGTTATTCTTAATTTTGACATTAATTTACATTTTTACACTAGACATAGGCTATATATCGGTTCAAAATATCGGTTATCGGTCTACTTGATTAGTAATAATCGGTATCGGCATCGGCCCTGAAAATTACATATCGGTCGACCCCTAAAATCTTGTCGTGTCGTGGACAAGAAACATGTCAGTCTACAAGTTGCTTTCTGACCAGTCATCGTGTGCCATCTCACACGCTCACACGCACTCACTCACGCACGCACTCACACACACACACTCGCTCACTCACTCACTCACTCGCGCGCACACACACACACACACACACACACTCTTGACAGAACCCGTTGTGGAGGACCGAAATAAATTAAACATGCTAGTCTTTTTATTGTGATGTCGTGAAGCATCGCAGACGCGACGTAGGTTGTCGCCCACTATGAAACACTATACGAGACAGATTGTGCCAAAATCGGGCTAAAATCGTGTAATCTGAACCAGGCATAAGAGTCTCGGACTCACTCAAACTATAATTTTTAGGTTTTGAAGACTATAGGGGCAATTACTTTTTCACAGAGACAATATTTGTCATTTTTTACTTTTTTATAATATGACTGATTTATGAATTATATTTTTGACTTTTCACATAATGACAATTGTGTTTCCCAGGTTTCCTATGCCTAAATTTTCATTGTGATTACTTTTTTCACGCCAAATGTACTTTAATGTGCTTACAAAGACCATGATAAATACATATTTACAATCAACAGAACAAGTGCACCTGATTCTAGCAAGGTTTTTACAACTACCTCAGCCAAATGCTTATTGGTGGAGTGGATGGGTGGAGGGGGCAGGACTGATGGGCAGTTTGCCTGAGCTCAGTGCACAGCTGCAGGGCCTGCGGGCAGACAGATAGAGCCCCACTACAGCAGGTGCTGACATTAATGAGAGTGATAAACCATGAGAGAGAATTTATAAATCAGTAAAAAGCTATGGTGGACCAAACCCTCTGCTGGCATCTGCCCATTCTGCTGACCTGTGGTTAAATAAACTTATTATGAGGGGAAGAGTATTTGTTGACAAAAATGACGTGGAGCCAGATTCACCATTTGAGGTTATTTCAATTGTCAGGTAGGCTTGAGGTTGAGATGAATTGTTGTTTTTAAAGCTGCTGGAAAGCCATCAAACATTCTCAAACTTGATTCAAAAAATGAAGAAAATAAGTTCACTTCTGTCTTTTGTGTCACCAAGTGTTTGATCAGCTATCTTCAGAGATTGGAGAGTAAACTGTACTTTGATGAATATGAATGAAGACTAAAAAGTGGAGGAGCAGAGTATGGCCTGTGTCTGTATGGAGATCCAAAAACGTCTATCAGCATCACTTTTTATGTTAGCAAATAAATGAATGGTGCTATGAATTTCTGAAGAAAACTGTGAGAATAGGAACCATTAGCACGGCACATATCTGTGACCACCACTGCACAAATGTTTAAATGGAAAAATTAGTAAACTGTTAGACATTGCACTTGGTAAAAGTGTACTAAAAGCCATTAAGCTATTAGGAAACAGACGCTCTCCTGAAGGATACACTGCAATGACCTTAGTGAGAAAATAAAGTGGTATAATTAAATAAATCAGATTAGCTATATGATGGCTAAAACAAGATTAGAATTGCATAATTACTGACGATTATTTCTCTAGACACTGTAATTATGATTATTAATACGGATTTGATTTGTAGTTAATAATTATTTTGTGCAGCCTCAAAATAATTTACCATAGTTTCTGCCAAAATACTACCCTGGAAAACCAGTTCTCATAAGAGCACAAGTTGAATTTGGTCAGCGAGTTTACTCTGGCGTCGAGTAATGATGCTCATTAAATATGCCCTTGTATCCGAGCTGCACCAATCACATCGGGTTATCTGATATAGGCGGGCCAGAGGCGAGCTAAACAGATGATGACAGCGCTGTGACTTCGAAGTCATTAGTAAACAATGCAAGATGGCTATGGATGAACACCAGTTGTTTGAAACGGCTTTGGCCGCTACAATGAACGAGTTAGACTTGGTTTTTTATCTAAAAGCGGAACAGAAGACAGCGCTCAAATCATTCCATTGCAAGAAGGACGTTTTTGCTGTTTTGCCGACCGGATAAGGCAAGAGTCTAATCTACCAGTTAGCTCCGCTGGTAGCCAAGCGTATGGGGCTTGTTGTGATTGGTCGTAGTGTTATCCAATTGTGTGCAGTGAGATTTTCAAATCTTTGCTGTCATCTAACACTCACTTAAAATGAATCTTTAAAAGCACTAATGAAATAACACCCTTAAATGTAATGTTTAGAAAATCTAAAAATAAATATCCATTTTCCATACTGTACATTATAATGTTGTGATGCTTGAATTGTAGTATTTAAAATTATTGATTTTAGTTTAAATAAATTAAATCTAAAGAAAAAAAAGTATAGAATTTTAATAATCAAACATTTATCAGTTAAAAAAAATAATTGTGGCTTATTGGAAATGGAAAATTAAAAAAAATATATATATATATTGGCGTATCACTATAACAACTGCACGTCATATTCTTCATGTAAGAAACAATAAAAACAAGGTGAGAATTTAGAATAAAAAAAATAAAAAAAAAATATGGTGTAAACAATTATACTTTACACAGTTAATCGCAGCACCCATAAAAGTAATCGTGATTATTTGGGATTTACCATGCAGCACTAACTGAAATTGTCACACACTTTTAGAGAGAAAGGGGAAAAATAATCCGGAAGATGGCATGCGTGCTTATAATCCTTTGCATCACTGACTTAAGCTGTGAACACACTTAACGACTAGCTGAAACATTCTAAGACTGAACTGAACACACTTACAGACTGTTTCCAACGACTGGAGCAGATTTTAAACACCAACTGTGTGCAACTATCTCTGACTCTGCGAGTTTGGGCATGATCAGTCGTAAGAATCAAATTACATTCATAATAAAATATTACATTCAAATTATAATTCATACATTCATCGGCCTTACAGTCGTAAAAGTGTGTCCCTGGCTTTACTTAAGATCCCCTCCATAGAGTCTGCATCAGCTGACCACAATTATACCCCCCACCCCCACCCCCCCTCTATCTGTGCACAAAGCTGAATGTGATTAGTCATATCTCATGCCGTATCTCTTCGGTCATGGTCATGGATTGGACAGTCTGGAGGACTTGAACTCGTCTTTGTTCAAATACACATCGGGTGATAAACTACACTGGGAATATTGATAGCAGTTAAACGATGGAGCACATAATAGCTCCATATGGCTCATCTAAATAAAACAACCATAAGCTGTCAGAGCAGAGCAGCGGCTCCATGGAGCGGCAGAAAGGTGGAAGCGCCGGAGGACGCCTATGATGTTTAGCCTTCCACGGGGCCCAAGGTCAAACGCAACCCTGCATCTGGCCAGCCATCTGCTCCCCGCAGCCGGCCGACAGAGCCTGTCACCACCAGCTCTGCTCTCCAGCCTTGTGGGATGCGTCTTGATCTCTAAGGGATATCTGGGTAGACAGGGGGCATGAGTAAAAGGGCCTTGCACAGGTGCTCTGTGATGCATGTGTGTTTCCAGCTGATTTTTTTCCACTCTTCATGTCACGTCTCCCGTCTCATCTGTTTTGTCTTCTCTTAAGTGATCTCTCTCCGATTTCGTCATCCGCTTGTTTCTCTTTTTCAATGCATTTCAAAATCTCCCCGTTACCCTTTCCAACTGTGATACTTTTCTATCGTTTGTCGCCTGCTCGCCGTGAGACTTGATTTAAACAGATTATCTGACAGATTGTCAGATGTTTCCTTTAAATTATATTTGTATGCTTCTAAAAATCAACAGACGCTGATGGCCTCGGGTGAATAGTCCAGCCAAAATAATGAAGTTGGATGATATTTCAATTTTCTGTCAAATCAAATCATTGTCCTTCAGAAGGGCTCACCTCTTCTTCAAGCAAAATTTCAACAAAAGAGCAGGACGCGAGGAGAAAACAAAATAAATTGTTTAAGTGACTTTAACCAATTCAATAAACTTATTCCCACAGGTTCTTACCTCAAAAGATGATCCAATCAGACAGCAGGACTGCAGTCGTTTGAGGATAAAGGTCTGGATCACTTAAGAAAGCTGAGACATTCTTCAACCGACCTAAGAACAAAGACAACAATAATTGATCAGTGGTGAACACCAGATTTGATTTGGCCATAATTTTACTAAAAGTTTGGGGTCTGTAAGATGTTTTTTTTTGTTTTTTTTTAGATTAATTCTGAAATATTTCTTAAAAATTACAATAACCTTTTTTATTTCAGTATATTTTAAAATGCAATGTATTCCTGTGATGGCAAAGCTGAATTTTCAGCAGCTATTAGGCTATTCCATTCATCAGTTTCACATGATCCCTCAGAAATCTGACTTGGTGGTTTCTTATTATTATTAATGTTGAAAACAGTTGTGTTGCATAATATTTTTGCGGATACCATCAAACCATAGTTTCTGCTACATCTGAAGCCTACTTGTTCCTATCTCCACAGACACACAAATTAGGCCTTTTCATTCATAAAATGTCTGTTTGTGTGATCACCACCAGTTAATGAAGCTATAGACTGTCATCCCAGGACTGTGACACTAAGACACAGATCCAAAACTAACAGAACGAGCGCTTAGAGAAAACAATGTCTTTGCTGAGAAGATGATGAACGCGCTTTTCACTTAACATTCATAATGGGCAGATTTCTAACCAAATCTCTACAAATCCCCCATCGGAAGCTGCCCAAATCTCAGGGCATCTCAGAGCGCAATCTGCTCGTCCAATCTGCTGTGTGAGAATGAGACACTAGCTCAAGCCAGCTCCTTACTGACAGCACCCGTGTCTCAACAAATCTCCTGTCTCAGCTGCATCTCCTTATTCTCTTGGTCAGTCTGTCTGCCTCTCTTTAGCTCTCTCTATGTACCTTATTCTCTGTCTCTCACCCCATTTTACATAAAGACAGGCTGCAGACACCGAGGAAATGCAATACTGCAACATCTTGTATCACCAGAGAGTAATATGAATTACAAAAAAAGAACAATTGATCTAATAACAGCCATGTTTAATATTGCAAAATGATTCTCAACTTGCAAATCCCCTCCAGGGCAATGTGAATTAGTTATGCTCATGTAGAGCGGTCTCTTAATTCAGCAAATTCTGCAGCACTACCTGAATTTGTTAAACGGCTTTCAAATGGCTGAAGTAATAATGAACAGAATGAGAGTGTAAAAGTGGCTATTATACAAATATTACATACAAGCATTTTTATCATTTGTTTTCCAATTTAAATTTACAGACTGAAGAGTGAAGAAAATCACCTGGTCAGTGCTTGACACAAATCTTCTCTGCATGTACTCAAGGAAAAAGACTGGATTTGGGTGAAATCCAAAGCTCAGTGTGGAAAATGCAAGATTTTTTTAAGGGACAGTTCTCTCTCTCTCTCACTCTCTCTCTCACACACACACACACACACACACTGCAAATTCTGCCATTATTTTCTCCCTCTCAAGTTGTTCCAAACCCATATGTTGTTTACTTTTTCAGTGGAACATAAAAAAGGAGATATTTTTGGTGCATCTTCACACAGTGACCATGTCTGTTAAAGTCACAGTTAAACAGATATAGTGACAGATCTTTTCTTTTGTATTGTGACACATCAGAGCGTATGCGTCACATATGAGAAGTCTGTTATCTTTACTGGAAGTTCCAGTTATGACATTTTGATTAAACATTAAGAGGTATAATCAAATTAAAAAATATAAAACATTTAAATTGAAACATGTGCACAGATAAATTGTTCACAATAAGATATAGAATATGAATTTACATTTTTATGCCAACTTTAAGCTTAAAAAAAAAAGTTTTAAAATTATTCAATACAACGTGTGCTATTTTCCAAGTCATATTGTGAGGAACAGAGCAACAGACCAACACTGTTCCTCAACAAAGGACATTATTCACAAACTATCTTCATCTCCAGTGAGCAAAATAACTCAATCCACTGTGTGCAACCCAATCATTGAGTCGGATTCAAGAAACGGATCAATCTAATTCGTTCATGACTTGTTCTTTTGTGCCAGTTCTTTCCACTGAGCCTGTTAATCCTTTCCACAAATCGAACAAAACAATTTGTTCACGAATACGATACGACTCACCGACTCATTCAAGATTATTAGTAAATAAAGTACATTTTGTTCCATCTTTGTATGACTTTTCTTTTAAAGCATCATAAATCCAAGCGCAATGGACTTTACACCTTCAGAGCCAACACCTCAAAGCACACCATGTCTGGATCAATGCAAAAAAATAAAATAAATAACAGTACAGTTTGACTACTGCTGAGGAATAGGAAACCTGATCTTAGATCAGCATTTCAACAAAAATGTTTCTCCAAGCACAGTCCTTGTAAACCCACAGTCTGCAGTGTACAGAATACGAGTGGCGCTCCGCCAACATTCCTCAAAGGCTTTTAAAGCACAAACCCTGATAAGAACCCTGGCCAGCTGGTCAACCTTCGCTCCTTACAGTTCACTGCGAGGCTGTCGGGGAGGAAAGGGCTAACAGCTAAACCATCCATCCTGTATTTTTTCCAAAACCTTCATCTAAAAACCTCATGCTTAAAAGTCAGAGTGTACATGATGCTGATACGTTTTACATGACTTCAGCCACGAGCATACTGAATAGAACCAGAGAAAAACAACTAAAGTGCATCAATAACAGTATATTTAGAGGTTACGTGATGCTTTTTAGGAGTTCAGCCAGAGACTTATTGGAGTTGTGTGCCACTGCAGACTTCAGTATACATTAGGAGTTCCATTTAAAAAAACAGCACTATTACATTATCCAAATGTCTTTCACATTATTTAAATGCTTGCAATTTAGCAGATGCTTTTTCTACAAAGAGCCTCACTGTTCAAAAACTAAAAGGACAGGACAGCCAGTTCTCGTGCAATAATCTGGAGTTATGCGTATTGATAGAAAATAGGAAAACAGATTTGAGATCTTCCTCTGGTCACCGGAATTTCCGAATGACCAAATATCAGTACCATAGGAATATCAGACTCTTTATGGATTGTCATATCGTTTCACTCATTTTTCCTGCTAGTTTTCACAAGCAAAAGTTGCTTTGAAACTTTTATCTATCTGCTTTTAAAATTGGGCATGTGGTCATTCAGAAAGAATCTCACCCAAGTCTAAATTTATATCCGAAGGAGAAAAAAAGTGGGAAAAAAGAAAATGCTGGAAACGTTTAATGACAAAACAAATCTGAGTGAGCCATAGGCAGCATTCCAACATCTATGTGCGTAGATTAACTGTAGAGAGTGATTTTATTACTACAGCTTGGCTTGGTCTTCCTTTTTTTTTTTACTCTGTACTCAAGTACTGCTGCTTATTTAAATCACACTCCAATACAGCACATCTTAGCTATAGCTTTCAATGAAAACGCAAATTTTTGGCTTCTCCTTAGAATCTATTTAAAGACATAAACCAAATCCATCCAAACCGCGAGGAAATGTGCACAAGCTGAGTTTCGCCCAAGCTAAGAGAATTTCCTGAAAGGAACGTCTGATTCGCTGAGCCGCTGAAGTTTGATTTAGTCAGAGAGCCTGAGGCGGGAGGTCTCATCATCCCAGATCAATCTCTGGAGAGAGGAGATCACTGGGGTGTCGTACTAATGATAAATAACGCATGGACATCATCTCACCAAAACACACAGATCAGGATAAACACACACACACACACACACACACACACACACACACACACACACTACTAAGATTAATGTAATCCTGAGACTAAATAATGCTCAAGTCTCTTGTCTTTAATGATGTACTGATTCTGTCCAATATGATTAGATACAATATTGTGTAATTAATTAAAAATAAAACACTAAAAAAAAACTAAAATCAATCATTTTTAAAGGGTTAGTTCACCCAAAAATGAAAATTCTGTTATTATTTACTCATCCTCATGTCCTTCCAGATTTTCGTTCATCTTTGGAACACAAAAGCAGATTTTAAATGAAATCAGAGAGATTTCTGTTCCTCCACTGACAGTCTATGCAACTACCATTTTGACGCTTCAAAACTCTCATAAAGAAATCGTAAAACTAATCCATATGAACTGTAGTCAATTTTCTGGAGACACAATCACTTTATATGATGAACAGTTTGAATTTAGGCTTTTACATCATGCATTCCTAGTTGTCTTATGAAACTTTAGTGAGATGATCACAGATGATCACTGAATGGTCCTCGCTGAATACCAAAACAGGCATCAAAAACACCAATCAATACAAACAAAAATCTCCGACTTGCAAAATGTCATCAAAATTAGTTATCTCCATCCCATCCACTAATGTTTCCGACAACTTTTAAAACCTTTACCACTTGCCAGGAACAACTTGGCAGTAGTTGTTTCCGTTCCCCCAAAAAAACAGAGATGTAGGTCAGGATTCTATTTCAGCCAGTTGAGGACGTCAGGCCACCATTTCCCCCTCTCTCTCCATCTTTCTTCCCCCTCTCAGAGTGCAAACGATTTGACCCTGGTCATCTTCCACCTTCAACTTCCCTCTGGAAAAAAAATCAATGGCTTTGGTATTCAGAACACATTGCTCCTGCTTAACCTTTGACCTTTCGACCCAGTCAGGCTGCATCAGGACTCATGAAGAATATGTAGACTTTGTCTAAAAGAGGTCAAACGTTTTTTTTTTTTGTTGTTTTTTTTTTAAAGTAACTTCACTTAAAACACTGCAGGGTGGTCTTGATGCAGCCTGGGAGGAAAGCATAGCACCTTAATTTTCACTGGAAAAAATAATCATCAAACTGAAATGAGTCATTCCAGGAGATCAAACTTTTAGATTAACATATTCTTTCGGCTGCTAACCTGAAATCACACTATACGCGCAGTGTCGCTATCTTTCTCTCGCTCTTCTTTTTTATATGAGACCCACCAGGAGACTATTACGACAGAATAATAGCTGTGGAAACGATTTTGCTAAAGAAACATAATATTATTACCTCTGATGGTCCTCGGTCATTTCTGACCGAAAAATTTTCTGTTTTGAAATTTTAAAAATCACAGCTTCATCGGAAGGTTATGAAACTTGGTGACTTTTCTGGCATTAGGTATGTGAATACAAAAAAAAATTGAGGTCATGATCCGAGCATGCTAAGTGGTCGTAAAAAAAATAGTCACACTCGTGGTCTTCGGTCAAAAATGACCGACCCATAGGAAATGAATGGGAAATTGACAAAAACACAAAAATTCTCTGAATTTTTGTCTGTACAATCTACAAATCGGACACGATTCTAAAAAAAAGTACACCGCAGTAAAGGGGTGACACTCTACAACATCAAGAGTGCAAAAAATTCACACACACCCACACACACACACATACAAACACACGTTTATACACATACACACCAATAAATTCAGATTACAAAAATCTGTTTTGAATTTTTAAAAATCACAGCTTCATCAGAATGTTACGAAACTTGGTGACTTTTCTGGCATTAGGTATGTGAACACACAAAAAAATTGAGATCATGATCCGAGCATGCAAAGTGGTCGTAAAAAAATTTGTTATGATTTTGGTCTTCGGTCAAAATTACCCCCATAGGAAATGAATGGGAAATTGACAAAAACACAAAAATTCTCTACAAATCAGCCACGATGCAGAAAAAAAATGCTCAGCAATGAAGGGGTGAAGCTCTAAAACATCAAGAGTGAAAAACATAACATAACTAATAATTATAATTAATATATGTATATATAATTAATATAATAATTATTAAATTATTAAAATAATAATTAATAAAATGTTATAAACCTTGGCAAAAAGTATTATTTGAGAATTTCTAAAAAAATACATTCAATCCACATCTTAAAAGTAAGTAATTTGGTCCAAAAACAACTAGAATTCACAAACATCTCCATTTAGAGCTATACAGGCATCTAGTGGTAAACCCATGCAATATCATGTTTTATTTAATTTTATGATTAATAAATTGATGAATTTTTTTTTATTTTATTTTTTTTCTGAAAGCCTAGTCTCTATTTTACCCGAAAATACTGCATAGAATTTTTTTTTTTTTTAAATCAAAAAAAAAAAAAAAATAATAATAATTTTCAATGTCAAAAAATGGACTATAAATATTGCATAAATATTAATAAGTTCAATCAAATTGTCTCAAAATTCTAAATTAAAAAGAATAAATATTATAGAACAAAAATAAATTGCATTGGTTTTTACTGGGATGGAGGAAGTTTCATTTTTAGGTGTCCGGTCATTTATGACCGGGAAGGCCCCCAGTGTGACTGCTAAACGAAGACCATCAGAGGGTTAAAGTGAAGTACAATCTGCCATTGTCCCTTTCCCATCTTCTGGTGGTGTGTGATATGAGAGATTTATAGAGCAGTTCAGCATGTTAGTTTAACTGATGGTGCATTCTGCGTGATAATAACCTGCCGATCGTCACAGAGGAATGAGATTAGCTCTTCCCGTCTATCTACGCGCTATTATCATGCTAATTGAGAAATAACCAAAAAAATAATCATCTAAATCTGAACTGAAAGCAGCGTTGCTGTACCGCCAAGCGCTATGGTTAACTGTGGCTGAATGGTTTGCTCAGCGAGCTTTTGAGGGACACATTCATTGGTCACGTATGCTACAGCCACCAGTTAATTAACAGGGCATAAAAGGTAAAGGAGCCTTCTGAAAGGTCTTGCCCATGTCGTAACCTCGACGCAGATATTTTATTTTTTCAGATTCTTATAAATTATGCTACCATTTAGGGTTGCACAATTAATTAAAATAAAATAATAAAAAGGAGCTCCAGACACAGTATTTTAAGCAGTCTCAGAGCTGAATGCTCCACACAAACTCCAATTTGCTTATAATGTGCCTTTTAATGTGAGTTAATATGCATTAATGTGCTTATAATGTGAATTCTGACATTTACAAATTTCCTTTAATTAAGTCATTATACAAATAAATAACAACACTGAGACAGAAAAGGAAGAGATGTCAGCAATGTAACAGAAGAAATTATGACAATAAATTCCTATTAAAATTCCAATATTCAATAGTAATAATAATAATATTCATGTGCATATCATTTGTAGCCATTGACAAACTGTTCACTTATTTATATCTAATATGTTGGGTAAAGGTGTTTAAAAACAAATAAATAATAAATATATAAAATATATATGATATTGCTAATATTAATTTAATATTAATGCTGATACTATTATTTTCTTTAATACTTTTTTTTCTTACTCTAGCCAAGCAAAATATGAGATGTGAATGTTTATAATATCACAATTCAAATCGCAATTGCATTATTTCCCAAAAAATATAATAGTATTTGTTTACCAAATCATGCAGCTATATAGATTATCCGTGGTGGGGGGGGGGGGGGGGAGGCTACAAAAAAAGGGCTTCATGTAGCAAAAACGACCTCAAAAGCCAACTAAATAGGCTTGTAAGCCCATTTTCACCCTATATTTAAGCTCATATATTCCATTTGACACACCCTAGGGAAGAAGTCCAGTTACTGTTAGTATATGATGATGAGATACACTGGAGATATTTTTAGGGGATCCGTCTGGAGGGAGAGGTGGATGGGATGGGGGCAGACTTCATTATTTCATGGAGTTTTGAACGCCCCCAAGTAATATCCACTGTGATCACTATATATGCTGACACAAGGGAATAGAGAGAGAGAGAGAGAGAGAGAGAGAGAGAGAGAGAGAGAGAGAGAGAGAGAGAGAGAGAGAGAGAGAATGAGAATATCTGGGTATATGCCTGTAGTGAGAGATGCATTAGGGGTAATATCAGTCTCTGTGGTTGAAATGTGTTTATGGTGAGTTGTTTTTCATACATCAGAGATTGCTCCGCAGGGATGAGCTGCAGGCCAACACACAGATAATGTGAGAAAGCAATAAAGCGAGATCAAATGAAGCAGCCTGGAAGCACTACACCAGAAATGTGTGTGTGCGTGTCTGTGGGAGAGAGATATTTGCTGGTACCTGTTATATCACAAATAGCTTGAAAGGATAAAAGACCAAAAAAGACTGTGATGTACATGCATTTCCCTTCCCACATGCACAGTTGAGTCATCATATGGTTAACGGTGGGACATACTTGTGGAATCTGAGGCGGTTGTGGGGTGTGGGGTGGGGGGGGGGTAGTCAGTGAGCGCTCTGGCTGAGGGCCAGGGGGATTATTTTATACCCCTTCCCCAAGTCTCAATTCTGGCCCCCATGTCCACAGCCAGACCTAAAAATAACCCCAGTCTCTAAAAGAGCGTTTCCAGAAACATTGTGCGAGAGGGGCGTCTGTTTCTAATCTGAAACTCAACAGGGTCCAAACCAAACCCAGGTTATCTGCACACGCTCACAGAAATTGCCTCAGACGTACAAAGAAGAGAAGATACTGAGCTTTAAACCTCAGATCGGCCTCTTTCTCAGAACTGCACGAGAATGCCTTCGTCGTATCTACAAAGGTCATACTAACTTTCTATTTATAGGGGGCTTGGAAATTGAAGGGATTCGCAAACCGCACTAGTGGTGTACACTACAGAGTTCACACTATAACACACCTGAGGATGAATCACGCACACACACACACAAACAGACAGACTGTGTTACAGTAATATATTTGCAGGGCTATTAGCAGGTAGGACTGGTTTACGTTATTTATTATGTGTCAAGAGTTTTATTAAATTAGCAGTTCACACAAAAATTAAACTGAAAAATTGCGTCATCATTTGCTTAATATCTTGTAGTTTCAAGCTTGTATGACTTTTTTCTACAGAAGACATAAGAAGAATGATTAATGACAATAAATGTCAATGGGGTTCAAAACAACCACACTGGACCCCATTGCCATTCACTGAAAAAACACACTGTTTGGACATTTAACAATACCTTCTTTTGTGTTCCACAGAATAAAGAACATTTATGATTAGAAACGAAATTAAATGATACATTTTAATTTCTGGATGATGTTTATGATAGAAGGACATGGACAGATGTTTAAGGTTGACTATCCGCATTAATAGTGGTGCAACGGATCATCACTGATCCGTGATCCGTTCGGATCAATATCTTCGGTTCGGCACACACGTGATCCGCGGATTGATTTATGAAAAAAAAGTTGTGCGCATGTTCAGTCCACACACAGCGTGGTCATGGCGAGCGTTATGAACCGCAGAGAGCGTGACGCCTCATTCGCGCCGCAAAACCTCCAGACGCGCGTAAACGCGTCTTTACATTGACTTAACATTGAAATCACTCGCGCCAGACACTCTTTTCGCGTTTGGTGTGAACGCAGCATGGGTAACGGCGAGAGAGAGAGAGAGAGAGAGAGAGAGAAAGAGTGCCTGCGAGTGAGAGTGAGGTCTGCGGTCTTGGCCATTAGTTGATTTACTTGTTTTTGTGTAGGTAATACGTTGTCAAATATGTTTAAACTTAAATAAACTACCCATACAAGTAGTTATGTCTCTTTGTATTAATTTGTCCTGTTATTGACGTAATGCGCGTCATTTACAAAATGCGCAACCAGATGTTCGAATAATTCGAATAGGCTATGTGTTTTTTAGAGGGAATATTCGAACGTCATTTTTGAACAATTTTGACAGCCCTATATGACAGTGGAAACACATCAAGCATTGGTCCATGTTTAAAGGAAGGAGATGCCTTTTTATGTTGCACTTTAAGTTGTTTTTCATTAATTATGTTAAAAAGAAGATATTATGCCTTGTGCATTTTAAGTTGATTTTATACATTTTAATTTAATCATTTAAAAGTAGTTTTTTTAAATTAAAAAAAAATTTTTTTTTGCTGATCCGAAAAATGATCCGATCCGTGACTCTGATCCGAGAAACGATCCGAACCGTGAGTTTTTTGATCCGTTGCACCCCTACGCATTAATGTGGAATTCAACTGATATGCAGGCACATGTGTGTGTGTATATTGGCTAGTGTACAAAACATTTCAAAATGGCTCATACAATCAGATTTTAGAATCTGAAAAAAATCCTTTTTAAATAATAGATTTATTGTTTAAGTGTTACATAATGTGAAGCCGTTTTTGCATTGATGACAGACTTGATTTGTATGAATAATCTTATCTTTTGGTTTACATCCATCAAGGTCCAAATAAATCAAATGAAATGAGATCCTTTTTATTTCCGAAGAATTTCAACAGATTATCCAAAAATAGGCATTACAGCATGTTTGTTCAACAATAACCACTCTTTACTGAATTTCCAGCAAAAACAACTATATCTACTGTCACACTTAAAATTCAATTTAGATATGCATGTAATTCTCGTTGTATTAGATATTTATGAAACCGTGTTGGCATTATGCTTTTCTCAGAACTCACATAAATTTTCTGTGCAAATTTACAATTACCAATTACCATTGGTCCCAAGGTGACTTTTAGTGGATATATGCTTCACTAACGTTTAGCAACCAAAAAGTGTCCAAACACTTTGTCTTTACCAATTTATCTGTATTATAATTCCAACCTAATTTATTTGGACAGTTTTAAATTCTTCTAAATAAATATGACTAGGTTTATAATGCAAACACATTCATGCATTTATCATGTGCCCAAAAACGCAGACTAAAACCTTGTATCGTGCAACTGAGTCATATAAATATATGTATGACTCAGTTGCACGATACAAGGTTTTAGTCTGCGTGCCCCAATGCACACACAAAATAAATTGAACTTTTGCTGTGTTTTGGGGTTGATGAATGCTAGTCCAGGTTGAGTGACGGGTGGTGGTGCGGTACCTTGAGATTCCACGGCCTCTGTGAGAAGAAGAATCTCCTTATCTTCAGGCTGTAATTTCCTGCTCCGTTTCACTCTTTAGAGCCATAAAAATTTTCATTTTAAAAACATGCAGTGAGGCAGTCAAGTCATTTATCCAGCACTAACTCTGATGAGCGCATTTCAGATGCTCTTTATAGCCGCCTATAAAAGTTACAGCAAAACAAAACACAAACAAACCTGAAACACTCAGACTTTTAAAGGTCACCGTCATGCGAGTAATATATAACACATATATAAAAGGGTTTTTTCCTCCCTCAGAGAATGTCAATAATGCTAAACGCTAAATGCTAAAAGTTTTGCTTTCTCTGAGTCTCGCTTGTTTGTGTATCACCATTTGTGAGAGTTTACTTGCTCCCATTTTGGGAGCTTTGGGAACTTTTTAAAAAAAAACAATCGTCAGTTCCAGCATTAAAGCAAACACAGAATCAATAACCGACGTTTAGTGAGGCTTAATAGTTTATATTTTAGAGATGTAGCAATATTAAAATTCTGGCTGATACCAAGAAGGTGATATGCTAATTATACCAATTCATTTACACTATTTGTTCTAAAAAGTAAAAAAAAACAAACAAAAAAAAACTATTGTTTTAAATGCTATTAATGAATTCAGGAATCACAACATTTAAAAACAGTATTAAAAATAGATATCCCATTTTGAGATTTGCTAAAGATTACATTTAAAAGTGTTTTTAAATTGTAGTGTTTTTAAAGATTAAATAAGTAAGAAATCTAAAAAAAAATATTTAGTAATAATATAGTATTAGTATAGTATATGAAATAAATTTAGTAAATTAACATGCACAATTAAATATCCAGTATCAAACGATACAATAAACTAACCCCCAGTTCCACAGACCAGGTTTAAACTAGTCCCAGACTAAAATTATGTTTGAGTTGTATTAACTGAAAACCACTTGCACTGACATATCTTAAAATATGTCAGTGCCATTGTTTTGTCTTAAGATGCACACCTACTTCAATGCCCTAAATTAACTAAGGCCTAATCCTGGCTTAATTTAAGCCCTGTCTGTGAAACCAGGCCAAAATGTCTTAATAGCGGTCGTTATTTGTACAAACTAAGCCCTCATGGAAAAGTCTTCAAATTCATTCCACAATTTTAAAAGTGCATCTCGAGACCCCTGCCCCCCTTCTGTTGTGCGCAATACAATAACCAGTCTTATGTAAACACCCCCTCAGAAACCCATCCAATCTTCCATCAGGTGAACCCGAAAGCAGGTTAATTATCCAGGGCTTCCAGTTCAGTCAACCCACCGACTAGTTGATTTAAAAAATGTGAAGTATTGCAAATCCCTGGAAGGAAGCTCTTTAAATCAGATTCCATCGTCTAAATTCATTAGAGGGTGATGAAAGCAACATAAATGGCTTCATAATATCCTATATCAGATTATCCATGTATGAACAATGCTTAATCTTCCACCACAAGTGGGAAGAACGGTTAACGTTACGTCCTTCCCGAGGCATTCTGGGAAATAAACATATTATAAAGGAGCCCAGAGAGTTCAAAACCAGATTAGAAAGTTGAAGGCTCACAACAATTCCAGCACAAGCAGGTAATCAATGCAGCAGGAAGAGTTGTTCCATTATAAAGTGATTAAGAGATCATTTAAAGCACAATCTGGAGCAACCCCAAGCCCACCACCCTGGAGTGAGGCAATCAATAACCTGTATGTATGGAGAACAGTAATTAAAACCGAGAGCTGCAGTTCGCAATGCAGGTTGGGGTGGGGGAAGGAGGGGTGGTGCTGGCTTTGGATGGCGGTTTGAGGAGGAAAGCTGTTTTGGACACACTTGCCCGTGGAAGTGAGCTCAGCTTTGAATTTTAGCATTCAAATGTGACGAGTACAAAAAGGTGTCTGTGTGGAGTCTGGAGGCTGAGGATATGGTTGAATATTCAAATGAGGTAAAACGGAGTAATCATGACTCCATAATCATGTGGAAAACGAAATTCGCTAGAAAAAAGAAATAATAAAAACAATGACACACACCAGCGATTTCACATGGTTATCAGTCTCCATTTAGCTCGCATTACTCAGCTAGACTTCCATTCTTAAAGATGACAGTTTGTGTAGGCAGCAACTTTTTTCCTCATGAATCACAATGTGTGCGTGACTATGTGATCCACATGGTGTTTTTTTGTTTTCATGGAACTGACAGAAAAAAATGTATGATATTTACAAGGTCAAATGTCTCACCTATTTAAAGACAGGTTTATAACTGCTTTTAATTGCAACATGCAATACATAATGTACAAGTATCCATCATAAATGTAGATTTTTTTTATTGAGCGTGCTCGTTTTCACTACATTTTATATTTCAATTACCTTTGCATCATCTATACCTCACTTAAAAACACTAATTTAATAACACTACTGAATGTAATATTGAGCAAATCTCATAATGATCCATTCTTTATGGTGTATATTATAATATTTTGATGCCCAAAACTACCATTTAAAAAAAAGAAAAAGAAAAAAAACAATATCGACCATAACATAACATTTTATTATTAGTGCATTCATACTATTAATAAATTATTAATTATTATTAAATTATTATTCAGGTAATCCTTGTAATCACAGTCTAAGCGACAACAGCTTTTGATAGAAAAAATGTAATCGCCGTCATGTCTATTTTGGCAAAATAGCCATCTAAGGAAAAAAAAAACCCTGCTTTGGACCTCAACAGACATCTGTTGGTGATGAGGATTTTCAAATCTATTTTCTCTTAACTTGCAGCACCTACACGCAACTCATTACGCACACGGAAATGAATGAAACATCATTTGTAATTAACAAAGCTGTTGTACTCAGCAAGCAAGCGGCCTTTCGTTTTTCTGCGTGTAATCTCTCTTAATTTGCAAACATATCTCTGTCTTTGTGTAGTGTCTGGACACACTCCATCTCAGCGTGCTTTGCAGGAGTGGCCAGTTCTCTGTCTCTCTCCATCTGTGGCTGCTGTGGTTCTGCGCGTGATGTTTGACAAGAGGTTAAAGTTTCTGAAAAATGGCTTACAAATCTGCTGGAAGCCAGGCAGTGTGTCCAATGGCAGAAGGGAGCTGAGAGCTGAGGCCTGTAACTGCTCTCAGTTTTACATCACTCTTTTTATTTTTATTTTTACTGGGTTCAATGCTTACTCACCCAGGATTCGCAGCCCAGTGCTAGTTCTGCTACTAGTGAAAGTACATGCTTCAACTAACACCTCCAAAGGTAGGCCATTTTTCCCCCAGTTATAAAGCTAAGAATAGTTTTAAATGAAAAAAAAAAAACATTTTCAGACAAGAATCAATCACTTTATGCCACAATACAAACATAATCTCCTCTTCTCAAATCAAACTGAACTGATTATGTGCAGGAAAAATCAGAGGCCTTATATGCAGAAAACCTTTCAGATTTGTAAAACTGTGGTTCAGAAGTTAGAACCAGTGCAAAATTTCATCAGGAAATCCTAGTCAGCGGAAGATTGTGCGAACATACATCCCCACCCCGTCTGATCCCCAAATCAATCAACCATATTATGAAGCTTACAGCACCTAGTTTTACTATGCATATTCTGAGCCGCATATAACCTCCATATGCCCATCCATGTGATACTACTGGCTTTAACCTTACAAGACACAAACTATAAATGACATTTGTGCTGTCACATTACATTACTAAAATTATTCAGTATTCTTGTATTGTTTAGAATAGAAGTAAATTTAGAATTTAAAAATACTGTAAAAACCCCTGACCTATATAAATGACCGGATTGCTCATGACATCATAAAAAGTGAAGCCACCGCACTACCATACTGGTATTTGTTCCCTCACATTCTTTTGAATTAATAGTTATTTGTCATCTGATAATATCAATTTCTGATGAGATTTTTTATATATTCAAATTTCTATTTCTGATAATAATCCCAGATATAGCCTGTCCATGCTTAAATTCCTCCTGTGGTGAAAATCTAACTTTTAATGTTGTTTATATGTCTATGTGGTGTTTTTTAATATGCTTTAAGACAAACCATGTGCAAATTCATAAGTTAACACCATTGCTGAGTATTTTCTCTTTAAAATGGCAGTGAACCAAAGCAGGCTCAAAAACGTGTTTTGAAATCGCTGGTGTTTCTGACGTCACAAACTACCTTGTAACCAATCACGTCAACGTGTGATCGACAATGAGTGGTTCTCTGAGCTGGTGTGAGTGAGTGGAGGCGGGGCTAATTTGTAATATATATATATATATATCCGCGTATACTAAATGAGGCAAGGGTGTAGAATTACATTCAAGCTATTTCCAGGCATGAAAAAATAGCCTATATAATAATTCCAAGGAAAAAACGTTTAAATATGCAATTTTGGTGATCAAAGTTGAGTTTTAAGGGATAAAATTATTGACTACAGGGGGACTTTAATATTTCCTCCATATTTACTTACATAAAGAAATAAATGTTGTGTTAAATCAGTTTACCCGTGTCGTCAGTGTGCAGTATACACCCATCTTAATGATTTCTATATATCGCTTATCCTGCCCAAAAAGACATTACAAAATATCATTACATGTCAAACATTACATATAACATCCAAAGTAACAATTAATTAACACATACATACTAATCATGTCCGAGAGATACGCTGCAAATCAAGTGATTTTAGGTAAAGGTTTTGGCTGTAAGCAATGATGGAAGAACATGGAACATGTATGTGGCATATGGCACACTTCGAACACTTCCGTTGGCTTTCCACCTGTTGGCAGTTTAAAACGCAGTGAGCAATCCAGTCATTTATATATCAGTGGTGTGAACGCTCAGTCTATAGAGTGTGCAGATGAGTCGTACATATTTCACCAACTTTTATTTTTTATTTTTTATAAATTCTGATTGAAATAGCATACACACATTTCACTTTCCATTTTGTGCATGCGGAATGTTTAAGTCAAGTCAAGTCACCTTCATTTATATAGTGCTTTTAACAATATGGATTGTTTCAAAGCAGCTTTACAGAGATTATAGGAAATTACCGTAACAGATTGTTTAGGCTTTACAACAGCTCTAGGATAAAGTAATTCTCCAGCTAAAGTTAATTTTGATGGATTGATTCACTTCCGTTGCGAAGATCATTAGTTATGAACTTAGGGGCCGCTAACACAACACCGTTCTAACAGGAAAACCCTTAACGCGCTCCGGCACACAAAACAGTGCCTAGTGTCTCGAGAACGCACTCCCTGAAATAGGTTCGAAGGTGTAAACGATTATCCACGGTCTCTGCGCAAACCTCAAAAACGCAAATCCGCGAAAACACAGACGTCGCGCACATGCGCATTACGTGTTCAGTCCAAAGGTATGCGCGTTTGAATATATATATGTGTGCAGGTGTGTAGTCCTTTGCAAATCAACCCTCAATAAACTACTTGCCTTAAAAATTTATAATACAGAAATGTTTTGTTGCGTCTGCGTAGCCACGCTAACCGGAATTATCCCGACAACATTTTATTTAAAAAGTTAAAATAACTTAGGTAAAGGGAAGGGAAGGAGGCCCTTCCCTTCCCTTATATTGTTTGTACCAGACCCCTGGTTGCTTTATTTGTTTCCTAAGCAAAGGTATTATGGCTGCTAGTTTCAACACTTACAATGAATTGTCCATTTAATTTTATATCAATACAACATATTGACTCCATAAACAGGGCACGCTATGATTGTTCAGACATTTGTTGGAGAACTGGATGTTGTAAAACATGTTTTATCAACATCAGTCAGTTTTTACTGAAAATATGAAAAAAAAAAAAAAAACGGGACAAAAACCACGCACAGCACCAGCATAAATGCTCTCAAGTAATGGACTCGAGCATGCAGGCTCTTCATCCAACAATCAAAAATGTGAACCAACAAGCCTTTATACTAACAGGTGATTAATCAAGGATCACAAGACCTAAAAAAAGTGTGAAGAAAGAAAAGGAAGAAAGAAAAGGAAAAGGAAGAAAGAAAAGGAAAAGGAAGAAAGACGCGCCGGGGGTGTCGTCATAAAGCCATGGAACAAAAGGCAAAAGAAATACAAAATACTAATTGTGAGAGTCTAGGTTTAAACATACAATAATAATAATAATAATAACAACAATAATAACAATAATAAATAACAACAATTATAATAACACCTGCATAAACCAAAGAATGCTTAAACAAACAAAAAACCTTAAAGAAACAGACGAATATCTAAATCTTCATATAATCCCTTGGGTGCTACAGTATCTAAAGTGTAAATCCAAAAGGTTTCACGTTTCCAAAGCAAATTATTAATGTGACCTCCACGCTGTTAACATTTGACTAATTCTATTCCTAAATATTGTTGAGTGGAAACCGAATGTAAAAGTAGCAAAGTGCTGAGCTACTGGACTTTAATTTAATGGCGCAACTATGTCATCATCCCGAAATAGTTTTTGGAGGTCTAGCCTACTAGTTTTACCCATTTAGCAATGCAACATGTAAATCACATGGGCAGTTTTGCACGAATTAGTGTCTCTTATTCATTTTTTTAATAGCAGTATGAGGATGTAAAGTAAAGTTAAATTGTTGACAGTAACATCTACAATTGCCAAAAGGTACTTTATTTTTATTTTATTTTTAAAGTGAGGCAGGGGTTAAATCAGCTCGAATAAAAATATTACAAAGATTAAGTGGTCTCTTGTATACTAAACGTGGAGCATTTCTTGAGATTAGGGTCAATGTCCACAATATGCCAATGTTTAAGTTTTAAGTAATGTGATCCTTGATTAATCACCTAGTATATAAGATTGTTGGTTCGAATTTTACATTTTCCATTAATAAATTCAGATTATTTTGTTCCGTCTATTGCTATATGGTTATCCTGTCAATCAAAATCAATTGCGCATTAACATATGGTTGTCAATCCAGAAACTTTGCAATGTGTAGTTTGCAGCATGAAAAATATAATACAGAAAGCGAGCAGAGACCACTGCTATTATAATCAAAGCTGCACAAATCTATACACAAAGCTGCACTCTTGTGATAACACCAGTTATCGTTTACTACATTTAGTAAACTCAAATATCCAAGTTGTGACTTATTTTCACATTTCAAGTTAACTAAAATTAAAATTAAGGCAGCATGAACATGGAAGCGTTTTAAAGCAACCAGCTATCAGCCAAAAATTCCTGCATATATAAGATTATAAGCCATGCTACAGACTTTCTGTTGTGCCACCCTAAGATTTTTACTGTCCCAATCTGGCCACCCCATTAAAAATATCCTGTCAGCTTGCCTCAGACTCGAGTATGAATAGGACTGGGACTTGTTGAAGATTTTAGCAGAATTACCTTAAGTGTGAACGTGTGACGAATTAGCATCATCAACCACTTCATAGCAAAGTTTAACACAACAATGCCATTCATTACAGCAGATTATGGAGGCCTGACAGAGATGCCATGACCTCTCAGATGGAATCTTAAATCAGCACAGCTATTTAGCATTCCTGTATTTGTATATAATGCCGGGACTCCCAACTTCCGGAGAGGTTCATAATGGCTGTTACGCCCCAAGTTGTACCCACCCAGAGAGAGGTGGCCAGGTTTGAAGGCCAAGGCAAACTGAGCACGCTGCCATGCTGGGGTTGGCTGCCCCTGCAAGAGGGCTGCATAATGGATGATGCCGAGGCCCTAGGTCTGACAGGTAATAATTCACTCCCCAGGGGTATGAGACCCCTCACTGGACTTAGGCAGCCAGGCAGGAACAACAGCTCTCATTCCACTGCACCCCAACTGCCTCATAACCCTCCTCTCCAGGTGCATCTCCAGCTATTGCCTACCCTGTTGCTACGGGTTACAACAATCAACATGAAATATGAGGGGCCATTATACTGCGGAGTGAACTCCCTAGAGTAACTAATTGAAACCGATCCATTGTGTCTCACAGCTGGTCCAGAACAGGTAGACGATAGTTGCTTAGTTCACATTCAAATGTGGAGAATGAAATGAATTGCATCTGTTCTATTCTAGAGTTTCAATCCATCATAAAAATGTCTATGAATAACTAAACCAGGGTAACAAGTCTCAAAAGTAAATTGTCCTCATCTGATGAAATCGGGAAAAAACAACAACGGTAGATGATGGCTTTGATCCAATTGTGGCACCAAGGCTATTTTAGCTCTCATTACCTATAAGAGCCATTAGGAGCACATAGCCATCCACGGTGCACGACGGGCATAACATCATTTAGGGCAAAACTACAGCAATGGAAATTGGAAATAAAATTACACCCAGGCTATATGCATCATTACCTTACCTAGAAGAGGCCATGATGGGCTGAGACAAAACCAGAGTTAAATTCAAAGAGAAAATGTCTCCCGTGTCCTGTATATGTCTGACCATCAAAGATCTCCTTCTAGACAAACAGGTTAATGATTATAGAGGATCATTAGGGTTTAAACAAGGCTTTTAACCAAATAAGGACTAGAGATGTCTGTACCTTTGCTTATTCCGAACAAAATTGGCAGCAAGATTGTTTTGCTTCAAAATGACAGTTAAATGATTGAGAAATATTCTCGGTAAAATAGCCAGAGCAATCTGCGAGCAATGTTGTTTGGACCCCAATGTTCTTCAAAATATCTTCTTTTTTTGTGCTCAGCAAGAGAAAGTAAGAACAAGAGAGCGTTGACCTCAAACAATACGAAAGTCAACAGTATATTCAATGGTAATTGTAATACATAAGCATATCTAAAAGTCTAAAAATCTTTTAGAAAAAAAAAAAAAGCAGAAAGAAAAGCTATTTAAGTGGAAAACATCACACTCTCTGACTGTATTCATACTGGAACCCATTAAAATTCTACTTGGGCCACTTCAGAATTACTGGTTGAATATTTTAAGAGCACTTATATTGCAATTATGGACCAAACCCACTTATTAAATAACAGTTATCAAACGTTTTTTTTTTTTAAAAAAAAGAAAAAAAATACCAGAGGAAAATCTCTAATGATAGCTTAGTGAGCAATTTATTATTCAATAACACTTAGATGATTCAAGGCAACCTCGGGGTAGATGCCAGAAATATACCTCCTACACCCGGAGGGATGAACCCTCCAATTGCTTACGGCTGAATTTTGCAGGGACAAATGCGTTTTAAGAAAGCACGGTCAAACATTAAGCGATGCTTAGGGCAAGAACAGGTCTGTAGTGAACTGATCTATAACAAAGGTATCAGCAATGTACTCAAGTAAAGCATTTGTGTTATATCTTGAGCATTAGGCTACTACAGATGCTTTTGTATTTGATGGATGACAGCCATAATTGCTCACTTTATGAACATAAATGGACGACATACTATGTGTTTTATATAGCTAGCCTAGTTATAAAAATATACCCTCATAATAGACTTTAAAAAATAACCCTGAAAATCAATTGCAGTGGTCAAACATTATCCTTTTTAAATAGCTAATTTCTGGCTGTGCTACGAACAGCATAGGCTGCCTGTTATAGGCTATTATAAAGAGATTTCGGTTTCAATTTAACCAAAGTCAACCTTTTAACTTACTATAACGCCAAAAATACCACACTAACTATTAAGGATGTTAAAAGTACAAGTAAATTTGTTGCTTTTAAACGATCATGCGCGTGCACTCAGCTAGAGTGCTTGCGTACTCGACCGCGCACGGTCAAATGCACTTCTCTGTCAAAACGCAGTTCTTGGCAAGATATTGGACACGGTCAGCTCTGTCTCAAGTGAATGTACACAGAGACGGGACGAAAAAAAAATCTGCATATGTCAAAATAGATATGTGCATTAGGTCCTGCAGTTTATACGCAGCCTAAACCTCCTGCACTCCATTATATCATTAATAACACTGAAAAATATTGGCAAGGAAAAAAAGAAAATCACTACCTCACTGCTCTCATCTGGATAACTTTAAAGCATTAGCTTTAATGAAGCCCACTACAGATAGCTAGTGGAAAACGTCACGCACTCTTTGTTCCTTAATGCGTTTCTTTGTTCTCTCTTCATTTTGTTTACTTGACTTACTGAAGTAAAGTTAAACTTAACTGAAAAATAGTCGAAGGCTACAAGCCATTTTGTTATTTAGATTTAATTCATTTGCACATTAAAAATAGTTAAATAATGAAACAGTCAGGAGTCTGTGATATTTAGAATAGTGAAATTTAACTGTAGCCTATACGGACTATGAAGTGTGACAAAAATAAATAAAACTCTGTTATTAGCTAACGCTGTCATAAAAAGAAATAAAACAAAATTACAGAACTATAGTTTGGATATTGATATGACATGTATTAACTGTTCAGTGGAAACAATCATTCCAATTCCTGCACTATCGAAACGATAAATGTTCGTAAGCGTAATGAATTCGCCGCTACACTGCTGGTAAAGGTGCGCAACACGCTGAATGAACATCCTACTGCACTCTCAGCTCCGTGCCCAAGGCCAAACTCCTTTAAAAACCACCGACCAGAAGTCCAAAACCAGCAAGTCTATCTTTCTGGACCAGGATACTACTCTCTCTCTGTTCTACCATCCGACTGACTGAGTGCTGCGCGTGTTGTCTAAACAACCGAAGGCTTTCGTGCAGCGCTTGTAACCGCAGACACGGTGAGTGTTTCACGTGCAAACACTACAGGTTTGACTGGATAACGGAGATTATTCACATGTCATGTGTTTCTCAACATGACCAATTTGTGTTCCACGTTGTCAACAACTATGTCACAGCATTAAAGATATTGTAAGTGGACAACCCAGCGGTTTTGATATTTAGGTGTGCAATCAAGACCAATGCCTACATGTAGGGTATACACGTTTGAACTACACCTAAAACGAGAAAAAATATAAGCAGTAAATCAGATCAAAAACGCACTGTCTGTAGCAATAAAGGCTGCCTTTATGTAGGCACTGACTGCAATATTTACCGACCTGAAACGATACCTGCTTATTTTCCCCCAAACTGTGCAAAATATCGCAGTATGTTTCCATCCTGCATAAACTTCGCTGGCTGTCACGGTCAGAGTTCAAATCATATAAACAGACACGAAGAAAAACTTCCAGCAAAGGAGAAAAACAGCTCGTTTACCTTTGCTTTCTTTTTTTAATTGTCCTTTGTGCTCGTGCAGAGGGTTGATTCCTTGCAGACGCGAAGCTCGTCCGTGATGAAACACAGACGGAACGGAAAAGCTGGTTGTTAGTTTAATGTTCCCTCAATTGGTTCATTGTCTTCATTAATCGCATTGGTAAGTGCGGAGCACCCCTTGGCACAGAGTTAACACACGCCTATGAAAAAGCAAGACTGCGCTAAAACTCTATTACATTGTGAACGACCGCTCGCAGGCCACACCCCTGGTTTTCGAGTGACAGGTCGCTTATCCAATCAGTAACCGCCGAAGTGTTTTGATGGTTCTCTTTAAAAGTTTGTCATAAACCCGCCCAAACCGTGAACTGTTTGAACTGTAGATCCTTCCTTGTACATGACTAATAGTCCATTACATGTCCAAAACAGCTGTCCAGAAAGAGTCTGATGGCCATAGCATTTTGAGTTACCTCATAAAATGAAGCCGTTTGTTCCAATATGTGGATGTGTAGCACATTTAGTATACACACACACACACACACACACACACACACACACACACACAAAAAAATTCTTACCTCAAAAACATGGTGTAGACCACAAAGTCAAATATTTAAAGTCACCATGAAATCAGTTGACACTTTTTTTAAAGGGATAGTTCACCCAAAAATGAAAATTGTCATCATTTACTCACCCCCATGTTGTTCCAAACCTGTACGAGTTTCTTTCTCCTGTTGAACAGAAAATAAAATATTTTAAAGAATGTTGGTAACCAGACACATGTTAAATATTTGGGGAAATTTTGACCTGTGTCCTGGTTACTTTCTGACCCTCACAAGCATACTTTGAAGAACAAACGTTCAACAGTGTGGTTTTGGTCACAGAAGTTCTCTGGACTAAAGCTGAGAGCAGATCATCCTGGTTCAGTGGGCACTTTTGAAGAGCTCAGTTCTCCCTTGACAGGAGATTTCCAACAGAGCTTAGCCATGGACCATAAAACCTGGGCGTTCTGCAGTGGTCAGGCACTAAAGTCCACATCAGGGGCAGTTCTAGGATTTGATCTTCAGGGGGGCTCAGTGAGAAAGAATGTGTGGCAAGAGACCATTGCCTAAGTGGTGCCTCTTTGTAAATTGGCACCACTATATATTAAGTCAAAAGTACCCTACCAGTACATAAATTGGTACCAAGTAAATACAAAAACTTTATGAATTATATACCAGTTTTTCTGCTGTACAGCTCAAATCAGTACACGTTTAGACTACTGTTTAACAAACATACAATTGTCATCATATCATCATCATATTATATCACTTAACTATAGCTAAAAAAAACCATTAGGGATTTTTTTCTTCTGGCCTGGTTGGATCACAGCAAAAACTAATACTAGCCTAACTAATATAAAGTTCAAATATTAAAGGCAATACTAAAATAATAACAAATTACAAGTATTAGCACAAATACAGTAAATACAAGAGAACAAAGACACAAATTAAATAAACAGTACTTTACAGTGTTTGTAAAACGGTATTTCTTTATGAATTAAATAAATGCATATACAGAAGTTAAGCGCAGTGAGTGATTCTCTCTTTTTCTTTTGTTGTTTGATTAACATTATTAACAGGAAACAGAAGGTATATGAGGCTGTTTTCAGTTTAAGACCTAACGCAAGGATTCGTTAGATTGACACACATCCGATATTTTCTTAACTGTTTTCACTCACTTAAGACAAAACCGACTGTGGATACTTGTCAAGACAGGCATTTTGACATAATATTGTGTGTACTCGTGTGCTGTCTGAGAGGCGGCTTTCTGTGTGCGCGCACAGAAACAATCTATCACAGTTCGTATACCGAATGAAGTTACTTTCACTGCATCTTGCGCTCGATGGTTTAATGTTCAAACTAATAAGACTTAAAAACATGTGAAAATTATAAACGATCTTGAAGCAAAACTGGCCCAATCTTTCAAATGGGTGATTACAGTTTTAGGCGGTTGAGACGACAGGCTTAGACAAAAAACAGTCTAGAACCACCCCTGGTCCACATCCATGTGATGTTGTTGAACATAATTTCCCCCTTTCATTTACATGCTATTTATTTTTGTGCCATAAATAAAACATAAGAGGGAAAAATAACATGCACAGTCAAAATGCAAGGGTTAAATTACAGCTCTAAAATCCATTTGTGTCATTGTTGATTTTCTGTTGGGCGGTGATTTTCTGTTGATTTTCTTTTGCCTTTTACACTTTACCTGTTGTTCTTTCATATGGCCTACTACATCTTCACCGCCCGGCCGCCCAACAGAAAATCAACAATCATATATATAATTATATATGAGAAGAGTTGAAACATGAACACTAATAATTCCCAACATGGCAAGAGTTTAAAATGTTTAAGTGCAAACTGTGAAATTATCGTTGTGTTTTGCTTTGTCATGCTTTTCACGGACTCTGTGGGTTTTTGGTTGGTTTGGCATATTTACAGACAGATTTATCCGTAATTTCCTTTGGCAGTTGGATGTTTGCTAAAAGCCCAGTAACTGTGGTGAGCTCTCTGGAAAAGAAAGCGATCCAAATTCATTCAGTCCGGATAAAGCTCTACTATATCCTTTGACTGCACTCTCTTCTGAAATGGATGTTGACAAAATATTTAACGTATTTTCCATTTCTCTTCCTCTCAACCAGCTATAGTGGTCAGGCAGCTGTCAATGC
Source organism: Scardinius erythrophthalmus (assembly GCF_964197995.2). NCBI lineage: Eukaryota > Metazoa > Chordata > Actinopteri > Cypriniformes > Leuciscidae > Scardinius > Scardinius erythrophthalmus. Next base: position 14,987,553 of record NC_138236.1, read on the forward strand.
AGGACTTTTTTTTATAACAAAGATTCCCTTTTAATTGCTTTTGTTTCTTTTGATCCTTATGTCTCGACTTTATCTGATTGAGGAGGTGTCATGGATCATCAAAACAAAAGCTCATGAATACCAATTTGTGATAGAATCTGATTTGAATTTAGATTTGTACTGTCTGGCTCAATACATTTTTCATACTGTAATATTTTATGCTTAAACATTTATTCAGAATATTGAAAATGCCAAGAACATATATAAAATAGATCCTCTAATTTCCATAAAAAAAAAAAAATCGACTTTATATCAGTATGAATATCAACCAGATTTACTTCTCTCAGTAAAAATAAGCTATAGAATCTGAGGCATTAAATGTCACTGAACCTTTAACATGTTAACATTCACTCTTCACTATCATTAACAACATGGACACAAACCTCAAAGTGCAATGTGGTCTATCATATGACCTACCCACACTGTGTTTATACTCCAGCACACAAACATACACAGACAAGCTGGCTACACATCCTGTTGCTGTCATCATCTCTGTAGCAAATCATGTGGTTTGTGATCCAGAAGACTCTGTTCCTGGAAACACACAACAACTGAGAATATGAATATTGCGCCTTTGTGCCTTAAATGTGGTCTTAAATGTGGTAAACAGACTTTCATTATACGGTTCAAAATATCTTCTTTTATGTTCAGCACAAGAAAGAAAGACTTTCAGGTTTGGAATAACATAAGGGTGAATAAATTGAATTTATTTTTGGGGGGGTTAATAATCCCTCTAAGACTCTGTAGACACCTTCTGTGTAAAATACAATGTTTTTCTTAAAAGCGTTGGTCAAACTGTGTTAGTTTCAGACTGAAATGATTAGAGGGTGTGTCTCAATCAGCTCCCTAGCTCTCAAGCTTGTGAATCAGTATATTGTGTACATAAATCAGGGCACTAAGGACCCTGGCTCACTACACATGGGGACAGTGAATACTCAATTACGGCAACATGACAATACGTGCAACATTGTAGAACGTCACCGCTGGTATTATCAACAACAGGCAGGACTTTCTGTTTCTGAAAGTACTTGTTTTGCTGAACACACTGTTCTGTTATATACTGTATAGAGTGGTGTAGGTATGATGCTACTTTGTAGGCCAAAATGTGGAAATGTGTTGAATGCGATTTTGGTTAAATGTCTGAAATAAAGTCTGTGGAGAACACAAGCTCAAGACACTTTCACGTTTTATTCAACGACATACAGTACATCAGTACTGTATTATCCCATAAAACTGAAAGAGTTGTCGGAAGCTTAGTGGTGGTGACGTTACAGTCTAGAGGCCGTGGTGTAGTTCGTTTAAAGCCTAACTTTAGCTTTTTACTGCTGGCAACTGCATTTAGGCTTCAAAATTCAGTAAAGTTGTTTTCATCTGTGAAAATTATCTTGATGGACAAAACATGTAAGTATCATAAACCTTTGATGATCACAGAGCTTGTTTTTTGCGATAATCCAAAAGCCTATGGAAAAATCCTAATGGGTTTTGTTGTTGTTGAGGTGACCAGTGTGATGCTAACTGCCGATTGGCCTCAAAGTTACGTCATACATACGGGCACCACTCTATTTTTAATACATTTAAGCCGAATATTAATTATAAAAGTTTACTAGATGGTTTCACTACCTGACTAGCGAAGTGTGTTTATGTGGACAAAAACAGTTTGTCTTTTGCGTGTCATTATTACTGAGTTGGCTCACGCAGTTTTTGTTTCGTGCTTCACTAATGTGACGTAATTTCCTTTAAGGGAGCATAGTGAGAATCGATGCTGCCTGTTTTTTTCAGGGATCGAATGTTCCAGTGCACTGGAAGGATTTTGTGATTGAGACAGCAAAGCCCTATACAAACCTTGGAGTAATATTTGACTCTTAACTATTTTTTGATAAGCAAATTAGTGCTGTTGTTAGAGGTACCTTTTTCAATTTAAGATCTATTGCAAAGTTGAAGAATCGTCTTTCAAGTAATGATTCAGAAGTTGTAATTCATGCACTTGTAACATCACGATTAGATTATTATTAGATTAGATTATTACTTTATTCTGGTCTCCCTCAATCTTCATTACCACGATTGCAAGTTGTTTAAAATGCGGCCGCAAGGCTTTTGTCTGGGTCTAAAAAGAGAGACCATATTTCCCCTATTTTAGCATCCCTTCACTGGCTTCCCATTATATTCAGAGTTGATTTTAAAATTGATACAAGGCGTTGTCTGGCCATGCACCGAGGTACATAAGTGATCTTCTTGTGCCATACTGTCCTGCTGGGGCACTTAGATCTTCTAATCACCTGCTCTTAACTGTGACACGGTGTCACTACAAATCAAAGGGTGATCGGGCCTTTTCTGTATGGAGCTAGAAGAGTCTCAATAAAGATAAATGCACAAACTGCATTCACATATGCACACACAGGATACACAAATGCACACACATGATTCATAAATACACACACAGGATACACAAATGCGCACAAAATTCACAAATGCACACACAGAATTTAAAAAGCACAGAAGATTCACAAATGCATACAAAATTCAGAAATGCAAACAAAATTCATAAATACACACACAATTCAGAAATGAAAACAAAATTTACAAATGCACACAAGATTCACAAATGCTCAGGACAAGATTCAGAAATGTATTTCTGATGCACACACAAATATATCTTGATTTACAAACTGCTTGCGGTCTGTGAACTTCACTGCATTTGTGTGTGAATTTTGAGACTCCCCTGACTTGGCTCGACACACAAATGCCTTTTTTTTAAACAGGGAATGACCTGTGACCAATCAGATACCTCCCTTGTTTTAGCCAATCACAAGAACGCACCCCACGTGGGGGATTGTTTACTTGTAAGCCAATCACATGAAGTGTGGGCGCGAGGAGCGAGGTGGGTGGAGTTCTGCCAGTTGGTTGAGACCATTTTTTACAGTCTATGGTTGAGGCGGTGGGCCGGACCTCGAAATTACGAATTTCATACTTACCTCTCAGCTGTGTAGGTTTTTTTTTTTTTTTTTTTTTTTGCTGAGGCCATGTAATAAAATCGTATAAGTACTGCAGACATTGTTTCCAACTTTGTTGTTTGCACATTTGACGCAAAATGTCCTTACAAACTCTTACTTTTTTAAACCGGCAAGTAAGCAGGAGTACTAATCATAACGTTAGAAAACCTCCCGTTTCCTTGACAACCAATAAATAATGAACACAGTTTCTACAGCGGAGGCAAAGTAATCTTTGTCAGTGACCAAGAAGCTGCGTTCTTTAAATTTTAATTTTGCTTTAATCTTAAAAAATGTAATTTTAGTAATGTAGTTCAGTAATACTGAAGTAAAAATGAGGTGTTTTATCCGTTTAGCCTCAAATGTAAAAAGCCCTGTAACTCCTTTCCCAGACAAGTTGGGCAAAGTCTGTTCAATGTAGCCTAGGCTACACACAAATTATTTTTATTAATGCAACTGTTGCCTATGGCTTGCTCAGTTGGGGATATTTAATTTAATTAATCAATCAACAATAATATTGATCAGCATTACCAAACGTGGACGTTTTCCACTAGAAACAAACATTGATGTATTATTTTAATTTAATACTGTGAAGCTGCTTTGATACAATCTCTATTGTGAAAAGCGCTATATAAATAAACTTGACTTGACTGTAACGGCACAATGCACATCCGTATGTCATATTTTCCTAATGTCTGGTACTGTTAAACATGTTTTCACGTGAATGAATAATGATATGCAAGTGATGCATATGACATACCCCCCCCCCCCAAAAAAAGGTTGTTGCTCAGAAGTCATTCTGAATAGACACATAACCAACATATATTTAGAAATCCAACCCTTGAGAGTTTACATTTCAAGTCTCAAAATTAATATTGATATATATATACACGCTTAAACACAAACAAAAACAACAAATATTAAGAATATATTTATTAAATGTATAAAATTTTTATGTGAATTTAGGATTGCAACTTATAACCACAACTAAAACATGGGGATTTTTTAAAGACAATCATCCCGCACATCCTATTCTATAATAAAATCAGCTAATCGAATATTTGAAAATCGTGCCTTATCCCTAATTAATATAGTATTATTGTGTAAGTGCATGACATGACAAGTAGCAAAGGCAGTGTAAGTGGGGTCAAATGTTCATAGCAAATTTAAAAATAAAACAATGTAGCAGCATCATAGTGTAAACTACCAGTGTATTTGTGCAAGAGTCAATCAGCTGCCCTTAGGTTACTGGAGGGTGGGGGTGGAAGGAAGAGGCTCTCTATGATTCCCCTATAGAAAGTTAAGAGGATGGATTTTTGAGAGATGAGCCTTCCTCGACTGTGGGAGGAAGTGCAGAGGCTTTTGGAATTTCTTGGCCAGGTTCTGTTGGTGGTGTCGATAGATCGAGATGGGTCATCTGTGATGTGGATACTAAGCAACTCTGTGATCTTGACCTGCTCCATCATGGTGCTGTTGATGTGATGATTGTCAACGATCACCTCTGTAGTCATTTGGGTGTGGAGAGATATGATGTTGTCCTATCCGTGTTAGATAAACAACTGAATTATATTCAGATAAATAAACACAGAAAGCGCACATTACTATATAATATTCAATCACATTTTTCATCTTGACATTTGTATTAAGACTACTGCAGTTCTGACCACAAATAATTTTGTTAAATAGCTCAAAAACAGCCATCTTTAACTAAAATATTTTTCCACCATATTCCATCTTATACCTGTTCTGTTGTGTAGGTGAAGCCCAACCACTGACAGATGTACCATGCACAGAATTGTGTCATTGTATAAACTGACAATCAACCATAATTGGCTTAAATAACTCCATGACTACCACTATAAAGTTGATTTGAAATCATTCTTTATTTTGGTTTGCACTCTTTTTAGCTGATAATTAGTCTAGCTTACTTGTAGCCTAGGTAGCTTGCTGTAACCAACCTCGACATACCCTCCCGTTTACCCCGTGATTCTCCCTTAGTCAGACTTATTTCCTGCTGTCTTCCCGTTTAAAATTTTTCCCGTAATAATCCCGTATTTGAAAACTCTTTGCTTAGTTTATTGTGTATGTACCGAATTATTATTTTGGATTAGCCTAAGCAGCATATAGACCTAGCTTTACTGCTCCACTTACCAACATTCTTTCGTGGCTAACGTTACTGTTCTCATCAACAACAACCAGTGATGCGCGGGTTGATCCGAAATGAGCGGGTGCCTGCGGTTACGAGTCATCCAAAAATATTTTTAATGATATTCGGGTCGCGGTCGGTCGGATCGTTTAAAATAAAGATGCCAATTAAACCTTTGTAATTGATATAGTTCTAGACACAATTTTCTATGAATACGTTTTAAATTTAATTTACACTTTATTGGCTGAATAACTGGCGCGAAGATGACGCACGAGCTCAGTCTGCAGGTAGAGATGGAGGCGGCAAGAGAAAAGGTGAAGACTGGGGAGTGGAAGCTCCGCAAATACACAAATAGAAAGAGCAAAGTGTGGGAGACATTTGCCGAAATAATGAAAGATGATGACCAAAGTGCTGGCTTTGTCATGTGTAGGCTACTTCTTGCGATGCTATTTACACATTTGATAACCACAAAACTGGCACGACCAACCAGGCACGGCGCCAGGATTCCAGTTTTGGATAAGCCAGACCAATTGTGGGTGGGCCTTAAATTAAAAACGTTAAATAAAAATAAAATAAAAAAACGTTATCCAATCACTGAATAAAAAAATATTTACTAATATAGCCTACTGTTATATTATCTGTGCGTATACATAATATAGATTGTAATAGCTTGATGCTCTTTAAATATTGTGTTGCATTGTAAAAGTAAATCCGCGATCGCTCTCCATGGTTCTGACCAAAGAAGAGAGCTTTGGAATCTCCATTATGAATATACCTGGGCTGCATTTTCCGACAACATTGTCTCTTAGCGCGCTGCGATAACTTAACTAAAGGTATACTACCACTAAAGGTACATCATTGCTAGGCGTCTTCAGGGCTATCATCCACTCGCGAGGCAGAGGCGCTGAGAGGCAGAGGCGCTGGCGCCCTCCTAGCAACGGCGCTGTTTTTGGTAAAACATGATTTTGACGACTTCATTAAGTTTTGTTTTATAGAAAACTCTTTTTAAAAGATTTTCGTTTTGTATAAATTGTATCTTAATTTTGATCAATGTTTTATCAATCAATTGCCCGTATTTATTAAATAAGAAGCATATAGCAGACAAAATAAGGCGCCGGTACGCGATCACTGCATGTGAACTGGAGGGCGCCGAAACTCAACTTGTGCCTCACAGATTTGATAAATATAGGCTATATATTACAGAAAGCTTGAAATGTCTACTTTTAAACGAAAATATTCAAACCAAAATAAATAGGCTATACTCTCTGATTATGTAGGCTAATCCATATGAAATGTGCATTTCTCTCTGGCGTTCATGGCGAGTCGGCAATCTCCGCATTGTCAACTTCATCTTTGCAGCGACACAGAAAACACCAGTTTATTACTAAACAATTAAATGTCTCCTTGCTAATTTAGACACATTCATAATCATTACTTCAACCGGTTCTTTGTGGCAAGCTTTAAGCCTGCGGTCATTACGCGTATTCCTGTAGGCTAGCCTTTAAGTAATTAATTTAATATAAAGGGGCGATTTGTCCACGAATGGCTTAAATGAGCAACTAGTCGACAAGAAAAAAAAAAATAGTCGGAGGCAGCCCTTATTCCACATATTTTCGAACCAGCAGGCCATCTGGGTTGGGCGAGCGACCATGAGCGGAGCGGAATATTCAGAAATGCGCTCTCCGCTCACGAGCTCTGATCGGAACAAACCCGAACCTGTCTGCTGAACTTGCGCAGAAACATCAAAATAGACAATGCCAGCTTTTTAAAATTGTTTTTAAAACTAAACATTTAGACTATTTTAGTTCAAATTATGAGCTTATATTGACGATTTTTTATAATTCTTGACAAAATTAGAATATTAAGTTATATTAATGGCTACGATGAGCATTATAGCTACTTAAAAAAAAAATGCGGGTCAGGAAGCGGGTCGGGTACAATATTTTCTTTTTCGTTTTTTGCGGTCCGAGTTGCGGGCGGGTTAGTTGAAAACGTCGGTCGGGTGCGGTTAGTTTATACATTGACCCGCGCATCACTGACGACAACACTCACGGCGAACTATAGCTTGCAGTCTTAAATACAACTTATATGAAAAGCATTAAGATATAGGGGTGTATAATCATTGTAAAACAAATCTTACCTTGACGTTGTCTTGCCGAGACACACCGGTCTCTTCACGTTGGGTTGTAGACTGTACTAGACTCAAAACTGACGCGACGTCGGTTCAACGAATAACGTGATTGGCCAAATCTATTCAACAAGGTAACAACACAAGCGTTGATTGGATCTCACTCCGGCCAACGTTTGTGATCAGCTAGCGAAATGAAATCTATTTTTATACTTTAATGTGCAACAATTGGCGTTGGAAACAATCATTAATCTTTTTGTGAATTATTCATACAGACAAAAATGAGCCACACGCCGCAAGCAGTTTGTAAATCAAGATATATTTGTGTGTGCATCAGAAATACATTTCTGAATCTTGTCCTGAGCATTTGTGAATCTTGTGTGCATTTGTAAATTTTGTTTTCATTTCTGAATTGTGTGTGTATTTATGAATTTTGTGTGCATTTCTGAATTTTGTATGCATTTGTGAATCTTCTGTGCTTTTTAAATTCTGTGTGTGCATTTGTGAATTTTGTGCGCATTTGTGTATCCTGTGTGTGTATTTATGAATCATGTGTGTGCATTTGTGTATCCTGTGTGTGCATATGTGAATGCAGTTTGTGCATTTATCTTTATTGAGACTCTTCTAGCTCCATATTTCTGTGGCTGGGCCTGCTCCTTCTTTGGACATTTTTAAATCTACTCTTAAATCATACTTTTATTTTTTAGCTTTCAGAAACTTGTAATTGTTGTGACTGGCTTACAGCACTTTGGATCAATCTATATTGTGTTTAAATGTGCTTTAGAAATAAAATGTTGTTGTCGTTGTTGTTGTAAAATGGCCGACTCCCTGATTAGTGCCCTGACTACTAAACTAGGGAGCTGACTGAGATGCACCCAGAAACATTAGCCAAACTGTTCTCATTGCTGTTCCATTCCATGTCATTACGTATGGTTTAATTTTCCACTGTGGGGCTGATAACAGAGCTCTTTGGAAAGTAATACAAATGCCTTAGTCATTGCCTTGGTAATATAAGAGTTTACATTATTATTATTAACTTGTGTTTACTTCGCTCAAGTATGTCAGCTACAGAGAAACTGTCAGCCAGGCAACAGTGTGACCAAGTGACCAATCCTGAGTGGCGACGCCACTACACGCATTCTACCAGCATGGTTCAGAATTACAGGACAAGATCGGTTTGTAATCATGCCGTGCCGAACTAAGCTCAAGTGTAAATATAACCGAAACCATTCCTTAACGTTCTTAGAAACGTTCGACCTGACGGTGGAAAAGCAGCTATTGTTAAAATTAAACCACTCACTTTTTCCTAAAATTCAGAATTGTAATTCTTCCCCAAGGGAATGCAGTGGCAGGTGCCACAGTCAGGAAAAGCACAAGGTTTGACAGACTTCCCCACATTAAACTCTTATCAGATTGTCTGATGTTTGGAATACTATTTTTTATCCTACTACCTCCTGGCTCCTGCTACTTTAACCCTCAATGGACAGGCAACATTCAAATGTGTCTGTCTTACATCAAAAAGTTGTAAAAATACAGAATGAGCCATTTTTCCCCTTTTCAATAAATGCCTTTTTTCCACTGGCAAGGAAGTCTTCATGTGTTCTGAAAGTCACAGTGTGTTTTCATAGTGAACTCTTTCATCTCAAAAGATCAAGACGAATGTGATTCCTCATGATTGGAGCATTTTAAATAACAAGACACCTGAAGTACATCCCGTCAGCAAGGAGTGTGCCGAAGGAATCCACAAATGACATTAGCACAAAGCACACCTTAATCTCCACCAGCTAGACAAGACATCTTACTAACTACTGTATCATGTCAACTTCAACACATTCATCTCAATGCAGTGCAACTTACTCTCTAAATTCTAATCCCTCTTCAATCCCCCTTAATTCCTTGTTCTATTTAGCAGGCAAAAACATTAAAAACGACTTTAAAGAAATACATTTGGTCAGAATCAGTTAATGCAGAAGGCTACAACATTCTATTCTTAGGTGATGCTTTATTGCTGTCAGCAATTTAGACTTTATTTTACTTTTAAATTGGAATTAAATGAGCATGCTTTACCAAGAAAGCAACTGCCAGGAAGAAATAAAGTTAATTCCTGACCAAATCCATGATTAAACTGTAGTCAGACCAACTTATATTAATAGTCATATTAAACCACACAAGGAGCAGTCTAAAAGTCTAAAAATGTGTGCAATGAACAAAGTATAGCTACAACATAAAGCATTCAGTCGGTGATCTCTTGTGCATTTCGTGTGGCCTCGGGGGAGGAAAGACACACAAGGGCAAATGAGACAAGAACATTTCAAACAATGAGTTGAAAATGTTAGCATCCTCACTTTTCTTTTAGGAAACTTTTCAGTGCTGTAGAACCTAGGTTTTTCTATTTTGTATCTTGCTCTATTTCAGTGTCATTCAGATTGAGCTGGCAGATGGTTCATCAGTACTGTAGCTCAGTTTTGCTGTGTCTCAATAATTATGGGTCTTTTTTTATTTTTAGCCTATTACAAATGTGAGCACAGTGAAATTGCAGTGTGTGAGGCAGCTGGTCTGACCTTGACACTAAATTCTATAAGGTAAAAAAATTAGACATTACCTGTGGTACAGTTCAGCTCAGCTCGAATCAAATTAAATTAAAAAGAGCTGACGTGAGGGTTCATACAGCATCTAAACCCTGCAGGAATAGTTATTTTAGAATTTTAGACAAGTATGTCCTTGATTGGTACTTAAATTCTTAAATGAAATGTGTTCAAGTAAAACTCATACAATCGTTCAATTAAAGGGGCTTTATAGAGAATTCAGAAACCCTAGTTATTAGCGGCCATTAAGTGAACTACAGCCAGCAAATTATTGCTCGTGCTCACACTCTGCACTGAGGGTGCGTCTATATCAGCTCCCTAAGTCATGAATCATATATCGTGTAGGCCTACATAAATTCTGGCACTGGTAAGGACAGTACGGACCCTGGCTCACTAGTACACTGATGATGACAACGTGCCGTTGTACAAGGTCACTCACTACTGGTATTTATAAACAACAGCAGAACAGATATTTTTCAGAATTTTTTTTTTTTTTGTTATATAAAGTTTATTATGATAAATACGTTGATTGTTACACACAGCCTACCTGCAACATTTCAACCGTAAATTAATTATAAATATTTTCCAGATTATGTTTAGTACCTGTCTTGCAATGTATGTTTATGCTGAAAAAGAATTAAATAACAGTTTAAAAAAAAATAAAAAATCTAGTGTGAGTGAGTGAGTGAGTGAGTGAGTGAGTGAGCGAACGAGCTGGCGAGTTGGCGAGCGTGATTTATACTTCCGTTAAGGGAACATATATGGTCCCTGGTTTTCACGGTGCATTGTGGGACTTTTTAGGGAGTGAACATTTCAGTGCACTGGAAGGATTTTACGATTGACACAGCCCTTAAAATGGCTGACTCTCTGATCGGGGCCCTGACTACTAAACTAGGGAGCTGATTGAGACGCACCCTGAACATGATTCAAGGCCCTGATACTCATGGTATACTGATATACTCAAAAGAGTTCTTTTTTTGTTCTTCTCTTTGCTTTGCAGCAAAAATCCAGACGCTATCCATGCTGCTGAGAGTGATGTTTAGATAAATAATTCACTTTTAAAAATGTGCTGCTCAATAACAAAATAAGCACACAACAAAAATGACAGTGGTGAGAAAACATCTGATCATAGCGATGTGGATGTTCACATCAGCTCTGCAATACACTGGCATCATGTCGACAGATAAGGTAATTAAACTACAGATACTGTATGGCTATGTGAGACTATATTTTGAATTAATCCCATTTCTTTGCATGTAACATAATGCGTGTAACTGTCACATCCATTGGATTTTCATGGCGGATGAAGCCCATCACATAAAAATCAGTCGACAGGCTTTTAGGAAGTCGAGGAAGGTCTCGTTTTTAAAGTTTTATTACAAGCTGTTCAGACATTGACAATTTGAAAAAGCGACTAATATATGAAAATTCTTACATAGAGCCCCTTTAAAATGTTAGCTTTTTAACAACATTACTTTACAAAATAAAGAAATGAAAAAAAAAAACCTGTATACTGTACTTTTGAATGTGTTTTTTAGGTTGACAATATATATACAGTATGTCCTTGATTGGTTCCAAAAGCTCAGCAGAGCATCACTGAAGAGAAACGGCCTTGTATGAAGTTGTCAATCATCCAATGGGGTGCAACAGTCTCAGTGCCATCTGCAAGTCAAATCTGCTCCCGAACTGTTACTTCCAACCCCTCCACAATTCATAAAACATCAATTCTGCAGCCAGCTCCACATGGAAAATCACTCTCCTAGCAGGATCTAAAACTTGCAAAGATGTGCCTTTTTGACTTTGCTGAACCAATAATTCTGTCAAGTATGGCAAATAGCTAGTATGCTTTAAACTATTTAGCGATCATAAACAATTATCTTAATCCAAATACGAATCAAATTACGTCTTTGTTCATGATGTCAGAGCACAGAGAAACATTAGATGGTTTAGATGTATGTGTTATCGTCCTAAGTTAAAACTGATTCTAAACAACGAAACTTATCAACAAGTGTGTTTTGTCACCTTCAGCTCTCTGTTAAGATGTATGGAATTAAATTACGTGCTCTGCACATGTATTGTGTTCACGTCCTGCTAGGCCTATAGTTGAAGAAAATGAGTTGACCCTGAAGAGCAGTTTGGTGGACCAAATCTAAATTCCCCTCATCTCTCAATGTCAAAATTAAATTTCAGCCTCTGTGAGCTCCACAAAGCTGATCTTCTTCATTTGACTAAACAGCATTGGCATTTTCCTGCATCTACAATCATTTATCATCCAAATGCAGTTTTCGGTACATGGACATTGTTTGTTTCTAGGAAGAACTACACATTATTGTCTAGTTTAAGTGAGTTAAAAACAATTATGGTATTTTGAATCTATGTGTCTCCAGCACCCACTCTCATTCTGGCAGGGCTGGGGAACCCAGGGGCACATGAACGGTAATAAAGAAGCATTTTTTGGAAGACATGAGGGCAGAAGGGATCAGTGCTACTTTGTCTCTGGTTCTCTGAGCCGTCTGGGGTTTTTTTTTTGTGGTCTGGCTCCCGCTGACATCAGCTGTCCTATTCCTGAGCTGCTATGGGCTGAGCGGTCTTTCTAGGCCAATTTAAGGACGGCAAAATGATGCTCTCATTTCTCCAAAAGAATTGAAAAAACACAGTAGTGATGTTTTCAGACCAGATAGTCACAGATTGTCATGTCTCAAATTAGGGATAGGAATCATAAAGAATTTAATGACTGTTTTAAATTTGAGCAAGAAAGACTGAGGGGGGAAATAAATATACTTGGAAAATAAAAGCATTTCTGTTGCCAAATGCTAATTTCAATAAAAAAATTCATTCATATTTCATAACTTCCTTTATATTTTTTATAAAACATCACTGTCAAAACTCATATGCATCTTTAGTCATATGAACAACCAGTTGTTTAATTACCCTGATTTAAGTTCTTGTTTCATTAAATTAATGACTTGCGGTTCAGGAAGTGAGTTAGATTAATTGAGAAATGGCTCCAATAGATTCATATTCATGTTTGTAAATAGTTAAAAAAATGCCTCATTTGAGTCTTTCACTAGTAACACAAATATAACTTCACTAGTCGCGATATATGCTTTCGAGTCACGAAAAAGAATAAGCTCAAAGTCATTCATTCGAGAATCAGACTTCACTGATTGCGCTACATACAGTACTTCACGAAAAAGAACCAGCTCATAAGAGTCATTAGCTCAAGAACCTGACTTCACTATTTGAGCTGAATGCTTTTGATTCACAAAAAAGAACTGGCTTATAAGAATCATTTGCTTGAGACTCAAACTTTACTTGTCACACTGTATGCTTTATGCTGTGTGTGAGAGATGGCCCACTGGTCAGAGAATAATTTTAAAGGGGTCATATAATGGTACATGCATTTTTACAAGTTGATTGTACTGAAATGTGTGTTGGCAGTGCCTGTATACAACCATCATAAAATGATAAAAATCCATCCAGTGTTTTTTTTTAATCTTCTTATGTTTTCCCCTGTCTCAAATCAAGCCGTTCGATTTTGTGACGTCACAATATCGACGCCCCTCCCATGATTGTTGATTGACAGCAGCGTTTCAACAATCATGGGAGGGGCGTCGATTTTGTGACGTCACAATATCGACGCCCCTCCCATGATTGTTGATTGACAGCAGCGTTTCAACACAAACCCGCCCTCGCTCTTGAGCAAGCTGTCAATCATAGTCCGCGTGGACCGGCGCGGTCATTGTTGATACGCTGGAGCACTGTCTGTGAGCAGAATGGCGTCTAAGCGATTGTGGTGTTCTGTTCTTGGGTGTAATAAGGAACACAGCAGTCATTTTGATGTTCCTAAATCCGAACCGCTGAAGACGTAGTGGCTGAGTTTGTTTTCGAAGGGAATATTCCCCACGATCAACGTCAATGCTTTCATGTTTGCACGAATCATTTCACACACCAGACTGCTTTACAAACGAGGTCAATATAAAGCTGGTTTTGCTAAGAAGCTGCTCCTGAAAAAAGGATCGGTACCAACTATTCGTGTTCCTGCTGCACCTCCAGAAGAAGAAGTGAGTGTAATGTTTTATTAACCTTTATATTAATATTTATATTAATCTTTGCAAATCGCTTGCTGCACGCTTCACGATGAATGTGGTTGTTTACACTCAGGGTACATTACGGCATGTTTTCTATATACGACGTTCTCAATATAATTCATAATCCCATGTTTATAACGAACAACGCGTTATGGTTATTGTGTTATTGTGTTACGGTGTATGCACAGAACAGAGGGGCGGGGTGAGCAAAGCTCGTTATCATTTAAAGACACATGCACTTAAACGGCGTGCTGAAAACAGAGTTGTTTTTGACCAGGTAAAATGAGTGTTTTCTTACAATACTAATGAGAATTTTTAATTAAAGTATAATACAAACTTTTAATTTAGACCCTAAAGAATCATATTAGCTTGTACAAAAAATGGCATTAAAAAAGGAATAATTGAATTGTACAACATGTTGGAATATATATATGAATAACACACACACACACACACACACACACACACACACACACACACACACACACACACACACACACATATATATATATATATATATATATATATATATATATATACACTGTATTCAGACTCATTTCAAATAGGGAAAACAATTACACAACACCATTCTGATTTCAAAGATGGTAAATGCCAGCATAATCGAGTATAATGTGTGCATGTGTGTCAAGTCCATGTAATTCATTTTCTGTCACCAAGCTTAGCTTGTGACATTTGTCTCATTTCGAAGGCTGCATCCTCTGGAGGTCACATTTGTCGACCACATACGTAATCGAGGCTGCCTCGTTTCAGTAAAGTAACCATTAGATTTCAAAGTCATAAAGAAATTACAACAATTTACGCTTCACAAGGAATAACAGACAATTTTATAATAGCTACTTTTCTGAAATGAGATATCCTTGATGATGTATGCAGCCGTAAAATGCAACCTCTTTGCCTGAGCCAGCTCCCCCTGGAAAGTGGATCCCTTGGCTCCGCCTCCAGCTGCTGATCCCGTCGCTCCGCCTCGGCTTGCTGCCCTGACTCCTCCGCCTTTGCTTCTCCCTCCCTCGGCTCCACCGGGCTCCCTCGGACCACCGGCTCCACCTCGGTCAGATGTCACCCATCCTGCGCCACGGACCTACATCTGCTGCGCTCCTGCGCTCCACCCTTACAGCTCTGTCTGGCTCCGCCCTCCCTCTGGCTATGCCTTGGCTCTCAGTCGCTCCAGTTTTGCTTCAGGGGGTCATCGCTGCAGCTCCGTCGAAGCCACCGAAGCCTTCGGGGTCGCTTGGGTCCACCTGCTCTCCATCTGCACCTAAGGCTCCACCACCGTCGGTTCTGTAAAACCTCGGTCATCGCCATGGCTGCATCAAGGAGACCCCTGCCCTGGGTTTCCATCCTGGCTGGACTCTGGGGTGCCACCTGGCTCCTCCTGCTCCAGGCTTCTCCCTGGCTCTTCCCACGATTTGTAACACCCTGGTTTACCCTGTCATCACCTCTCCTGGGTTCCTGTCCTCCACCTACTTCACGTCCTCCACCTCAGCCTCCTCCCTCGTTGGAACTGTCAGTGCGAGGTCACTCCTTTCTGGGAGGGGAGGGGGGGGGGGTACTGTTACAGTTATGTTCAGTTTGAGTTTGTTTTCTGTCTTTGCTTTCTTCCTGCCTGTCAGTTTCGTTATTAGTTGGTTGGTTTCTCGTTTCATTAGTCATTCTGTTCAGCTGTGCAGGTTGTATTACCTTTGTTTATCCCCTCTAAATACGTTCTATTGTTTCTGTTCCCATTTGTCCGGCCTCGTCTATGTATGATGGCTTTTGCATTGCCTGCTATCTCCTGTGTTATTCTGTGTGGATTATTCATTAAAGACTTTTGACTTCCCTCATCTTCGTCGTGTGATCAACGACCTTTCGAGACAGTGTTTTCACATGTCAGGGAATGGCTTTCTTCATTGTCTCTACTCATTAAACTAGAATAGAAAGTATTTTAACATCAAAATAATTAATCACTTTACCTTATACACACAACATAAATCTGCGGATTTAACTGAATTCTCATCAATGCCTTCTGGACATGCTGCCAAGTCAAGCAATGCAGTTCAAGAGCATGTCTGAAGTTATTTCAGTGATTAAACAAACAATTTTCTATATGCTGCCTCCTGCGCACAGCGTGCCTATAAAAAAAAAAACCAACAGCCTTCTGTCTTCCTTGCAAATTGAAATCCTATCACACGGTTTACCTACAAATTACACACAAATCGTACTTGAATCTAATCAATATTCAGAGGCATTCTCATATGTGAGGCCATGTATTTAATAATCGCGTAATGAGTCTCTTGCATAATGAGCATTTGTACAGCAGGGGAGGTCAGCGGATGGAGACAGCGTATGTGAGGAAGGGGGTGTGTGTGTGAGGACAGTGCCTGTGGGCCTGGCTGGGGCCTTGAGGTGACAAGGTGTTAATGAAATCAAAGCAGTAGGATGGATAGAGCTATTAATAAGAGTGTTAGAGGTCTGATGATCCGTAACACACCAGGAGCCTCTCCCACTCCTCCACCACCGCTGAACCGGTGTGCCTATGGACCTGCGCATCAGAGTCTGTCTCTGTTTACTGCCCAGAGCCGCACTACAGAAGACTAATTAGGCTGTCAGGGGACGCCAGCCCTCCCTTCTTCACTCTTGTGACAGCAATTAAAGGCAGAACAGGACGGCGGGGAAAGATTCCCTGCTCCCACAGGTGACAGCTACGATGACACCTCACTGTTCCTCAGGTGCGTTCTTCTACTGACAGATAAACCAGACACAGCAGGACGGAAGGGTGCAAACGCAGAGTGACATCTGTGAGGCTTTTTGTAGAGGCGGCTATTTGTAGAAACAGCTTCGCAATATGGCTCCCAGCTCCCAGTAATAACTGAGACGCTCAACCCCACGCAAGCGCGGGTGTGGGAAAACAGAGGTGCAATCTGATGAGACAATCTGGACAATCTCTTTCAATCTGCCCGAACTGCTCAACCTAATCACATTCCGATGTGCCAAACATTCCCGGCTTGTTGTCAATGCTCTCGGTTGGCAGGCACTTCATGTACGCTTCTATCTAACTATACTTATCTTGTAGCGATACTTCACCAGAGCCTTTATTCCGCAAAACGTACATCTGCATGACAATAGGGCGCTGTCTGATTGATGCAATTTACATGGGATCCCTGACCTGAAGCGGTGTGTGTATACATATTCCCCTTCGTCCTTGGTAAAATGCTGGGAAGAAGAGGAGAAAGAACATTTGAGAATGCATGCGGGATCGTGTAGACATGCTCCCTTCAACCCCGCATATTCATTCCCTGTGACAAAGTAATCCTACCACACACCCTTTGCTATTTAAACGGCTTCCACCGATAAGAGCTACGACGACCTGCGGTTTCTTTGTTCTTCTCTATCATTGTCCACTTTGCAGTGTTCAAAATGAAATGGCTGCACAGAAAACACTTTTCTGAATAAAATGCAGAGCCAACAGCATAATGCTGTCAATGTGGGTATCACAAAAATCCATATATTTTATGAGAACCCATGCTGGCTTTAATGTCTCTATACCGGCGCTGCCATCCCACGTCCCGCTGTGGGCAGCAAGAGGCAGGTCATTTAATAGCCCAGAGAGGGTGTGGGAAAGAATGGACCCGCAGAGAACCTCAAACTGTGCTAAAAAAACTGATCTATACTACCTGTGAAGAAATAAGTAATGGCACTAACTCCCACCCTCCCTTTTCCACTTTCTCTTCAGCTCTGTTTTCGTTTTTAAAGTACTTTACTGGCATGATCATTCTGCATACAATAGCAATAAAACACATACAAAAGTAAATAAAGAAATGCAATTATAGATACAAATAGCATTGAATTATTTAAAAAATAAAATAAAATAAAAAAATACATTTAAAAAAACATTACAAATATTAATAAAATAAATTACAACTTTAGTATAAAACAAAATAAATGTAAAATAAAACAATGAATAAAATGAAATACAAAATGAAGATTAAAATTATCTTTAACAGTGACTTAAATATTCTAATGCTTTGTTTAGACAATGAATTAACTAGTTGACATGGTGATCAAAGTAGTGATTGCTTTCTTTGGTTAGTTTATATAAGTGTCTCTCTCACACACAGAGCAAGCAGTAACATCCACTGTGTGTGTGTGTGTGTGTGTGTGTGTGTGTGTGTGTGTGTGTGTGTGTGTGTGTGTGTGTGTGTGTGTGTGTGTGTGTGTGCATCATTCAATCAGTTTGAATGACTCCTGTTAGTGGATAGAGAAGAAAATGTTTTGACGACCTCACTATCTGACCTCAATTGTGGTTCACCTGCATCATAAACCAAAACAACAACTGAATAAATGTCCCTCTGGTGGGAAAGTGTTTCATGTGAGAGGATTACAGGCTTCTTGTTAACATTTTGCATTGATCAGGATTAAAATAAATGATTAAAAGACACTGTAACTGGGGGTAATTATCTGCACAATATAAACAAACTGAATGCATTGCACATTTTACAATCAAATTATTGGGTTTATTTAACTGCCATTAGTAGTTTATTAATATGTTTTTATATTTGCAGGAATCTTAAAGATACGGAGATGGATGAGGCTTTTGGGCCTCAAACAGGAAATGCTCTGGAAAGGTTTAGAATGTTCCAGACCACGGGTCTTTGTGCCAATAACAACCAAGATCAGAAGAAAATATTGGTCAGTTTATATATGTGGGTGAGTAATAACTGTAATCAGCAGACTTCAATAACATGTGCAGACTTCAAAGTTATAACTGCATGGGACAAAGCTAATGGAGGTCCCCTAAGATCATGTTGAAGTGGGCATATCCATTGGCATAAAGTTATTAAAGCAATAAGCCACGAGATACTGTTGGGATTTTACTCTGGTAAATGGTTGTTATTAGGCATGACTGTAACTTTTGGCCTCTTAGCTTATTGTTTTTATAAACTGGCAATATGATAAAATGTGCTAATGTTCAACAGTTTGACAAATAAATATAGAAAATATAAAATAAATACACATAACATTTACAAATATTCCAAAATTATTACATATAAACACTATACGGATCAAATGTTGGGGGTCAGTATAATATTTTTATATAAAATAAATCAATAATTCTATTCAGCAATTATGCATTTCAGCAAGTATGAATTAAATTGATCAAAAACGACAGTAAAGACCTTTACAATGATACAAAAAAATCCATTTTAAATAAACACTATTCTTCTGAACTTTCTGTTCATCTGAGATTTCTGCAAAAAAGTATCACGTTTTCTACAAAAGTACTATGCAGCACACTTGTTTTCAACATTGAAACTAATAAGAAAAATCAGCATAATAAAATGATTTCTAAAGGATCATGAGACAATGAAGACAGTAATGTCTTCTGAAAATTCTGAAAATAATAGCTTTTATTTTACTAAATATATTAAAATAGAAAACAACTATTTTTATTTTATTATTACAATTTCACTGTATTTTTATTCAAATAAATGCAGCCTTGGTAATAATACGAAATTTCTTTCAAAACATCGTACCGACCCTAAAATTGTGAAAGGTTGAGTATATTTAATATTTAATTATTCATTTTATAGATTGTGTATATATAATAATTATACATCAAAAATAACCTATAGGATGTTTATGGTTGCCAATGTAATAAAGCAAATTGAATACATTTTCAGATTAATTGATTTGAGTGCAGTCAGCAAGTTTTTTTTACCACAACTTCAAATGAATCTAATCTGATTTTTCTGTTTTTGAGTTCAAATTATTCATTTAATGAGCCAAATGATATATTTCTTATGGCTTTGTCTTAATCAATTCACTTAGTACATTCATTAGTCCAAGGTTTGAAGCTTCCTCTTAGCATTGTACCATCTCATCATCTCATTTCGCCATTAAAGTGAAGTGTTTCAATAAAACAGCACATCTGCTCAGTATGGCAGTCCCTGGATGAACCCGAATCTTCAAAAGCAAAATGTCACCGTCCTCAATTCTCTTTGCTCTCTGTTGGTGTTCTGAGTCCTCCATTAGTTTATGTGTCAAAACACTATTGAAAGCCACGATCAATCTCACTTCTCTCAAAATCTTTTAAAGCTTGGTGTGTGGTTAATTACCAATTAGGTGATTAGACTTTAGGGGTGCGGTAATAAGGCCTTTGACTTCACCGCTCTTTATCATTGTCGATGCCATTGAACTTACATTACAGAGACATCTCTGGGGCTACATAAAACACTCCTCCATCACACTCCTCCATCACTGCAAGGCAACTACAAAGCACAAATAGCATTTCTGCACAATATAACAGAAGATAGTCTTAAATTGGATGAAAATATAGCATAAAAATGTGAATATGATGGAAATACACTTGTAGAGCAACAGAGAGTGGACATTTTTCTTGAGCATAACAAACAACATTTGTATTTTTACATGAATCACATATCAGAAAAATAAGTAAAATAAATAAAAATAAAATAAAAGTCAAGTCAAGTGTGACCACCATTATACATCAAATGCCTACGTGACAGAAACATTTTCATATTATACCCATTAAAGCTGCTGGCTGTGAATCTATTTATGCGTGCTAGACAATTTGAACATCTCAATGTTAATATTTTAACCTAATAAAAGCATTGGACTTTTAATGGGCCTTCACCACTATCTCTGGTTTGCAAAGCAGAGAGCTAATGCATGTTGGAGGCGGAGAAATGAAATGTACATACAATGGCCCCTGCAGGAATCCTCAGTGTTGCCCGATGAAATTTGTGCTGTTGTTCTGTCATTGACTTGTCCATCCCTCTCTTTAGTTGTTCTCATTTTGTTAATGCTTTCAGCAGACTGTGACCCATCCAACCCCGCAATCCGAGCACAAACACTATACTGCACTCATTTTCACAACTAAGCGCATCTCTTTATATCAGCACCATGGTGGGCGAAAGATTAATGTATCATCACCCCCCCTTTTTTTTTTATAAATCAGACTGAATAATCAAGTATAAACCGATAACAAAACTCATACACCCTGATGAGCACACGTTAGCACTTGTTTCAGAGTCAAAATGCAAACTCATCAGCTACTGCCAAACCGGTAAAAACTTAATGGCAAATAATGGCAACTTATCTTTTCCTTTTCAAAGATAAGACCATGTTAATTTATTTCATGTATGCTATTTCATGCATACTGAGTTTTTTACACTGTTAAAGAGTTGGATTCCCATGCTAAACATGGACAAAGTTTCAAAAATTAAGTTGTACGTTTGAATGAGTATTTTTGTTCCAAAAATACTCCTTCCGGTTTGTCACAAGTTTCGGAACGTGACGTCAGATGTGGCGGAATTTCCTTATATGGGTCCTAAGGGCACTTCTCACGGAAGAGCGCGCGCGCACACGTAGACCAGAGCAGAGACATTCACTGACCAGAGCGAGAGAGCGAAATGTCACCAAAGTGTGTTTTTGGTTGCCAGGGCAAGACAACCCTGCACAGATTACCAGCATTAAGGGACCAGTGGATGGAGTTTATTTTTACAGAGCATCAACGGAGTTGTGCAAGTGTTTTTGTTTGTTCCCTGCATTTCGAAGATGCTTGTTTTATAAACAAAGCCCAGATCGACGGATTTGCAGATCGTCTAATGCTTAAGGATCGAGCAGTCACAATGGTTCTAGAGGATAAAGGTTCGCGGTCGTGCGTTGGAACCGGGCGGTGAGTAAAACTGCTTCAAATGTCTGTGTTGTTGTTAGCTCGGCGCGTTAGCACAGCTTTAGCTTCGCCCACACGGCCCGCCTCCAGCCGCTCGTTTTTTTCCGGAAAGACTCGGTACAGCCTATCTTTCTTTTATAAATATAATAAAACTAAAGACTTTTTGGAGATATGAAGGATGCAATACTACTCTATAGGTACTCAAGATTAACAGGAGATTGAGTGAAAATGAGCATTTCACCCCCCCTTTAATGACAATTTCTTGCTCAGATTATGCTATTTTATAACTAAGGGCTCTTTTAATCAACGTATCAACTTTTTCTCAGATGTTTCTCCTATAACTCCTTTGGAGGAAAAGAAATTGAAAAAAAAAAAAAAAAGATTACTGTTGCCATATAATAAGTAGAGCTGCACAATTCTGGATAAATTGAGATTCACAATTTTTTTATTTTCTTCAGTTTTTGAAAGAATGTGTTGACAAATGTTCACGTAGAAATCTCAAACTTTTGATATCAGGGCAAAGTTTGAGACATTGTAGAAATCTCATCTGGAACTCATATGAGATTACTGGACTTCAGAAAATCAATTTGCTCTCTTATTGAGGGACAAATGACCCTTCGCAGGGAGTTTGATTGACAGGCGATCTGACCAATCATAATACGCCATCCGCCAAATCCGCCATTTTTGTCCGACAAAGCAGTTGGAGGTTTTGAACTTGAAAACGGTGTGTACTGTCGTCTTTCCGCAGTTAAAACAACATTCCTTCTTATGTTCATTCATGTTTATTTGATGCTATAAATTAACTAGAAGGAAGAGATGATTGGTTCATAAGCAGCTTTAACTGAGTTTAACTACAGTGATCTGTCAGACACATTAAAGAGCCACAAAATGGTATTTATATGACCAAATTTGAAAGGTGAATTTGTTTCATATCAAAAGTAACCAGGTCTGTCCTGTCTGTCAGCGCATTGTCAGTGTCCTCTCTGCTCCGCGATGTATGTTTCACTGCGTGAGAACATGGTGTGGGGTGTGAGAGCAGTGTGGCTTGTCGGACATAGCAACAGTAACTAAAGGGGGCGGGTCAATTGAGGTATTAAATAGACCTCATATGTGATTTTTCTCTCCTACAGATTTGATCAAATCTGTAACTTGACAAATGGACTCCGCAACCCTAGGATGAAATGCTCATGGTGAGCTGGACTCTATATATAAACCTCAAGCTTTAGATGGAGTTTGTTTCAGGTGCGCTGAGGTTGAAGAGAGCCTGTGCAGACAGGCAGGGTGCCAGGTTCACCTGCTCCCTCTGCCTCTGCAGCAGATGCCAGATGGGCTGTTGGTCGAATATGGTTCTACAAGCAGGAGGTCTGTAATCCGTGGAGACTGACAGTGGTTGATTGTGAATGACTAGAAGAATGACAGAAGAGGAGATAGCCTATTTATTCAAGCGGAAGCTAACAAAAACATTATGCTATGGACCTTTTGAGAGACTTTTGGCATTTTATTAGACAAAAAGGTGGAGTACTGAGGCAGTGTAGCGTGATACTAAACAGCCAGGACACTTAATGTTGGTGGTAATAAGAGTTGCACTTTACGCTGATTAGATACCACTGTTTTTAAATGAAACCCATGATGCCACAGTCTGTTTCTCACCATGATGCTAATGAACTAATTCTCCTCGTCATGTATTCGTTCTTCATTTGGCAAGCTCCCGCCCCCTTGATTGTGAAAGGCGAATTCAGTTGGATGCACATGATTTGTCAGTGATAAAACCTGCCTATTATTACATTAATATATTTTAAAATAATAAGAAAAAGAAAGATAAAAATATTATTCTATACATATTATATTCTTTACCGTTTAGTTAGAGTTTTTTTTTTTTTTTTAAAGAAATTAATACTTTTGTTCAGCAGGGACGTATTAAATTGATCAAAAGTGACAGTAAATATATTTTTTATTTATAAATAAAGATTAAAATTTCAAATAAATGCTTTTGAACTTTCAATTCCTCAAAGAATTTTGAAAAAAAATTACAGTTTCCACAAAAATATTAAGCAGCACAAATATATGATAGTAATAAGAAATATTTCTAGAGCACCAAATCAGCAAATTAGAATAATTTCTGAAGGGTCATGGGACAAATCATCCAATCTAAGTAATCTTTTATTTCTAAGATTATTTATAATATTTGTGTATATTTTGAGTAAAAAAAAAAGTGCAATACCATTTTAAGCTAGTTGTGTTTATGTTTGTCACCCATTTTTCAAGCAGACTCTTAGAATCCTACCTGCTCTCTGTCTTTAGTTGTGGTGATCTGTAAAGCTCCATACTAATGAGAACACTCCATACAAATAACAAGAATATACCAGACTCCATCTGCCTCATGAGAAATCAGTTGTGTTTATGAGAGCAGAGCTCCTATCCTGACTGCATAGTCATTATGCACAAAGAAATATATAAAAATTCTGTAGCCAAGCTCTTGTTGTTCATTGTTAGCTTCTGTTTATAGTCACACTGCAGATGGGGAACTGCCAAACCTGCACTAATTCTACCAGTGTAATTCGGAGCGGAAAGCAGAACCACAAATCAGGGTGACAGCAACATTCAGCAGCAGCTCTGTAAAAGGCCCTTGCTGCCTCGCTAAGGACAATCGGCTGAGATGTGGTAAATTGCGTCTCTTGAAACAGCCTGAATTAAAGGAAGTTGGCAGTGCTTTAGGGCTCAAATTACTTCATTACTCACTATAGATATCGGACGAAGACTTTGCTAGAGGAGGGAAAGAGGGAGTCCAAGATTAAGGAGCTCAGTTGAGAGGAAGACAGGCTGAAAAAACAGCATACACTTTCTCTGTGTGTTAAGAAAGTGGCTTAGATGCAGATTAGGCCTATTTCTGGTCTAAAAGGATTCTCAGTGCAAATTATAGGCTGACTGTGTCAATTGGAATAAGGATAGAATTACTATATGACTAGAAACCATTCCTTCGGTATGCTCTTGCTGATAATTGGGCTTTCATTTCAAGCTCTGTGTTCATGATGTCCTGTAGTTTTGTGAATTAGTTGTTTTATAAAGAACATTTAGCTAAGCCCTCGCATAAGTTCATATATACAAATTGTCCTATTAAAATTTCAAGGAAGCAATACCGGATGCTAAGAACCAAAGCTATGCAATCTATATATACACAAAGTGTTTTTTTTTTTTGTGTGTGTGTGTGTGTGTGTGTGTGTGTGTGTGTGTGTGTGTGTGTGTGTGTGTGTGTGTGTGTGTGTGTGTGTGTAAATTAAGAAATAATTTTGGCTGTTATATATGTCTGCTCTATATAATAAAATATGCAACTCTTTTTTGGGCAGAACTAAATATGAATCATATTTAATATTCTTTTTCTTTTTTTTAAAGGCTAAACATCTTGAATATTATGTAACCTGTATATGTAAGAGTAAAAAAGATGAATTTAAACTTAACTAAAATATGAGTCACTGTTTGCCTCACAACATGATGATGAGGCAATAATGAACATTTTTAGGATCTCTCAAGCTGTGCCTGCAGTGGTCACAACTCACCCCACAATAAAACACACATGACAAACAGAATGAATGTGAATTTCTCAGCTCTGTTTGGAAAGAAGTCTACACTTTATATAGAGCTGTAAATGTGGAAGCACATAAACACAAACTTGCTAAGCCTGGAGCAATCGATGTTAATAATAATAATAAAAAAACAGAACTCTCTTCTAGAGTTGGCCTCAGATTTATATAGCCCATTCATCCGCTCCTCATTTTTGGTCTCTCTCTGTGTCTGTCTTGCCCTCTCTTTCTCAGTCTTTCTGTTTTTGTCACAGTTGGGTCCCATTAGAGAGCTGTTCGTGCATTGGCATAGCCTCAGGCCAGCCAATAAAGGACTTAAAATAATAAGGAACAAATGTTCCTGAGCCAAGGCTATGTTAGATGGCTTGAGGAAGAGGTAAAGGTGCAGACACAAAGTCCCTGACTATGCACAGTTGTCTTATGCAATAATTAAAAACGCTCAAAAGATTTATATAAATATGCTTAGTTATCAAATATTTTTTCCCCTCATGTAAAGCAGAGAATATGTGCTAACCAGAATCTGTCAACAAAGCCAGTTGCTGTCAGGCCACTGTGTTGATGCACGTCCAAATCTTCCCACATTGTTTTTACAACCCAAACATGAATTTCCAGCATAGCACTTGTGTACCTAATGTCTGTCAGAATGATAGAAATGTTTCTTCACATTCATAGTCAAGAGTAAAAATGTCTTGTGCAAGACATTGGAGAGACATTGCAATGATGAAAACTTCAAATAGCCAAAAGTTAGAATTCAGTAAAATACGAAAATTGAGTAGTCATTTATCATAAAGTTATGCAGGTGAAAGCTGGTCCCTAGTGTGCTGAACAGATCTGACTTGTTTGGCTTGAGGAAAGTCATAGGAAAGGATTGTCACAAGTTGGTCATTTCATAAGTAGGATCATGTAGAACTAAACAGACTGCTATTCCAGCTAGCTGTGGAATGCTAATGGCGGACAAGTGAAAAGAACCACTCATCTCGACTATAATAAGTCAAACAAGACCTAAACGTGAACCTAAGCATTGGTGATCACCCATTCTTTTGTTTTACATCATTTTTTTTTTCTTTAAATGCCTCTATTTTAACATACGGTAACTTACTTTTGTTCTCTATTACCTTCAATAAAATTCTTTAACATGGTGCTTCATAAATTTCTAATCTTACATGCACGGGTCCGGAATTAACATTCATCAAGTTTCAGATGAGAGGGAAAAATTGTCCTTATCAAGTAAATAAAATGGCAAGCTGAAAAGTTTTTGGTCCCTGCCCAACAAACATTTTCCCATTTATTTTCATAACTCCTGTCCTCAAGGTGGCGACACGTTCTAAGCGTTAAACCACAAAAACTAACATATATTTCTTCATAAAACAATATGAATGGAATATTCTTGTCAGGTAAGAAATTGTTATGGATAGCAAATATTTATGTATATATTATATATATATATATATATATATATATATATATATATATATATATATATTCTTTTCTTTTCTTTTCTTTTTTTGTGTGCAAAATTACTTTTGGTCTTTTGTATGTATAAATATTACATTTAGACATTACATTTTGTCTTGCTTTTCACCCCCACGTTCTTACCACTGCTTATTCTGCTTATTTTATTAGTTATTTGAGTTATTATTTATTTTGTAGGAGCACCAATCATGTGTAGCAAATTCTCCACTTCACCTCACCTTATCTGTATCTCTATCTGCTGTTCTGTTTATTACTTGAAACCCTCATAAAAATAAATAAACATAAAATCTAATAAGAAAAAAACAGGATGTGTGAAACTCATCAGCAAGATCTGAAATCATTTTAGCTCTAGTGTGTAGTCAGCATGAATGCTTCATGCTCAGTTGAGTTCATCTCATATTTTCTCATTCAGCAAATCCCATCGCTGCATAATGAAAACACACATTTATTAGTTTGATTCAGGGCAAGCAAAGCAGTTGGTATCACAAAAACAACTGCAAAAAAAATAAAAATAAATGAAGTTGAGTTGTACTGATGTACTCATGTCATGCAGCATGCTAACACAAGAAAGAGACTGTGTGGTTTCAACCCAGAGAACAGAAGACGCCAGAGAACCGCCATCTGGGCCCAACAAAGAACTGTCATAAACGGCCCGGGAGATCCATGTAAATGACTAACCCAGCCATCTTCCACTAACACAGCCTGTTTTCAACTTTTTTATGCTTTGAACAGGGAAATGCGAGAAAGAGGTTGTCAGTGGCAGAGTGTGGGATTTTGTTGTTGTTGTTTTTGTTTTGCATCCACAGCCCTCCATCTTTTGATGCTTGTATTTATGGACTGTTTCATACTGTTCAGTAATGAATGAATATTTAACTGACAGTTTTAAGAGTTTTGAGTTCAATTGTACTGATCCTGAATGTTGCCTAGGAGATCCTGATCAAGAAATATAGCAGAATAATGCTGATACATGGACGGATTAACGCATTGGCCTACAGGGCACGTGCTCAGGGTACTAGACTTAAACATTTAACCACTAAATGAATACTCAATGAGAAATTGGACCGCCGCACCACACCGCACCGCACCGTTTCCAACCCCTCTCCCCTTTTTTAAATGACATATTATGCAACAATATTGAACCAGCTTAAAGTCGTCAAGAAATGATAGTGACTTTTTGTGACCATAGGCTGTAGAAAAAGATAAACAACGTGTCTCTGCTTCCTTTCACTGTAGAAAATTTAAGCTAAAATGTCCCAGAAATGACCATTGACATCTTGCGCCAATTATGTCATTTGGAGCCCAGGTCTGCGGAGTAGTGATTGTGAGGTAGAGCCGAGGTATCAAGGTCCCCCCCATAATCTCACAGACTCAATCGCAAGCACTCTGTCAATCATGATGTTACATCCCTTTTTAAAGCATCAATTAACAAACTAAAACCAAACTTATTAGAAAAATGAAGACTTGATACATCAGACAGGACAACCCGATCTCACGGCAATTTGTACAAATTTTACGAGTTGGCTAATTCGTACAAATTCATCCGACCTCACTCGTATGAATTCGTACGATTTTGCTAAATTGTAAATATTTTACGAGTTGCCCAATTCGTATGAATTTGTATGAATGACCTACCCCTGACACCACCCCTAAACCTACCTGGGGTTTAGACAAATCGTACAAATTCGTATTCGCATTTTACGAGGTGGCTAATTCAAACCAATTTATACGACCTCACTCGTAATCATTCGTCCAATTTTTGCTAATCGTTCATATTTCACAAGTTGACAAATTTGTATGAATTTGTATGAATTACCTACCCCTGACACCGCCCGTAAACCTACCCATCACGTGGGTTTAGACAAATCGTACAAATTCAAACAACCTCACTCGTACGATTTGTCTAAATTAGCCACCTTTTAATCACTCGTACGAATTCGTACGAATTGGTCGTGAGATAGCATTGGTTGGACAGGAACAAGAATTGTCAGTTTGGATTTCACAGTGACTTTCAATTCTGTCTCTCTGCTTTGGTTTCCAGTGTATAAGCAGAAAACATATGAAAATTTCCAGGACAGACTTTCAAGTCAAATCTTGACATTCGCATGAATACAGGTCATGTAGCGGTCAGCAAAGGCATGCATATGTTTGTGAAGAGGTGCGTGTGTGGTATATCCAGATTCCCAGACAACTTAATCAGATTCTCCTGTCTGGATTTCCCATGCTGGCTGTCCAGTATCTCTCAGCTGTCCGCAAGCTGTTTTAATGCATACATATTCAGACACTCCAGTGTGAGTCTTTTGGATACTAAGTCATTTGAGGCTTTGACCACGTCGAACGAGAGACAGCCGGTAAAAGCGACGCAGCAGAGCATCCACAGGTACTTCCAGCAGAAGTGCGTGAACGCTGACAGAACAATGAATCCTGGTCAATCACGACTGAAACAGCCAAAATCTTTCAGAGAAAACTCACCTCAGCCACCTCCGCATAAAACCGACATGTCACCAGGCGGCCTCGCTTCTATTGGACATAAACTGACACACAGCAACAGCTCCTGAGCCGAGACGGTTCCACCTTATTGCACAGCCTGTTTGATTTATGTTCTTTCAAACACTGTTTGGGTTTGATACATTTCTTTTCTCGCACCTGACAGCTGACTGAAAGAGCGTTCCTCAAGAAACGTGTGCTGGGTGGGAGGTGTCGGCTTTCTTGCACAATGGTGGAACAGGATAATTAAGTTTGATTATTGAGCCCAGAGGAATTTACGTCTTTATATTGTTATTATGAGCATTAAAATTACGACAGATCGACTGTTCGCAAGCTGAACATCAGTTCCGCTAAATCATTAGCAGGTTGTGACAAAACTGCTAATTGAGTATACATTTAATATAAAGTTAACAGTTTTTTTTCTCTGTCTAGATTAAGAGTTTGGTCCCAAAACACAATAAATCCATTTTGATTAATCTGAGTAAAAATGTGTTTTCTTTACCAAGAAAGTGGCAATATGAAAAACACTATTTTCTGCTTCAAACTTTCACATAGCATTTTTAAAAAATTCTAATCCAGATTTTGAGGAATTTTGAGGAACAATGAATAAGAATAAAAATCTAATTCATATATTATTTAATATAGATCTGATCATTTCATAAAATTTAATAGAATTTCCTTTCATCCATCCATCCTTTTTGTCTATAGGGGCTATAAAACCTTCAAACATCAGATCTAATCAGACCTTCAGACCAGGTTTTTTCAGACCACCATTCAAATTGTGCGTTCAAGTCATGTCAGAAAAATAATATTCATGAGTGGAACGCACATGAGCGAAGTCATAATTACAAGTTGACCCCTGGGTTTCCAAATTAGAGGTGTGTCAGTGAGAAAACATGGCGGACACAATGGATGCATTGGCTGTGTCTGAAATTGCATAAACTCGAGTTGGTACTTATTTTGAATAAGTCATTACTTTGTAACATAAACAAGTACAGTATAGTGTGAATGTGTGTAGTATGAATGTAATCCGGATGCACTTAATTTGCTATGTGTAATTATCATGTGACCTACCAGTGTAAAAAAGATCCTCTTCTGTTGCCCCATGGGATAGTAAAATGTTTATCGTATGGACACACAGAAGTACAGTAATAGGTCATACTTTTTGCCTACTCTTTTATGAGTACTGTGAATTCAGACATACCTATACTGTTTTTTGCCTACTATACAGCATATGATTTCAAATGTAGCCTGTCTGTATTGATGGTTATATTGATTTTTTTTTTTCATAAAAAAAACTAGCTATAGCATGTACAAAATATGGAAATACTGTACAATTAAAACCTTCATAAATTGAATAAAAACATAAAAAGCAAAACTACACCTAATCTACCTTGTTTATTCACTTTATTGAAGTTATAAAAGTAAAAATCTTGCTGTATATTTTGTAGAAAAGGTACATTGCCATCTTGTTACCTGACGTCACAACTACGACATCCCAAATCGTAAATTAGGACTTCTTTTGTCTTTATAAACCTTTCTTTTCTAGTTTAAATGATATGAATTGCTTTAAATGTTGGTTCATTTTAATTTACTTTCTTAAATTCAAATTCAAATTGCAATTCTATTGTATATCAATTTTGTACAATTTAAAGGGGTGGTTGATTATGATTTCACTTTTCTAACTTTAGTTAGTGTGTAATGTTGCTGTTTGAGCATAAACAACATCTGCAAAGTTCCAACACTCAAAGTTTAAAACAAAGAAAGATATTTGCTTTTAGAGAAATTATTTTTTAAGGAGTACAACAAACCGCTGGTAGGGACTACAGACATTCCTCCCGGGTTAGTGACATCACCAACCCTAAAATTTACATAAACCCCGCCCCCGGGAACGCGATTTATAGATTATCATGACAGAATATGCTAATCAATGACTAGAAGATTTAGTTAACTCCTCATCAGCTGCGTAAATTCTTAAACTAACCATTCAAAAATGTCCTGTTGCTTTCTACATGTTGTCACTTCTTCTTGAGTCTCTCCATCATTGTCTGACTCCGGTTTGAACATAAAAGTCTAAAAGTTTAGAAATTTTCAGTGCAGTGTCTATGTGAGGTAAAAGGACACAATCTGTTGAAGCTCCGCCCTCTGTGCTGGGAGCAGCAGCTCATTTGCATGTAAAGGGACAGACACAAAAACGGTGTGTTTTGCTAACCCTCAAAAAGTGACAATTTTAACATGCTATATAAAAATATCTGTGGGATATTTTGAGCTAAAACTTCACATACACACTCTGGGGACATCAAAGACTTATTTTACATTATTACCACCCCTTTAAAAACTGAACTTGAATTTAAAAAGCATCAATCCTCAGTTCAATTCTGAATTGAGAACAACCCTGACTCTGAGAACGTTTCTTATTTAATCATCTCCAAATTGGGTTTCTGATTAAAACCAGACTGATGTTTTTTTTGGTTTTTGTTTTGTTTTTACTGCAACACCTCGTGTTGGATCATTATGTCCTGTACTTTCTCTGTACAAATATTGGCCTTAAAAGGGCTGGATTCATCTCAGTGTAAAAATAGGTACACTTTTATTTATTTATTAGCTAATGCATTAAATCATTGCAATAACAATGTGAGCTGGAAAGCTTTCTGAGAGCATTTCATTTTGTAATGGTACACATCAACTCGACAACATCATGTTATACATAAAGGGACTAGAGAGTCAGCTTGGAAAACCATCTGACCCTGATAGGCTGGTTTAAACTTCTTTTTTTTTCAGCAGGGAAATCAGTTGAGTGTCAATTGAGCGCCATGCAAAGAGGTTTGTCTTAAAGTCTCAGAGAAGTCAGGGGAAAGTCAAGAGGATTTATAGAAATAACTTGGCTCAAATAGCAAGCTTAACAAATATAATTGCAAACCTAGTTTAGCAGAACAGTAATGAGCCAGCTTTTTTAGATCAGTGACAAGTAAAATTAGAAGCAGTTATTTTATTAAAAACTGAATGGGTTTCACTGATTCAGAAAGGATGATACTCACAAAAACACATCTTTTGATTACTCTCTCTATTGGCCATGCATTATATTCATTAATGAAAAATGTCCAGCCCTGTCTCTAAGCAAGCAGCTGATTGGTTTTCCTATTGATTCGTTGCTTCTCATCTGGGAACAGGGTGAGGTACAAGTTGATGTTCAGAGTGAGAGTAAATGTGCCTTGTGTCTTCATCTTTAAACGCAGCACACACTGACTGCCTCTGCAACAGAACACTGCCAGGAGTAAAAAAAAAAAAAATGATGGGGTGAGGGAAGAGTGGAACGTTAAATCTGAATAAGCAGGAAAAATACATCAGCGAATCACAAAAAGATTGTTAAAGGGAGCAGTGAAGGTGACAGAGGTGAAAAAAGGAGGACAAAAGAGAGACAGAGATGGAGAGGATGCGTGCGTGTGCCAGGGAGACGAGAAAATAAAGAGGGAACCTGAGAATGGAACAAATGTGACAGGATGAGAAAGGGAAGAGTGGCAAAGAGAGTGATGGAGCAACAGAAAACGAGGCGAAATTGAAGCAGGCCTGTAGAGAGATGAAGATGGAGTGAGGAGAGAAAAAGGACTGAGAGAAGACAGAACTATTGTAAGAAAATGTGACAGATTAAAGGGAAAGTTAAACCAAAAACTTTAATTCTGACAATATTTACTCATGTCATTCCAAACCTGCTAAACCTATGCTGAATAGCAAAAACCTTTTTTTTTTTAATAGTTTTTTACAATGACAGTCCATAATGACCACAGGCCAGCAAGCTCCAAAAATACCATAAAAGTACCCATACTTAATGAACTATATTCCAAGTCTTCCAGTTGAACTATGGAAACTGTCCTTAATCCATGGAACATCAAGCGTAATTGTTTCCTCAGTGTCTCATAATCAATTATATAACCAGTTGTTTCCAAGAATGTTAATATACAGCCCAACACCACTGAGACGTTTCAATGACTCTTTGGTTGCACTGTTACTCCAGGTGCCGACAAGTGACCTTATGAGTTTTGAGCGAGTCATTGATTCATTCACTCAACCGATTCATTCAAAACAATGATTCATTCAAGAACAAACAAGTGACTGTCTACATATCTGAATTGTGAATCATTCACTTAATGGGTTTGTTCAATAATTATTGATTCGGGAACGAAACAAGCCTTTATTCTTTATTCAGTCAACTATTTCATTTAAAAACAATGGCTGCATCCTATAACATTCTTCATTATTATAAACGCTAGTAGGATGCTGCCATTGTTTTCACAGTTTCTTCCTACTATATAGTAACTATATAGTTACTATATAGTTTATAGAGAGCCAGCTTGGGAAACCATCTGACCCTGATAGACTGGTTTAAACTGTTTTTCCCCCAGCAGGTAAATCAATTGAGTGTCAATTGAGTGTCACGCAAAGATGTTTGACTTAAAGTCTCAGAGAAGACTGATGAATTTTGAAGCTGTTATTTTTTTTTTTTTTTAAAGTTTCTAAAAAGTATAGATAAGAACTCTGGGTGTGAGTTTGCGTTGTAGTAAAAAACATCAAGTATCTTCAAGTTGTTTACCACAGACCTTACTTTACTCATAAATTGAAAAACCCCAAAATCTAGAGGGAACCTGCAGCACTCTTTGTGTTTATTTAACAGTTGCAAATAAAAGCAATACCACATTTGCAATTGTGCTATTGGTCAAAATCCCTTTTTAACGACTCATTTAAACACACTGCATATTTAATTGCGGCGTGCAAAATTATAAAACCTGCATGATAAATCTTCAACCACTTAAACCTTGTTCTATTAGGAAGTCAAATTAAAGGAAAAAGGAATTATTCGCCATGCGTAAATGAAGGATGGAAGCTTCTGTTTTTTCTCTATGTAACCCTCTAATTAACACATCCTTGTTTTAAAACCCCTCAAACTCGAGCACTGCCCTTGGAGGAGCATCCACTCTAATAGCTTATTAGTTGGGTTCCTGGTCTGTTTCCTTGTTATCGGCGAAAATGTATGAGCAAAATCAATTCTCTTACAAACATCCCGCAACCCTCCCTGCTCCTTTCTCTCACTCTCTTTTTCTCATTTCCTTTCTCCCTCACCTTCACTTGCTCGCTCTCGGTTTTCTAAACACGCCCGCCACCGTCAATAAGACATAATGCCTCTGTATTCTTCGCTGATGGCCTGAGCTTTGCTTTAAAAATGGATCCATTAAGAGAGAATGCTATCTCTCTTGTCCTTTCAAGTGATTCTGCATATTCATTATGAAAACGCCACGGGCACTAACAGTGCCAAGTTAAACGTGACCCTGGGCCAATTACGCCTGTCCCACAAATACAATTACAGATACTGTCATTCAGGCGGAATCCCTATTATTACCGGGCCAAGCGCTAACAGCACGAGCGAGGACCTGCGGAGGCCATACTACCACAACATTAAGAGCTGTGATACAGTAAGTTGTTATCCGAGCCGAGCTAGCTGAGAATATCTGAGCTTTCTGAGAGATCTCTGACAGAGACAACAGAGCGAAGCAGCATCCTAATTTAGCATCATTTCTCTGCGGTGGCTTTGCGGCAGCAGGGGAGCCTGTCACAGGCAGCCCTGTGTGACAGGTGAATATTGGGCTGAGCTTCCAGCTGTCTGCCTTTATTCTGTTACCTCTGGAGACAAAAGCCATCACAACACGTGTGCGGCAAAGCACCCGCCCAATCAGAGCCACACGGAGAGAGGAAGAGGAGCGAGGAGAGGAGAGCGATGGCTACACTCAGCCTGCAGTCTGAGCAAAGGCTCTATCTTTGCCTGTTCCCCTGCTGGTCAAACTTATTTTTCAAATGTGTGGTTGCCTACGATCAGTTAGCTATGCATGAGCAGAGCAGAGGACAGACAGGTTACGGTGCCCACAACCAGTGGGGGATTGTTAGAGGGCTGTGATGAGGTAGAGACAGAATAAATCAGACCTTAGAGGATGAATGCAGAGTCAAAAGCAGTCACCTCGCTGAAGAGAGGCTGTTTAATGAGTATGCGTCTAGTCTGCTGTCTTGTAGCCTACTTGCTTTTCCCAACATATTGTTATGGAAACAGAAAATGGTGCCTTAGCACACTAAGAGAGCAATCCAAAACTGTGGCAAAGAAATTTTCCGAACACTGCATCATTTTTGTAATCATGTTGATTCAATTACAGTACTAAAAATACTAAAATATATATTTGACAAAAATATGGGAATGAAACCGTTCAATTTCTTCTTTTTATTTGGGGGGATAAACTTTTATAAATGAACAAATGAACATGATCAAAAGTGACTTTAAAGACTTTAACATTGTTATTCATCAAAGAAAAAAATTATTACAGTTTCTAATAATATTGTAATGCATTGCTTTTAAAAGTAACTTTCCCCAGCACTGTATATAATATTACTGTTTTTACTGTATTTTTGATTAAATAAATAAAATAAATGCAAACTTTGTGAGCATATGAGGCTTCTTTCGAAAACATTAAAGAATCTTACCAACCCCAAACTTTTAGCACATATAATATGTCTAATGCTCACTTCTAATTCCTGATAGAGTTCACTCACCACAATTGTGTTTTATGTGGTGCTAAGAAGAGAGTTTGTGATCAACAGAACAGACGATATATTATTCTGTTTGCCCTGAAAGTAACTAGATGCTTGACACCATGAAGGCTTTCTTTTGACTGGCATCAGCACACTCAGCTTTGAGCAAGGTATTAATATTTAAACCAGTCTGAGAATTTCCCAGCACTTCTAGACCAAAAAAAAAAAAGTGAAAGAGACATTGATTTGCTCCGTTCCGTTCTGAAAGAACAATATTATGGTACTTAGATGTTCTGATTTGATTAAAGGTGGTACGTGGGCTGAAAAGTTTGAGAACCACTGCTTTAAGATTCAATTGAATTCTGGGAAAAGGGATGCAGGTCATGGTCAGTGAAGTCACTGGCTGTCTGATATAGACTGGAGTTGGCGGCACACAGATGAGTTGTAAGAAAACTGACTGTGCTACAGAACATGACTGCAAGTTTCTAAGAGACGCACTGTAGCGTCAGTGTCATGTTACATTCAGGCCTGTTCTCACAGCTGTGTGCATGTGTGTGTGTATGTGTGTGTGTACAGGCCTCGCAGACACCAACATAAATCAGTTTAGGAGAAAATGTCATTCAGCATCTCTAATCCAATTGTTTGTCCTGGTAATGCGATTGTTCTGCCGTTTCATTTGATCAGCTGCAACAGATTTAAAATCCCTCGCTCATCCTCGACCAGTATGTTTCATCATTTGTCTCTTCCATTTATTTATACAGTACGGGGGACAGGCATATTGACTTTATGACAGACATAACGTCCAGGTTAAATGGTTTATGTTTGTGCATTTTGTATTACTTATTGTAATCACAGTGGGATTATGGTGTGATTGGTAACGATCTGCATTTACAAAGACTGCATGCAAGAAATGCTAAAAAAAAATTTGGGATAATAATATCATTATCCACCCGGCTGGGATGACATTATCATCAATGTCAATATGTGATTAGATTGACAGCTTTCATTTAAAAATTAAATGATCACATATTTATAAATGTGACATAGACATTTAATGGCTTTACAAGGTGCAAAAAAGATATATACACCTGACTGAGCTTCTAGAACTCTTAAGTTCTTAAGAACTCCATGAAGGACCTTTACATTAATTGAACCTTTTCATTGCACAAAAAGGTTCTTTAAGATTATTAGAATATTCTTCACATTAAATATGCTATATGTAGAATTCAGAAACCCTTATTGGCGACACTGCTCACACTCGTGTATGTGACGTACAAGAAACTGATTCAACAAGGCCCCGATAAACTCAGTGAATTTCTCTTTCATTCTTTGTTTAGAAGTAAAAAGAAGGAAATACCTTTGCAGCAACATACTTTTAATGAACATCCCAACATCATCCACGTTGCTAAGAAAGATATTTAAATGAACGTAAATACGTGCTGTGCTCTTTCCTCTCAATAACAAAATAAACACTCAACAAAAATGACAGTGGTGAGATATGCAATGTATGACTGCACCAGCTCTGCGATTCAGCGCTATCATGTCGACAGACAAGGTTATTTAAACTGTTACGATAGTTTGATTAAGTATATTTGAGACTATAGAATATTTAGATCTAGCCATGTGTGATTAAATTAATCCCTTTTCTTTGCATGACACATTGACATTACAGTACAGAATGGCTCTTTTGCCATTATCCTTAACTTTAAGCATTCGTTTAATTCATAACAGAAGCAGCTTTCGGGAGCGAGTGTAAACATCATATCCTTTTGATTTTCAAAGCAAAAACCTTCACATAAAAATCAGTCATAGACAACCTAGGAAATCGAGGAGGGTTTAGTTTATTTTTATTTTATTTTCTGTTCACACAGGCAATAAAAAAGCAATTAATGATGAAAATCTTATATATAGCCCCTTTAATAAAATGGTTATTTTAAGAACTGTTCACTGCAAGGTTCTTTATGGAGCCCTGGTTCTTCTATGGCATTGCTGCAAATACCCTCTTTTGTAACCTTTATTTTTATGTAAGTATTCATACATCATTTTTTATTTATGGTGAAACGTATAATACGGGCATATAGACAGTACTTTACTAGTAGATCCAAAGTATCTGCTTATGTATACAGCCAATGCCAAGCTCATGGGTTTGATTACCAGGGAATGCATGAACAGATAAAATCAGATTAGCATTTACCAAATGTCTAAAATGTATATTCCAAATATATTTATATAGTTACATTTTACAATTAAATTGACATTTTTGGGTGCCCAGCTTCAGCTTTTCTTCAACCTGAGTTATTAAATGGCTTCTGAAGACTTGAAATATGATGTTTATAAATGTTTAATGGTGCATTTTACCCGTAGCTGTCTGCAAGACAAGTTTATTTATATACCAAATTTCATACACAATGCTAATTAAGTGCTTTACATAAAATGAGAAAGAAAATGCAAGGTATTAAAAAAGTAAGAACCAAAAATAAAATAATTAAAATTAGAATTGATTAGCAGGAGATAAAAAAGATAATTAAATGGGGTGCACATAATTAGTCAGAAGAATGTGAGGCAAAATAGATGTGTTTTCAGTCTGAAATGTGAGGCAAATATTGGATCACAATAATTAGGAACCACAGTTTCCACAAATCTCTTCACTCGATTGGGATGTTCTATTTTATTCTGGACGGCAAGGGCAGTGACTGTAACATCGAGCGTATTTTGCAGTATTAATAAACACGTATTAATACCGATTTCATCAGGCTCCGAAAATTCTTCAAAAAGAACACAAAGAATGGCCTTCTCAGCTGCCATAGTTGCAACTCTTGCATCATCAGAACAGGGTGTTCAACGCACCACCGTAAAACACGTTTTGAACTGCCTGTCCCCTGAACGCAGCCCAGGTCAGATGCTCTAAGCGATGTCACACGTTTTTTTAAGCCAAACATTTTTTTTTTGACACATACAGCAAACATCTCCTCACCATCCGCTAGCTGCCTGAACACACTGTAAAAAACACGGTCTCTGTAGACACCCCAGGCTCCACAAATGGCAAGAAAAACAAACTGGGCTAACCCGCACCACGAAACATAACAAACTGTTCCAGCCAATAACCGACAAGAAGGATTTGGGGTGTGGTTTGGGGGGTTAGTGCACGGATGAGGAGGAGGGAGGGTCTAGCTAGCCTCCGTTTTGTTTGACAATACTTTAAACGTCAACAAGAAATGACGTCACCCAACATCACTTAGAGCACCTTTAAGTTCTCAAACTTTCTAGAGTATCGTACCCCCTAAGGCTTTCAACATCCGTCTGTGTACACCCTCTCTGCAGTCACACCTTTTTCAGCAAGGGGAAATATTTGCCACCTTAAAATCGATTTTTCCAGTGCATTTTTACCTTTACAAATTCCTTTATAAAATAAATAATGCTTTAAATAATAATAATAAAAAAAAAGTTAAATAGAGAAATATGCAATGATGGTAAAAAACGAAGTGATACTTTTAAATATTAAATTAAAACCGCCATTGGGTGGCGGCAAGTCACTGTCTTTATGAGTGAGTCATTCATTCATTCAGTACCAAAGCAAGTGGCTGTAATTATGAATGAATCATTGAAGCATTGACTCGATTTGTTCAAAGTCGCAGATTCATTCACAAACACTGCTGTGTTCTGCTGTGGCTTTCGTGGAGCTATTATTTTGTTGAAAAAAAATACTGACAATACTGTGTTTAAAATTAACATCACTTAATATTAATACCTTTCGCTTGTTGACCTGTTGTATAAAATCAATGTCACATTTGCAATCGTGTGGATATTCGATTAATGTGATCAAAAGTTAAACACAGGAACTCACACGGTATGTTTTTGTATCGAAGAGAGCTTAAATCTTAAATCGATCTCTATGCACAGTCTGTGTCTATATTTGTTCTTCATAGTAAATGCTAAATCCCCAATTTTACAAATGTAGGCTACATGGTCAAGAATGGCAGAAAGCTATAGCGCGATTAGCCAAGGAGGCATTGTTGAGTGAAAGAAGTCAGTTTTGACTACAAAAGATAAGGTAATTTGATCGGATGTATTTACAGCATTTTACCTGCTAGAAATACATGCTCAGTTTTAATGTTATTTTAAGGTGGGATAGAATTAAATGAACGCAAAACTCAACATTTTGTTCGCTTATCCCCTTCTGTCACCTCACGTACCCCAAGGGATAGGGGAGAGCGGGACACAACCTAACGCGGGGCTAGTTGTAACACCCTTGTTTTAAATATTTCCACACATGCTAGCATGACGAAACTTAGGCATGTGTTTACTAGTTGCATCATCAACACTCTTTAGAGAAAAAAATTGCGCCAAAATTCAGAAATCTTTGGAAGATATTATTGAACATTTATCTAAATTTCTTATGTTAATTTCTTATGTTTTAATTTAATTATTTTAAATCCAAGTTGTGCAGGTGGGGCATGTTGTAACACTGCGTTACAATGTGCCCCTATTAGATCTATGCTATTTTATTCCATACTTTTATGAATTCTATAGAGAAAACATGAGAAAAAGGTGAATAAAGACTGAGAGACACCACCGTCACTGGCAGGGACACCACCGTCTCCGGCATGGACACCACCGTCACCACCGTCTCCGGAACGGACAACTCTCTCCGGCACGGACACAACTGTGGCATGGAAATCAACGTCTCCGGCAAGGAAATCAAAGTCTCCGGCATGGACACCAACGTCTCCGGCATGGACACCAACGTCTCCAGCACGGACACCAACGTCTCCGGCATGAACACCAACGTCTCCAGCATGGACACCACCATCTCCAGCACGGACACCGGCACCAACGTCTCCGGCAAGGACACCAGCACGGACACCATGGACACGGACACCAACGTCACCAACGGACACCAACATCTCCAGAACAGACACCACCATCTCTGGCACGGACACCACCGTCTCCGGCACAGACACCAACGTCTCCAGAACGGACACTAACGACTCCGGCACGGACACCACCGTCTCCGGCACAGACACCAACGTCTCCAGAACGGACACTAACGACTCCGGCACGGACACCACCGTCTCTGTCTCTCTTTGGTGTCCTTGACACCACCGTCACCACCGTCTCCGGAACAGACACCAACGACTATGGCAACACCATCGTCTCCGGCAATGAAACCAACCTCTCCGGCAAGGAGATCACCATCTCCGGCATGGACACCATCATCTCCGGCACGGACACTGACACCACCGTCTCTGGCATGGACACCAAATGATTTTAAATGATTTTGTCAAGCAGATGAGAATCAGTTTAAATGTCGCAATGAATGATCCACACTACCAAATGGGGTAACACTTTATTTTGATGGTCCCTTTTGAACATTCTGTTGACTATAAGTAACTTTGCAACTACATGTCAACTAACTCTCATTAGAGTATTAGTGTACTGTCTGCTTAATATCTCATAACTCTTTATTGTGATGGTCCTCCAACAGACACTCTACATGCAACTACATGTCAACTTATTCTAACCCCCAGTCTACTAATACTCTACTAATACTCTAATGAGAGTTAGTAGACATGTAGGTGCAATGTTACTTCTAGACAACAGAATGTGTTAAAGGGACCATCAAAATAATATGAAACCCAAAATGGAAATGCAGAACATTTTTATGTTTGTTGACAACACACAATCACATATTTGAAACAGGAATGGCCTTAAAAAAAAAATGATTCAAGGATTATTTTGCATAGATGTTACATTTCAATCAAATGCCAAGGCAATCCTTCTGTGTCCAGAGGCATATGAGCAATCAGCTAGCCTACTTCTTTCCCAAATTAATAAAATGACATGAAGTAAAAAAAAAAAAAAAAAAACTTGCTACCTAAACATGTTGTTCTATTCTAATTTCACGAGTTCACACTTACATACAGGGAGTAAAAGTTTAATGCGTATTTGGCGTGCTGTCCGGGGGAGGGCTCCGAGCTCAGAGTTTGGCCCGAACCTAGAGTAGCCTAGCCTACTCACCTCAAAAGCCTGAAGAGCAGAGGACAGCCGCCGGACTAAAGTCCTAAAGTCCGACGGCGGAGTGACAATTCCGATCTATGCTTACTGGATGGAAAAGAGGATACACGGAAAAGAGGAAACATGAGTTCTCGACCGGGAGATTTCTCGCTGCGCCCGCTGTGAGACCAATGCTCGCTGGACAGAAAGAGAAAACAGGAAAGAGGAACGTGAGTACTCGACCAGGAGACTTTCTCACGCCTGGAGGAAGGCCCGTTTCTTCGCGTGAAGAGGGCGGCATTGCCATATTATCCATTAATCTATGGCAGAAATGATTGGTCTGGTTTAGAGAAATACGCGGAAGGAGATTGCGGATGTTTCGCCCGTGGTGGCGAGGACCCGTTTGTTTGGCCTGACGCCCGTGAGATAACACCAGAGGATTGCGGCAAAAATTTCGGATTCTGAAGGACAAAAGATTCTTAATCGGACAGGAAGAGCTGGATTCGGACATGTTAGGAAGGTACTGTGGGGCCAAATGCTGCTAAACTGTCAATGAATTGAGGTGAGACTGCTGAATATATATACACCTCTTATCGTTGATTGCTGAGTGCTCTCCACTCGTGTTAATTATCTGAACGTGCTCCTCCCGAACTTTGTTAATAAAACATAATTTAAAGAGTATCCTATTAATGAGTTGTTCTCCCCCTCTTTCTCATAACCAGTTTCATCACATGAAACTATTGATGCTGTTTGTAGCCTACACATTGAGCTGCAAGATTCTGGAAACTGACCATCACAATTTAAAAAAAAAAATATCCACAATTCTGAATAGACAAAACAAAACAAAAAACAAAACAAACAAACCAGTAATTTAGCCTACTAGAGGTTCTGGCATAATGTTAGTTGCGGCAGTCTGTTTACAAAAACATTTTTAATTAATTTGAATGTTTTTTTTTTTTTTTTTTTTATCGGTTTGAATAAATGATTCAAGGACTCAATTATAAAGATGTCACTTGTTTCATTACTGGATGAATCAACGTTTTTGAACAAATCTTTTGAATGAGTGATTCAATGACAAGTAAGTTTTTTAACAGTCACTTGTCTCCACCTACTGGTGTCACAATGTAATCGAGACAATTTTTATTTGAAGAATAAAGTTACTTTCAAAAGGTGATTTACTCTATTTTGTTCACTTCTGTTTTAGACGGGGGAACTGGTTGTCTCCCTCGGTTTTTAAGGCTGTAGTTTAGGTTTGAACATTGGGGGGTTAAAGTGTGAACTGTTTAACGGGGTACCATGAAATGCTCCCTTGTGAGGTTTATTTATTTGTTTTTTGTTTTTTTTATTTTTGCAAAATGGCCCACACATGCAAAGTTGGTTGATAATAATCACTTGTTTACAAAGTGCCATGGGAAGTCAAACTATCATTGCTTAAAAAGCTCTTGATTCTAACTTGTACTTGGCCTCATGAAAAAGTAGTTCTTGTAATTGTTTAATAGGCTATAGCAGTTGTTACAATAAGGATATAATTACAGGTATAGACCATGGCTCACATTTGAACCTTTTCTTTCTTTTTTTAAAGTCTATTCCCTTATCAGATTATTTATTATAAATTCTACAACAAGTTAGTTCAAATGTAGCCTGCCACAATAAATACAATAGAACTTAATAAATTATAGTAAAGGTTTCCATTAGAAGTTTAAAAAGCTTGCAGGAGGATGTTTTCACCTCGTTTCTCAATAGAATTAAAATACGTTGGACATTTTATCAATGGCTCGCGCAAATCTTTTTACACTTTTGGAGTGTGCCAACGGTGATTCAATTTTATGTTTCGGTCAGAGTTAGCCTGGGCTTCCCCATGCTGCCTTGCGCACAGTGCGATTTTATTCACGCTGCTAGGCAGCCTGGACACCATGGAACAGATTTTCCCCTCAAAAAGGGAACCAATCACAGAACGGGGAGGGAGCAGCAAGACGATGACGACGTCTATGCGACACACCGAAGCAGTTTGTTTATATCTATGGATCCAACATGGCATCAGACGCGAAGTTACCTTTCGATGCAGCCTTAGTGTTCTAAGTAGTTTAGAACTCAAGTTTATTTCGTCTTCTTCCTCGTCGAATTTCTGTCGCTCTACATACGTCATCTGGTATAATTGAAACGACTGGCTATGAGCTACGTACAGGCGCATTTGATAGACATTCATAGTGCCCAATAAACGGCTCTGGGCATTCGTAAACCACGCCTCAAATACGAGAAAATGAACATGTGGTTCCCAGACCACGTCTCAATGAGACGAGGTCTGACGTTAGCCAGGCTAGGTCAGAGTACCAGC
Source organism: Scardinius erythrophthalmus (assembly GCF_964197995.2). Lineage (NCBI taxonomy): Eukaryota > Metazoa > Chordata > Actinopteri > Cypriniformes > Leuciscidae > Scardinius > Scardinius erythrophthalmus. Next base: position 15,031,653 of record NC_138236.1, read on the forward strand.
AACATGCGAGAAGTGTTGGCATGCAAGAAAAAGTGAGGGTATACAGCTTCAAATATAGAAGTGCTGGTACTGTGATACCGGTGGGTACCGGCCCACTTCAAGCACTGAGTAAGATCACGTGGGTGTTTAGAACAGCAAACAAAATACTACTTAAATGATTGAGTAATGATTAAATGATGCCAAAATTTTCATTCGTTTTAACATTTTAAAATTAAAAAGGTTTGGGTAAAGTGATGGAAACCTTCTTAATGAGTTGAATGCAGCACCGGAAAATCACACTGAACAGAATGAAACCATCATAATGTCAAACTGGTTAAATGGGTTAAACAAACACGATGGCACTAAATAATACCTCGGATTAAATACAATAAAATCAAACTAACTCCATGAATTCAATATTCTATGAACCAAAAAGTATTCAGAAACATTTGACTGTCTCTATTGTTGTTCATATGTAAAAAGCTTTTGTTAGATGCTGTCATTACAATATAAGTGTGCTTTTCAGTGTTTGGAAATCACAATTGCTGGAAAACCTCAGGTGTCTGTGCAAAATACTGTTGGATAACTTGGAAGACTTCAAAATGATGAGTTGGTCCTGGGGGGTGTATTGCTCCTGGTTCTCATTGATTTGACCATGCTGATAAGCTTGACTAATTGCCTCTCATTTTCATAAATCAAGTTCACCCGAGTTCAGTCCTGCAGTGGTGATTAGAGAAGTCTGTTATGTGCTAACTGTGCTGAATACTATTATTGATTTACTGCAGTTTGTTTGGAAATAAAGATATTTAATAGGCCCTTTATAGAAGAGGTTAATGCAGAACTCCACTGAGCACATGCAATCAAACTTCTACAGACAATTCAAGTCACAATAAAGCTAAATGGATTCAGTATGTTTACCTATACCAGGCACTCATTAGCATTCAATCATTTCTGTTTCATCTGATACAATAAAGTGTTAAAAAAACTAATTTCACAAAACAGGTCCCATGAGCGAGCCTCTACCACAGCCCACAAGGGGAACTGAAGAAGAGAAAGGAAACAACAACATGAAATTGATTATGGCTAATTACAGCAAAAACACTCATATTGTCTCCACGCAAATGTTGGCTCTAAAGAGGTCCCCATCCAACATCATGACAATATGCTTCAGATTATTCCATTATTATGGTACCATTATGTCATTATTTCTCAATTCGTAGAAGACAAGGGAGGCCAAGTGTTCTAGATGAAGTCAAATAGAGAGCGCAGGGGCAGGGTGATGGTTAAACTACATTACGGAAGGTGGGTTGATTTAAATTAAAATGATTTATGATAGTTAATGGTAGACATGCTAAAATGGGTCATGATTTTTTTTTTTTTTACTAGTATTTCCTTATTAATTCATTGCATGCAGCTGTCATGATATCATAATTAAGAGAAAAGCCTCACTGAAAGACTGAAATTCTTAAAAAATAAAAACTTTGACTTCTTTTATTATTTCTTAAAAAAATCACCAAGGCCCGCCCTGATCGGCCCGATGGAGGCGCTACAGCAGTGAAAATCGATCATAACTCCTAAAACTTTAGCAGTAGGCTCAAGTGTCTTATATCGCTGGAATCCTTGGCCTCTGGAATACTTGCCTCAGATTTGATTTTGGGGTATTTAGGATTTTTTTTTTTTTTACTACTTTCGCTAACTAGTCCTAGGTTTTTGGTTTTTGGAACCAAATAAGTGCAGCAAGATTCTCTGAAGTCTGATTGTCAATAATTATATATAAAAAAAAAGGTTACATTTGAACACATAATATCCCAAACAACAACATAGTGTTGCATGGCCCAGATCCGGCCTGCATGTGGGCCGGATCTGGGCCCGACACTATGTTGCTGTCTGGGACCTTTTTACACATTGGCTTAAAGGCCTTAAACGGGTCATATAATGTCATTTTTGTACAAGCTAATATGATTCTTTAGGGTCTAAATTAAAAGTTTGTAATATACTTTAATTAAAAATTCTCATTAGTATTGTAAGAAAACACTAATTTTACCTGGTCAAAAACAGCTCTGTTTTCAGCACGCTGTTTAAGTGCATGTGTCTTTAAATGATAATGAGCTTTGCTCACCCCGCCTCTCTGTTCTGTGCGTACACCGTTTGTAACACAATTTAACACAATAACCATAATGCGTTGTTTATTACAAACATGGGAATTTGAATTATATTGAGAACGTCATACATAGAAAACATGCCATAATGTACCCTGAGTGTAAAAATAGCCGCATTCACCGTGAAGTGTGCAGCAAGCGATTTGCAAAGATTAATATAAAGATTAATATAAAGGTTAATAAAACGTTACACTCACTCACTTCTTCTGGAGGTGCAGCAGGAACATGAATAGTTGGTACTGATCCTTTTTCAGGAGCAGCTTCTTAGCAAAACCAGCTTTATACTGACCCTCGTTTGTAAAGCAGTCTGGTGTGTGAAATGATTCACGCAAACATGAAAGCAATGACGTTGATCGCGGGGAATTCCCTTCGAAAACAAACTCAGCCACTGCGTCTTCAGCTGTACGGATTTAGGAACATCAATATGACTGCTGTGTTCGTTATTACCATTACACCCAAGAACAGAACACCACAATCACTTAGACGCCATTCTACTCAGTGCTCCAGCTATCAGCAATGAACGCGCCGATTGGCGCGGGCTATGATTGACAGCTTGCTCACGAGGGCGCGAGGGCGGGTCTGTGTTGAAACGCTGCTGTCAATCAACCATTGTGGGAGGGGCGTCGATTTTGTGACATCACAAAATCGAACAGCTTGATTCAGGAGAGGGGGAAACATATAAGAAGATTTAAAAAAAAAACACTGGATGGATTTTTATCATTTTATGATGGTTGTGTACAGGCACTGCCAACACACATTTCAGTACAATCAACTTGTAAAAGTGCATGTACCATATGACCCCTTTAAAGCGCTTGAATTTCGATAATTGCTGCTCCCAGCTATATTTTGTGGTTGTGTTTTCTAATTTAACAGCTCCAATTAGAAATTTTATATAGTTGCTATGATAGCTATGGTGTAAACGAAGGGCAAAGCTTTGCCTTCGCTAACCTGCTAAGCAAATTACAGTATTGATGTAGTGTTTACTGTAGCTTTTGTAAGCTTTTGCAAGACTGTTCAGCACCTCTTATGAAAATGATCCATGATTTTGTGATCAAATACTGTTTGTATTACCATAGTTTTCCGACAAATATGATTAAATGGCGGATAACATCATATCTATATATTTAAAAAAAAAAGATACAACTCTGAAACGTCCTGTGAAATCCGTGCTTGCAAAGTCTGTGTTTGAAATCCGTTCTGCACAATCCTCTTCATTAACATTGTCAGGGTCTGATTGGGCTCGAAATTTTAGAAATTGAAATTGACACCATAATTAATATTTACATCTGATCTGACTTAGTAGAGCTTGCGGTTATGACGGGGTGGGACATTTCCCAAACACGCGCTAAGCAGTGCCAATCACAACACACTGGACCAGCTAACCAATCACAGCACATTTCGTATTTCATATGGAGGGGCTTCATCGAAAACGATAAGTTCAACCAGACTGGGCAGAGAGGTGCTGTAATAATGTAAAATATTTTAACAATAATGCATTTTTTGAACAATCAAGTATTAAAACATATTCTAGTACACCCCAACAACTAAATCAAGATTGCGTAAAAGGGCATAATAGGACCCCTTTAAAAAAGATATCAGATCATTTGACTTTGAAACAGTGCTCCTCATTTTCACTCTTCATTCTCAGAATAAAAACAACCCTGTACACTCCAAAAGAAACATTTCTGCTGGGTTGGGAGGTAAACAAGAGGTCATGATGAAGCTGCAGGTGCACTGATCCCTGAACTAGCAGAAATGAAAAGGAAAACTTGATGCATCGTTCTTCTATTTTTACCTAGCCAGGCAAATAACATTTAGGACGTGATCACTCCAGTGGCGACTGAATGACTTTAACTGAACATTCATTCACTGCCAGGGATTTATCAAAAGAAATCTGTTGAACTGTGAAGACACAAGAGAGATGTAGAGCGCTGAATAGAACGACTGGTATAAACATACATTAGAAGTCTCCACTCAGCAGAAGGACAATATAGACTGATTTGGATTTTGACTGGGGGAAAATGATGGAAGAATATGTGAAAATGAGGGATGGAGGAGGGGTAAAATCTCCACGCTCATCTCTCATGCTCTATCCATGTGCAAAACGGAAAGCAAAAAAAAAAGACTGACTGGTCTGAGCTTTGAACTTTTTATCCTTAAAACTCTGTCAGTCCTGCAATTTTGAGGCTTGGCAGAGCTATACACATCATTAACCGAACTGCAAATTTTGCCTGATTGCCTCATTATAAAATATGCAATTAGCCTGATGCATTTAACATCAGACACCCAGGCACCAGGAACATATCATTCACTCAAAAGCTTCCTAAATATAACATATTTTGATATCTGCAGCAGAATATTGCCATTTTTATTCCAGACAGAAATGCTCATTAGCAAATGATTACATTTGATTAGATAAGGCATTACAGGTCAACTCCTGTGAAAAATAGTATAATTATTTTGTGCAACAATCTTTATGAAGTCTGTAGCCTAAACACACAGTATTGCATCTATTTATAGTTACGCATTTAAAGAGCGTGATGTATTATAACATGATTTTTTTCACGCTATAAAAATAGAGCACGTCCAATATGTCAGCAAATTCAAAAGCACTTGTTAAGTGATGGTCATATTCCCTGTATTCACTGTAAAGCCATGGGCTTCTTATCTTTAAAACGATACCTATTTTTTGTTGTTTTATTACCTATTTTGTGTTGGTTAAGCAAGTGGTTGTTAAAGGCCCACTGAAGTGCCTTGAAACTCGCAGCATTATTTAATGTGGTGATGTAATCCCCCCGTCCTTTTTTTAACCCTATGACGTGTACGATCACACCTGTGTGATTAGAGTGTTCAGTGCGTCACGCGATCGACTGCTAAATTCAAATGTGCTTTCAGTTTTTCAACCACATAGGGTTTATTTTACGTTTCAGACATTTAAATACACATAAGTACTAGGAGAACAATACATTTGTAGTTTGTAAAACACACATTGATGTCTATGGAATCGACAATAATAATCCTTTTTATAATTTGAGTGAAAAAGTCTACTATATTGGCTAGTTTACTCTATTCTTCTCCCAGTTCACCTGTCACTTACTTTCATGTATTTTGGAAGAAGTGGATGAATTTACGTGATGTAAATCTGACAGATCCGATTCTCTGAACTAAGATGTGAACTAACATGGCGGCGCCCATCGTAGATCAACTAACATGATCATTTTAAAGGTTTTTAAACGTCAAAATACACTCACGTACACATATTTGAGAATCGGAATATCAGATAGTTCATGATATAGTTAACAAGTTAAGGGCGCGAGCGCATCCTGGTGTGTGACGTGTGCACAGACTGGTGCATAGATATATACACTAGATGTCGCCTTGGCTATGGCAGTTCATTGGAACGAATGTCTTTAATGCGACATCTAGTGTATCTATGCACCAGTCTGCGCACACGTCACACAGCAGGAAGCGCGCGCCCTCAGATCACTTGGACGTGGCTGTGTTACAAGAGGTAAAAACGATATAAATACTGTTCGTTTTCTCACACAAACCGCTCGTTTCGTGTCTTAGGCCATCAATGTGTACTTATGATGGGGAATTGTTTAATTTGGACGATGGGGAATTGTTTTAATTTGGACTCTGTGCATGCTTTTTGAGACAGTGACCATAGACCTGCATTATATGACTGTCAGACAAGAACGGTTTGACCTAAAAATATCAAAATTGAAACTACTGCGGAAAAAAAGACACCTACATCTTGGATGCCCTTGAGGTAAGCTAAAACATACCAAAATTTAATTTCAAAGTGAACTATCCCTTTAAAAAACTCACACTGGGGGCTCAGCTAGAATATTTTAAACGTACATGCGAAAGCCAATAGCGTTTTGTTTATATCACAACTTAGCCAGAGCCGTTGAGCTTGGCAAAGCTGCATTTGACAGCATATGACAGCAGTCTGATAGATTCCCCCTTTATATTTAATATGAAACTGTTACTAAAGCAAAACAGTGATCATAGTCATGATGAGGCTGTGTAGTTTGAAAAGAGTGTAATTTATGTTGGTGGATGACACCGGTGTTATCACTTCTACACGTTAGTGCTGTTTAATCTGTCTAACTGTTTCTCCAGCTAATCTCATCCATATCACCTTAAAATATAGCATTCTGTGTAGAATTAAAATGGGTCCAATATGTTTTGTGGTCTGTGCCAACTCAATCATATGATCCGCTCTGTGCTATCTTGTCTCTGGACCGGAGAAGACTGTGTACATGCTGTGTGCGTGTAGTGCGCATAGCACTAACGTGAAACCGGACTTCATTCACTGATGGAAAGCCTATTTACATTGTCTGAATTGTTTCCTATCCCCAATATATAGAATAAAGTGGCATCTACCAAAGAAAATAGTAATTGTGTGAACAAGTGACAGATTTTCAGCTGCAGTTTATGGTGTCTAGCATCTGATTGGACAGAAAATCTGATGAGAAACTAAAGTGCTGAAGTTGATACGAATTTTGTCCTTGTTTTGGAGCATAGCGTATAGATAACCTTAAAGCTAACACATTCATACTAAAAGCCATAAAACTTCAATTTTGATTTCATGGTGACTTTAAGTAACGTGATAACTTGGTAACGCCCCCCGCTTCAGATTTAAGAGGTTAAGATTAAATATTAATCGATTAATTGATCGTTAATTAAAACAACCATCGATTATGGGTATTTATGTAAATTGGCATCCCTAATTAGAACTGACCATCTGGCTGATGTGGGGAGCTTATAAAGGAAAGGCGTTGTGTAAATTGATTACAGAGCTCTCCGCCTGTAAATCTGTGGAAGTGTGTATTCGCTTGAGCCTTACCTAATTTCATTTCTCCACTGCACAGTAAAAACATCCTTGTCTTGTGTGGTGTGTAATGCATTCGACTGTTTCTCAGGCTCGTCCCCTTTCGCCATAGCACAGTTTCTCTGTTCACTTACAATAGGCTTTGAGGGTGCATTGTGGGTATTTTGAGAGGAGGGAGGCATTACCTCAGAGTTTAGCAGCACTTTTATCACATGCAGAACTGCCGGGGCACAGAAATTCAATATTTCACACTGAGCTAAAGCCGCCTTCCTGAATACTAACCAGGGGATTTAAAGCATAGAGACAATAATCGATCTTTACATGTTTAACAGATGCCACAGAAAGAGGGAAAAAAAGAGCAAAAATCAGAGACCTCAATCTCATGTGTAGCAATCATCTTTGCTCTAAGGAGATTATGGTGGAGATTAAAGATATCCTCCCTTATTTATGACACTCTCTAAGATTGTTTGAGCCATAAGACTGTTCATGCAGCTGTTGTATTCAGGAAACAATATTTCTGTGCATCGCAAACTGTAACTGTTCTGCTTGTCAAAACAGATCTGGGTAAAGACAAACAAAAACTTGAACAAAGTTGGGATGTTTTTCTTTTTATATCATCATGTCTGCTAAAGCCTTATTGATTCAGATATCTTCAAAAGCTCTGTGTTCATCTAACTAGCATCTATTTCAGACACTCCAATATGCTTTGACACCAGTATTTGTCATAGACTGAAGCTCTGACACTGAAGACGCTAGTGTGCAGAGCCGTAAATAGTACTTTCTGGTAAATAGTACGTTTTGGAGTCGACTCCCAGAAACCAACTAATTGGCCAGTAATTGAGCGTGTCAATAGCGAGGGAAGAAAATAGCGGCTGCAATTGTCCATGAATGGTGCGGCTGAAAAGAGAGGGATAGTCCGACTCCGTACCATCTGCGGGAGCTTCAGCTGGTGGCTCTCACAGTAACGCAGAGGACGGATCGCCCTGCCAAACGCACTTAAGCATTCAGTCAGAGGGAGATGTGGGCACAGATGACTGCCTTACACTTCAATTAGCTCAGTCTGTAATACACATTGTCACTATCAAAGAAAAATGAATAATCATGAACCCATCAGAAGTCATTTTAAATGCACGTTATTGTGGCGTTCGGAGACCCAGTCCGGCGAGACAGAACCTGCAGAGGGCTGCACAAACACATGGTGCCATTTTGCGCTCTGGTTGTGGGTGACTGAGCAGGCAAAGCAAATTTCCTTGAATCAATCAACGTTAGCGCTGATGGCCTATACTGATGGAGTGACTTCCCTCTCATTCAGAGGAGACATTAAGGCCCATAACAGAGAGCAATGGCACCATAAATTTAACATGAGGCCCCTCTGCCTCGCTGAATAGGAGGAGAAAGACTGCCGTTCTGATAAACATACTACTCTAATGAGGTGATAGGGGCACCTTGGGCCATTTCAAACACGCACCACTGATTTTAGAGATTTAGGGCCCTTCAGTGTTCTGGTTAACACACTCGCTTGTTTTGTCACATACACATATTCCTGGAAGATCATAAAAAACACCATCATAATAAACTAACGCAGGAACACACAACGCTGTGGAAGAAATACAACTGACATTCAAAATGCACATGACGTTTTAATTTGAGTGCACATTTAAAAAATATAAACGATATTGTCAGAGTTATGTTTAATTTCATTGTGTTTTTGTTCATATGTTTTGGTTTCCCTATATCCTTTCAGTGTAGCGTTCTCATCATCCTTGTTAGTTTCTCATTACATTCACCTGTTTAGTTCCCTTGTTGTCTGTATATATATATCATGTGATATGAATATATGAGTAACCTGTAGAAGTTACCCTTAACAATATATTGCTACTTAATCTAGCCAATACAAATGACTTTTGTTGACGTAATCTAATTTGTCAGGTTGATTTAGTCAGATTAAATAACATTTTTATTTAACCAGATAATAATAAATAAAATAAAAACTTTTTAAGGTGTAGGTAACACTGTCTGTCTAAAATGGCATGGCAGAAAGCATCCATTCATGTGGTTCGACAGCTTGTCAAACTCACACATTTAGATGTTAAAGAACAGAAAATACAGAAGTGGGTGAGGCTGGTGCCATCCAAGCCGTCACAAATTTCACGGCAGTAATTACGACCTTCAGCTTCTTAATGTTGACAGCGTGGCTCTAATTGCTCTCTCTGTAATTGTGTTATGGCTTTTTTTAAAGGCAGGAGAGATAATGAAAGAGAAGTGATCAGCCATCTGTGCAGCAGGTAGCAGGGCCCATTCTCCTCTGGAAAGAGTAATATTACCACACCAAATTATAGGTACAAATAAGTCTCTTTAACAATGCCAAGCTGGTGAAGAATTGCTGCTTCATTAAAATGACACATACGGATGAATTATGAGAGTCTGGTGATTTCAGCCTTCGGTTTCCAACATTATGCATCATATTTTACAGCCACAATTAAATCGCACGACAGTAATCAATATGAGAACTTTGAAAAATGATGTCCTTAATAATGAGATACAAGCATGCTCATTTGCTCTCATGCATGTGTGCACACACAATTAAAATCTCATCAATCATTTTCTCTTAAATAATACTGTGAGCCCTGACTGCTCCCGAGTATATCACTGCTGATTTTTATTGGTTTGCAACTTTTATGGAAGTGATAACAGATAGAGGACAGGAAATTGTTTGGAGAAGAATGGGAAAGGGAATCGGCCCAAGCGAGATTTAAACTCACATCATCAGCCCAAGCACCACAGATCCATGAACTTACTGCTAAGTTTCATTTCTTCATCTCTTTTCATTGCTTTTGACACCTGAAGAGTTTTACTTCATCCAACAGTATTACTTCATATGTATGAGTTCCGAGAACAGGAGGAGATGCAATATTAACTGCTAATTCTGTCAGAAATGACCTTGGACATGTTTTGAACATCGGAATGAGTCCATGAGGATTGGCGGATCTGAGGGGCGACCTTCTCCCGCTCTTCGGTTGCTGTTACTACAGCGATTTTCTCACCATTAAAGTCCAGCTCTTACCCAAGGCCTATCTCTCCGTGCTCTAATTTCTGTCTGTCTCTATCTCTCGGGACTCTCCTCTCTCATCTTAACACACTTTTATGGTTTTAGGGAAGCGTGCATATCCAACATCAAAGATATTTTACTGTCTGTTCACAAATTTCTTCACGATAAGTCTTCCGTGAAGCCAACACACGCAGCTCTCATATAAAGAAGTCGCTGACGGAGCACAAAAGGAAAGTCTGAGGGTTTTAAAGCTCAAGCGGAGGGCTGAGGAGCAATAACTGAAGTTATAATGAGCTCTTTCAGCTCCAGACACCCAACCTTTTCTTCCCTCTCTCTTTTACTTATAATTTCTCATTTGGAATTAACACTGAACTTATCTCAAATGCAGCTATGAACATGGCAGTAGAGCTTTTCCATCTCAACAAAAACGGGTAAACGGCCAAATGCCGTCATGGTTCATAATGAAACTGAGCTTCTATAGAGCATGTAACCTTGCACGGGAAATGTTGTTTGTAGTGCTAAATAACCTTAGCCATGATGATCTATACTGGCTTGATTTTTTTCTTACAAAAATGGTCTATTGATACAAAACATAATCTGTGAGTTTGCAAATGTCAAAGCAAAGAGCCATTTTGTGGAGGTCAATGACTGGAGGATGATACAGTGAAATGGAGAATCATGAGTCTTTTGATGCCATCTTAAAATGTGAATAAAACAGAGAAAAGCGGCAGCCGTCACATGTCTGCATTCATTAATTACTCAAACAAATAAATCCTCAATACTGAAGAACTGCTAAGACATCCAACAAGCATGTAGCTTGTAATAATAAAAGGATATACTTTTTTATATTTACTACTGTATGTGCCAAGCATGATTTTTCTCATAGATGAAAATGAAAATGACAGTCTATAGTATAGTCTAAAATACAGCAAGGTCATAGCCTACACTACAGTCATCATCTGAAAAGCAGAACACAGCAAAACTAAAAAATAAAAGGCAGTAAATATGATATTTTAAAAATATATATATATCAGCTTTTTTTAAGTCAATGGGTACCATTTTGTTTTGGACACCACTGACTTTCATAATATGGACAAAAACAAAGTATCTTCTTTCGTGTTCCACGGAAGAAATAAAGTCATACAGATTCAGAACGACATAAAGTAGAGTAAGAATTTTCATTTTTGGGTGAATTATCACTATAAGATACACAGTCACAAGATCAGCATAAAATGTGACAGATGCCAAAGTGAGTTTTCGTACATGCCAGAAAAGGTCACAGATGATTTAGAAACAGTGTTATGGTAAATTTCAATTGCAAAGCTCACAAATTAATAAATACCTTCAGTCTGTCTCTAGAGGCCAAAACATAAATTAGAAATGTAATGTCCGGGCAGAGACAAAACAACGGATGCCAGCAGTGTCCCAGAGCCTCAAAAACAATCAGACGATGCTAAATATAGCCAAGTGAAAACCGCAGATTCATGCACAAGCAAGAATCAACACCTCGTGCCATCAGGGATTACCTGTTTTAATTACTTCCTCCTGCTCGTATTGACGTCTTCTGCTCTCCGGTTCAGCCTCTCCAAGTGTCTTTCCATTAGAATCGATGGCTGTGATCTGTACAATGTTTGTGTGATAAGCTGTGATGAAGCATTTACAGGCTTTTGTAATCTGTTTTTCACTGAACAGATAAAGCTTATTGCTTTGGGAATAATCTTTGATGGCTCACTGGCTGTTTGCCGGGTTATCTGGGTAAAATTGCAACAGAAAAAAATTAACCATAAGCAGCTTTGCAGGCCTCCTGTGGGTCTGTGGATAGAAATGTAATAAAATGATTTTTAACCAGATTTCACACAAAATATACATAATGAACATAAGAAAGTGTTGGCAGCACTGAAAAAGCGAACATAAATGGCATAATACCGGATGAAGCATCTTCATGAGATTAAAATCATCACATATAAAGAAAGATTTAACATTTCTCATTTGATTACAAAAATAGTTTTTATCTAGACCAGATACTTGCTCTCATAAACTGGACTATAACATGACCTTCAGAGATAAAAAACAAAACAGAAGTATCAGACGGTTGATACTTGATTACTTTTCTAATCTAACAAGACCTGCTTGTAATCAAAGTTTCAACTTGATAAGCTAACCTCCATGAAAAGTGTTACATCACACAGAGAGCCCAGACATGAATAAAGCCAGTGAATTTTCACAGGCTAGGGTTCTCTGACTGGATAGACATACTGTACATTCCCACCAGTTGTTTGTGTGATTTCTTTTATTGTATCTTTTAACAATGTGTTTTCCTGGAGTCAAACTGACCTCAAACATAAATAATGTTATAGAATGATTATCTATGTCATGTTTACTTCGTGGTAAAACAGATGGATAATGCTTCAATAATATCTGCCTATTTAGTTTTGATTAGGACAGAGTAAGAATTTGAAAATAAAGGTAAATTTTCAAATTTGATCATATTGGTGGGTTAATTTTATATTATAAATGTATACAATTCTTATATTTATATATTTTTTATGATGTTACTGCACAATAATACGTTTGATTATTTGGAATCAGCTTACTTTTGCATTTTTGTGATTTATAATCAAGACACTAAATAAAATACTAGGCTACCTTATCATACCCAGCCTGAATCATTTGATATTGTTTGTATGATGTTTACCCACTAGTCTGTATGATTCATGACTGCGTTATTTTTAAATGCATCCTGTCTTCTGGTATGGTCTTTCAACATTCAAAAGAATTATTATCAAAGTTTTAAAGATTAAAAGACATCCGACTCAGTCTCACAGTGTATATAATAGCAAATCTGGTTGAGAATTTTCTCCAGCTGAAAATAAATATTGATCTGATAAATGCAATGAATATCCTGTGATCTGTGGCTTCACATATTGTCATGCGATATGAGCTATAAAGGTGTCACTCAGGTTTTAACCCTCATGCTCTGTTGAGACTGACTTTACTATTTTTGTGTTTGTACCCAGCGTACATGTGAAAAAGAAAATAATAGTAATTTAATTATAGATTAAAGGGATAGTTTACCCAAAAATTTTAATTCTGTTATTTTTTACTCGCCGTCATGTTGTCTCAAACCTGTATGAGTTTCTTTCCTCTGTGGAACACAAAAGAAGATATTTTGAGAAGTATTCATGTTTTTTAGTCCGCAATGGAAGTCAGTGGTCACCGTAGAAGAATAGAGTCATTCTTGAGTGAACTTTTGTTTAAATATTTTATTCTCCACTTCAGATTATGCTCCTATGACCTAATCAAAGCAGACAGTAATTACTGAAGCTTTATCTCTCTGTTTTATATCTGTTTAAGTACTGTTGTGTCAGCTTGACCCCATCAACAAAGAGAAATACAATAAAAGAATTAGACAATCTTATCATGTGAAAATTCATTGCATTTATTCATATTTCATATCTAGGCTAAGTTATTATTCATAAAGGGCAGTTTAAGCCTGTTGTCAAGTAAAAATGTAGTTTATACTAATTTCTAATAAGATTATGAAAAAGTCCAAAAAGAATGTGATGATTAAAGCAAAGAAAGACCCAGAAAAAAAAAATGAAAAAAAAAAAAAGCTGATTATACCAGATAATGAATTGAACACAAATGATCCAGGAATGATCTGACGACTTTTTAGAGCACACAGAGTGGCTCATCATCCCCCAGTCAACACTCTCCATTAGTCCACCATATAGCAGCTGCCTGGCAACAACCAACTTTAGATGGAGAAGAGATCCCAAAGGCCTGCACAAACATCTCAGTATGCAAATCCAGCTTGTGTTATGTCTCTTTACTCTGCCTAATGCTGTGCTATCACTCACTCTGATTCTCTCTCTGTGTGTGTGTGTGTGTGTTTGTGTGTGTGTGTGTGTGTGTGTGTGTGTGTGTGTGTGTGTGTGTGTGTGTGTGTGTGTGTGTGTGTGTGTGTGTGTGTGTGTGTGTGTGTGTGTGTGTGAGTGTGTAAGCATACATCTGTTATACCTTTCGATAGGCCGCCTCCAGCTCCCAGGAGAGAATGATTCAGGAGCAGGAGTTTTAAAGCCTGTCTGAAGCCGTCTGACATCACACACTCTGCGGGTCTGAATGACATCAAACTTCCATGAAAATCGAGTCTAAATCGGCACCAATGTGGGTTTAAAGCTGCAATCTTTCCTTCTAAAAATGCTAAAAATGAGGAAAATAATAATAACCTGACACTTGGCAACTTCTACCTGAAGAGTTTTCATTTTTCACTTGACAGGTGTTTCGGATTCTTTGTGTGATTTAGTCATGAGATGAATCTCGATTAACATGCAGTCAGTGGCTTCAGACAATGAGAACAAAGCTGGTCAATGATTGATTCCCTTCCATTGTCATCACCTGACTTGAAATTACTGCAAATTATTTTACAGAACTTTTCCTCGCAAGTTTAAATAGTTCATAAAGGCCCATTCAGATATCTCACAGAGGTGATTAAGCTTCTAGCAAAATATTATAAAGATATTTTTATACAGATATTTCTTTATTATTGATTTATACCAAGGTGAAAAGTATTTGAGCCTTCCAAACTAGGTAGATACATGGTTAAATTTTGTTACAAATATTATTCTAACAACTAATGTGTACTGTACATTCAAAAAGGTTAGTTTGGGCTCCTGATAACATTGATGGCTATTAGCCTCTCTAATATTTTATGTTTACTTCTAGGATGCCATGTGTAAAACACACAATGGCAGATTTTGTCTTTATTTGAAAGCTTTTTTAACCCTTAAACACAAACCTTGGGTCTTTAGTGACCCGGGACATCATTCACTAACCTCCTCCTCATTTATTTTTTTAAGTTAGACATCATTCTTCTTCAATCTTCTATATTCCTCAATCAATTAATTATAAACAATAGCCCATAAAAATAATACAATTATAGAAGAATGCCTATTTTCCCATTATTTTTTGTAAATATTATATAGGGTCACTTACAACCCAAGGTATGTAACAGTGTAAGTAATGTTTTTCTGCACAACAACATTTGAATCTTTGATGGCTGAATAAGTGCAATTCACCTTTATTCCACAAGGTGGTAATATCTGATACACAATGATGAAGTGACATTTCACTTATAATTACTGCAGGCAGAAAACAAAAGAATAGAAAGTATCATCAGCAAAACTTGAAATGGCTCAGTGATTTACTGCAGAGCAAGTACTGAACACAATCAAATAGTAGTGTCTCTGTCATTTGATGGTGGATCTAGTGAAGAAGCTGTCAGTGATCAAAATGTTGTAACAAAGTTAGTTGTTGTAGGAAGAAGGAGGCGGGAACCGGCAAACATTTAAAAACTTTAATTATAAAATACATACAAAACGAAGGTAAAAGCGGCAGCCCCTATACATAACATAACATATCATAACATAACATAACATAACATAACTAACGCTATCTCACAACCAATTCGTACGAGTGAGTAAAATGTGGCTGATTCGTATGAATTCCTCACTCGTACGAATTCGTACGATTTGTCTAAACCCCAGTGACGGTTAGGTTTAGGGGCGGACTCAGGGAAAGGTCATTCGTACGAATTCTTTCGAATTGCTCAACTCGTAAAATATGTACGATTTAGCAAAAATCATAAAAATTTCTACGAGTGAGGTCGTATGAATCCCTACAAATTAGCCACCTCGTAAAATTCGTACGAATTGCCGTGAGATCGGGTTGAACATAACATAACATAACATAACATAACATAACATAACATAACATAACATAACATAACATAACATAACATAACATAACAAATGTCCAGGACTGGTCCTCTCTCGTCCTTCACTGTCGTCGCTCCTCCTTTTATGTTTCCGCTCTTCCATGAGAGATTCGAGACCGGTGCAGCGCGCAGGTGTCGCTAATCATCAATCACTCCACTGGCCTCACGCCGTTCTGAGAATATGTTTGAGATCACGTATATGAGCCAGATGCTAAATGTACTGGGAAATGGGCTCTGACGAGGACAGGGATGATGGTATAAAACATCTGTTCAAACTGAACCCTTCCAAGCTCCAAAAGGAAACAAAACATGCTTTAGTTTATTCTTCTGTGTTTGTAACTATCATAAGAGCTTCATAATATTGCAACAGGTAGGGTCGCTAAAGACCGTAATATGTAATAATGATTGGTGAAACGTTTATGTATTTAAAGGTTAACTGAGAAAGTGGTTTCTGCAATTTAAAGCACAATTCCAAGCATATGGCCTTCAGACATCAAAATCTTTAATGTAATATTTTTAATAGTCAGATATATAATATATTTGATCACCATTTCAATTAGTTACATCAAATTAATATAAATTTACATCACCTGGATGATTACTTCTGATTTCATGCTTGACTCTTAACTTTTATTAGATGTGGTGTATTAAATGAAATGGGAAAAATCCTCTAACCCATTGATTACAACCTGTAATGCTAACATTACAGACCACACACATATAATGGCAGCACATTAGTGGTTCACATTTTGACTGGTTTGGTTAAAGCTACTGTATCTAAAGGTCAGGGGTCTTTTGCGATGCTCATTTTGTGCATATAGTACATGAGGCCCCTGACCTTTATATAACTTCAACCAAAGCAGTATAATCACTAATGGGTTGTCATTAACTGTATGGTCTGTACTGTTAGCATTATGGCTAGCCTGCCGTGGAGTGCAATGGTAGCACAGACAGCATGAAATCAGTGTGTTACAGGATTTTTAATAGTGTGTAAAGCCAATCAGTTAATTTTTTTTACAAGCTAACTGATATAATCCACAATGGCTGAGTGAGTCGCAAGGCAGAGACACTAAGGATGACAATAAATTTACAAGGCAAGAATTATTGTTTGTTTGAAAGATTAAGACAGCCCGGACACACAGTCATTCACATTCATGCATAGTTAAATTACCTTTGACCCTCGCAAAAATAACCCATTCAAGCAAACAGAATTTTAAATATGGGTTATTATGGACCCTTAGGGAATTGCTTCTGCCCTTTATAATTTATTAAAAAGTGTCTACTCTTGGTCTTCAATCAACTTTTGATATAACACTAGATTATTTTGCATAGCATTTGTGCTAAGTAGCTGCAATTCAGTGATCTGACATCCATCCATTTTCTTTATTTTAAAAGCTTTAGCAATTATTGTGAAAAATAGGCCTATATTTTTCCAT
Source organism: Scardinius erythrophthalmus (assembly GCF_964197995.2). NCBI lineage: Eukaryota > Metazoa > Chordata > Actinopteri > Cypriniformes > Leuciscidae > Scardinius > Scardinius erythrophthalmus. Next base: position 15,048,892 of record NC_138236.1, read on the forward strand.
GTCAAGCTAAAGTTGAGGCAGCGACTGGGCCATTAGACACAAGCTAAGAATAAACATATTTAAAGCTACATGCACACAAACAGAAAGCAACATTTCACTCACAGATACAACAGGAATACTCGCAATATATTTTTCAGCATACCACATTTTCTACCAACAGATTTCTGTGCAAATGGAATAGCTTTAATCTGAACAGTGACTTATTTCTTTAACACTAATATGCAGATGAATCAGATGTTTCCGACGCCACCTGGGGGAATCTTATAATGTTCTGTTTTCAGCACACAGATTTTGCATTTCCAAAAGGTTTTGGGGAAAGCAGTAATTGCAGATGTATTCTCTCAAGATACTTAAATCACAGCCATCACCGCAAACTCCAACAACAAACTTCTCTCCACCTTCATCGCACACGTACACTCACACACACTCACACACAAAATGGCAAACCTACTGCAAATCTACCGGCAAAAGTTCTGGTGTCTCAAGAGAGTGAAAAACAGCTTGAGAGATTTTCAGCAAATGTGGAATTCCATTTCGCTTGAGTAAATATAGTACAAATCTGGGCCATGTTTCGAGGATGTTTCTGCTTTCTCCCAGTAAAAAGCTTTGAGTTATTGGCATCTACAGATTGTGGTATAGTTCTAAAGTGAGTGCTAAAGAAATTAATGCTTTTATTCAGCAAGAATGCTTCAAATTGATCAAAAGTGACAGTAAATATTTTTATGAAGTTGCAAAAGATTCCGGTTTCAAATAAATGCTGTTTTTTACTTTCAGTTCAGCAAATTATCCTGATAAAAATGTATCACTGTTTCCACAAACATATTAACTGCACAACTGTTTTCAACATTGGTAAACTGTTTCTTGATCATCAAATCAGTATTTGAATGATTTCTGAATGAACATGTGACACTGAAGACTGGAGAAATGACTGCTAATGTAATGGCTGAATAAATACATTTCATTTAAATATTAAAATAAAAAGGATTTATTTTAAATTGTAATAATATTTCACAATCTTACTGTTTTTATTGTATTTTTGATCAAATAAATACAAAACTCCCAAACTTTTGAACGGTATACTATATTTTCATTAAATACCAATACTTGACTGATAAATTAAGTAATTGTTGAAAAATGGGCACGCGTCTATATTGTACATGTGTCAATAATAGAATTTTTAACAATAACAAAACAACAAAGGTGCTGATATCCTTCAAATATGCTCCATCAAGATGGAAAACTCGGAAGCAACAAGTTAATGCCTCCTTCCATCAAATAAAGTGCCAAAGGGAAAAAGAAATGAATTCATTTCAAAGTATGTTAAAAAAGGACCACTTTAATACAAATAATCTACACTTCTCTATAGCATATTTAAGAGCTCTTGTAATTTCGTGAAATAACAAAAGTATAGCATTATCTGTAATTGTATGTGATTTTTTTTTATGCTGGGAACATTTTCTCAGTCTATGTCATTACCTCAATGACCCCCTCATTGATACATGGCAGCTTGCTGGTCGGCATGTGATTTATGAGCCCGTTTTGTCTGATTGCCTCATAAAGTAGTCTTTTTCCCTCTGCCCATCTCAGCAGTGACCAACAATAAAGGAGAGCGTTTGGCAGCTATTAAATAAATATTTATCCGCAGGCTCCTCTGCGGCTTTTCCCCCTCTGGCCATACATCTCAGTCTGGGTTGGAAAAGGAATGAGAAAAGTGAAGTAGGTACTTTTTAATCAAGAGAGAAAGCAATGAGTGCAGCAGGATGTAACAAATACCCCGTGCTGTGCTGGATAGAGGAGAAGGTAAGAGCCGTACGGTAATGAAGTGAGACAGGGACATGTATGGACAGGACAAATCACTTGGCTGCTCATCCACGGTTCCCCTCCCGCTTTATCAAGGGCCAAGCTTTCCACGTAATCCCCCGCCAATCAATTACCCTTCACAGAGAAAGTCAATCAGCCAACCCTGTCGGCTATTCTTGGCCAGACCTGTGCTGAAGGTGAAAGCAGTTGCATTTAAGTTCAATGCCATGTGTGACTGGAGGTCCAAACTGTGGTCCAAAAACTGTGTAATCATAATATTAGATATATTAATACAATACATTCAAATTTGATATACATATTGATCATATTTAATAACGCATCTTGATCTTTTAAAGTTTTTTTTGGTAACACTTTAGAATACTGTTCCTTCATTAATGAATAACTACACAGGAACAAATGAGAAATGCATTAGTAACACTCTAGTAACTACTATTAACTAACAAGAAACTCTGATTAATGAAGTAGTAAGTAATCGTGCTCAGATGAATGTAGTAGTTCATTATTAGCTAATCAATAACTACTATTTTTTTCACACCTCCCAGAGAACTACTATCTACAGGTTCATAATTAACATGAATAATGCATAATTTATAATAAAATGTAATGGTAACCCACTAGTAATGACTCAAGTATTACTACATCATTTTAAAGGAACTACTAATTATTTGGATCAGTATTCTAAAGTGAAAAACATGATAACAACCTAATATTGACTGAAGTCATTGTAAGCTTTTGAGATTTTTGTAAGATTTTGAATATCAATTCCTTCCGATGGATTTGGTAACACTTTAGTCATTAGTGTGTTCCCATGATCTTCACTTTAGAATACTGATCCAAATAATTAGTAGTTCCTTTATAAAGATGTAGTAACACTTGATTCATTACTATCCAAAACCTTACAAAAGCCTTACAAAAGTGGTAGTTCACTATTAGCTAATCAATAACTACTATTTTTCATACCTCACTGAAGACTATAAGAACTACTATATACAGGTTAATAAATATTTATAATGCACAATGTTTAATATAAGGTAATGGTAGCCCATTAGTAATGAATCAAGTGTTACATCATTCTAAAGGAACTACTAATAATTTGGATCAGTATTCTAAAAAACATGATAACAACCTAATATTGACTGAAGTCCTAAGCTTTTAAGGCTTTTGTAAGGTTTTGGATAGTAATGAATCAAGTGTTACAACATCTTTATAAAGGAACTACTAATTATTTGGATCAGTATTCTAAAGTGAAGATCATGGGAACACACTTGTAATGACTAAAGTGTTACCAAATCCATCGGAAGGAATTGATATTCAAAATCTTTCAAAAATCTCAAAAGCTTATAATGACTTCAGTCAATATTAGGTTGTTATCATGTTTTTCACTTTAGAATACTGATCCAAATAATTAGTAGTCCCTTTAAAATGATGTAGTAATACTTGAGTCTTTACTAGTGGGTTACCATTAACTTTTATTATAAATTATGCATTATTCATGTTAATTATGAACCTGTAGATAGTAGTTCTCTGGGAGGTATGACAAAAATAGTAGTTATTGATTAGCTAATAATGAACTACTACATTCATCTAAGCGCGATTACTTACTAATTTGTTAATCAGAAACTCTTGTTAGTTAATAGTAGTTACTAGAATGTTAATAATACGTTACTCGTTTGTTCCTGTATAATTATTCATTAATGAAAGGAACAGTATTCTAAAGTGTTACCGTTTTTTTCTTTTGCATTTTTCTCTAATCAACCATTAATTTAACAACATTTAATGAGGTTTACGTTTAAGACAAGGACAAACAATTTGCAAATGGGATAGGAATATTAATACAAATTTTTAAACAATTATAAAATAATAACCATCTTGTTTTAAGGATGTTTCGATATTTTAGTGGAAAACAAGCCCCCCCAAAAAATACTGATTAAGATGTTTCCTCATCATATTTGTGTCCAATCAAAAACTACATAAAAAATAAAATAAAATAAAAAACCTTTCAGATTCTAACTTGAGGTCACACTGAATTCTCAAATGTGTTGCTGAAGGCAAAACTCACTCATCGAGTTGCTAATGATGATCACTTTTCTGCAGAGTATGTAGCACCTCTGGCTTTTCTGGCTTTTCCATCTGCTGCACCAGAAAACAAACAGCAGAGATGCACATTAGACCCCTACAGCTAGCGTTCGTTGGGAGATGCTCCAATTTATTCTTCCGATGTTACAAGTGCTAATCTAATAATGACAGGGAGGAAAATTACGCCGCATTGGTTGTCACAGTGCCTTGAACCCGGAGGATTTCAGCTTTTGTGAATGAAGTGTGAAAGCCTGAAACAAATCCCTATTACATGTCATTAAGCGAGTGAAAATGAGAAGCATGGGGGGGCAGAGAGTAAATGGAGGGAGGAACAGAGGCGGGTGGGGACATATTAAGTGGAGTTTAAAATGAAAGTTCGTTCGGAGAGTTTTTAGATAATCCTTCAACTCCCGCTAATCGGTCCGCATGGCTAAATATCTTAAAACACTTCTTTCCATTAAAGCTTCTTACAGAGTCCACAAGTCTCAAGTTCAATGGTTCTTCCTCAAGCAGGGGTTCTCAACTGGTGGGTCACGACCTCAAAACATTTATCGCAAGTCTGTTCTGATAGGAAAACAGTAAGTCCAAACTGAACAATGCAACTAGCCATAAAATTAGGCATAATTGTATGGATAGTAAAATAAATGATGAATAAAAAAAGGCTTTGTCTAATTACCAGTAAACTAGCACAAATCCAACTGCCGCTTGGTAGAAGACAGTTAAATTAGCCAGATGCCAAACTGGACAGGTTGTGTAACATGCCCTCATCGTCAAAAACCAAGAACAAACCAAAACCAAGAGGCCAAGACTACATTAAAAACACGCTCATAAGTAGATCACGTTTCTACTGATGTTTATGCATGTACAAAAATGTTCCAAATGATGTACAGTAATAAATTGATTACAAATGATGGTAATCACATTTATAATGTTCCAAAACATTCCTTCTGTTCTTTTGAACTTTTCAATCAAAGTAAGTTCAGTTTCCACAAAAATATTAAGCAGTACAACTGTTAAACATTAATAATAATGCGAAATGTTTCTTGAGCACCAAATCAGCATATTAGAATGATTTCTGAAGGATCATGTGACACCGAAGACATGGAGTAACAATGCTGAAAATTCAACTTTGCCATCACAGATTTCGTTCAAAAACATTAAATAAATTGACAGACCCAAACTTTTGAACGTAGTGTAAATAACATTATCATATCTAATATTTAATAATTAAATACAATGAATAACAGAATCTCAGAAATGCATGAACAACACACACACAAGTAAAATCCAACCAAATCATGTGTATTTGCTGCAATCCTTTCAGAAGAATTTCTGCTCGGAACGTTTGACACATGTCTCCTGTGCATTTCCACAGAACCCATCTCTAAAGGCTCATTCTCTCCGTGATTCCCTGCGTCCCAGAGCTCACAGGCTCCCCCTGGAGCAACACAATCGCTCTGATACCAACATCAGGCTCCAGCTGCAGACAGCCATTGTGTGCTGCAGACACATGTCTGCTGATGACACGTCCTTCTCACCGCAACACACACAGACGTCCCTGTTCTCTCCATTTCCCTCGGCCTGTCTCTTTCCATACTCATCTATTTCCTTTGTCTATCTGCGTGGGTGTGCGTGAGTCCCTCTCCTTTCGCTATCTTCCCCTCTCTCGCTCATTCCGTCAATCAGTGAAGTCTTTAGTCATGTGCTGTCTATCATGTGTCCCGGTCCCATTGAGAGAAATCTCATCCCAGCCATCTTTGTCAACCAGACAACCTCATGACCCCCAGGGAGGGTGGGAGAGAGCGAGAAATGTGTTTTTCGGTAAAAGTGGGGGGTGGCAGTTTTTGTGAGCCAGTGATTTGTCAACGACGCGGTGGAGAGGAACTCAAGAAGTGCTGCTGTTGTTTCACAATTTGTGAAGGGTTTTCTTTATGTCTGCCAAGATGGCCGAGTTGAAAGACAAACAAGTGTGATGGATGTTGCTTCTTTAGGCGGAGACTTTCTGCCAATGTTTCCTCTACCGCCGCAGCTGGCGAGAGCCCGTAGGGAGGGGTGGGAAACTCCTGTTGTACATGGCAGACTTTTCTCAAGTATCCATTTAAAAAAAATCATACAGGTCCAATGATCTGGCAACTTTTTTAGATTGACTAATGTCATTAGCCGAATGCACTGATCTCATGGCTGCTTCTTAATTCGCAGGAATCTAAGAAGTCTAATTTGAGGCTCAAATGACCTGAGACAAAGTCAAGAGGATTTGGTAATGATCTGTACAATGGCTCTTGGTGAAAGTTGAATTTGATTAGGCTTGTGATTTGGTTTGGGATTCAGATTAACGTTAATCAAGACCTGTTGGGGAAATCAGAGGTGGTTGGTCTGGACTGATTGGACACTCTTGAAATGATGGAGGGATTTGATTAACTCTCTCCTTCCTCTCCGTCTACTAACAGGTTTCAGTCAAATTGAAAAGTAAAAAATAAAATAAACCACTTTGGCGCTGATAACATGTTCATAGTTCTTCGGGTTAACACAGGGCGATTATAATTCTGTCTACACTTCTGTCATCATTACTCTTTTTGCTTTCAGTCATGTGAAAAGATTCTTCGCCACTTGACATTCTCATTTGCATAAATATGTGCATCTGGCCAAAGAGCTGCATGACATTAAGAGCATAAAATGTCAGTCACAAAAGCAAACTTCCACTAATTCAATAAACCAATCTGTTTATTTGCGAATTGCTTCAGAATCGGATGACCGGTTTAATACCACAGACTTTTGAAGTGAGTGAACTACCACACAGAAGTTTATGCAGTCTCCTCACATCTTTGCGAAGGCAGAAAATGAGGAGAAGGCGTCAGAAAGCAATCAGTGCATGTTTTTATGCGAGTGCGTTCTGTCTCCTCTGCATTATGGGTAATGGTGAAAGGAGAAAAGCTTCAGATTAGCTTCATGCTCCACTAGAAACATACTCTGTCTTATTGAGGACTGGCCATTTTTCATCTGTGCTTTCAATTTATTTATCCTTTCAAACAATAACAACTCATGCAAATGAGAGACCGGAAGCTGTGTTCAGCACATTTCATAAATTGTGCCCTCAGCAGCAGAGGCGCTTGTCCCGAGATGAGAGCAGCTTTGGGCTAGATTACTCATACAGGCTGTTTCATTGTGTCACTGACAGCAGAATATTAGCGTTTCAAGAGAGTCCCACGCAAGTTCTTAGTGCTTTTAGAAAACAATGGACATGGTGAGTTTACTGATGGCTGTATAATTTTATAATATCATTGTTTATTTTACAACACACCACAACATGGTAAACTTTTACTGCAAGACTTGTACTGCATTCAAAACTTTCTGGTGCAGATATACACATTTCAGGAATATATGTATGGCAAAGTTTTTTTTTTACATTTCAGTTTTAAAATATGAACATTCTTAATTAAAATATTAATATTAATATATATTAATTAATATTAATATAAAAATAATTATTGAGAGCATGAGAGCGGCATATGCATATTTCACATCTATAGGAAAATATGTATTTGCTGCTCTCATCAATTAATAATCATTTAAATATAATTATATAATAACTTATAATCTCAAACAGTGAAAGAGTCAAACCATTGTAATGTTTATTGTGAAAATGTAAAAAATATTCATCTTAATATTTACATTAATTACACCTTTAAATTAGGTGTCTTTTTAACTACAAACAGCAGTTTTGCTAAAGTTATCAAAAGTTAGTGAATTTTACTAACTAAGTCAAGGAAACAAAAGGTGTCATTGAAGAGATATGATACTTGAAATGTTAAGAACAAATTCAAATATAATTCTGTAAATATCATTTGCGAACAGTATTCATTTACAAGTCTCATTTACAAACTGTAATTATGTTAAACTATGATAAAAGTGTGAAAATATAATTTAATTGATGTATATTCAATATACATAAATTACTGCTCATAAAATTAGCCATAGCAAAAAAAAAGTCTTAATTTATTCCAAAATATGACATTTTGAAAGAAAAATAACATATTTAGGGAAAAGAAACTAAAATGTGTGTTGTCACCCTTACTATTAACCACCTAGCTTTTTAACTATGTACGTTGTGTCCTTTTTACATTACTTCAGTAAGCTTTACAAACTGGCAACACACGCATCACTGTCTAAACTCTGAGCATTTGTACTACAAATTTTAACACTATACAAATTCACTGACTAAAATAACAAGATTGCTGCCCATGACTATGAATATACATTGGTTATTAGACACTGAGACAGAAAAGATTGAAATTTGTGGCTCAAGTCAAATCCCACTGTTGGTATATATAGCTTGAACTAATCCCTTTCACTATCTCTGAAATTATTGGTTGGGTCATGGGTCTGCACATAATGATTGGTCACATGCTATTGTTTATCTGCAAGGATCAGAAAAGATTTCCAAGTCCAAGCAATAGATATAATTCAAATAGGAAACAACATTCAAGACGGACACATTTTATACACATCATATAAAGATTGGTTTTCATTATGTAGAGGTGTTTTGTTAAACACAAATAGGAATAATAATACCCTATAACTGTTTTTTATGTAATCAGTGAATCAAAACAAAGCATAAAGCTTTGGGTTTTGATGGAGGAGATTGTTGAAACATAAAAAATTCACTCAGAAAGGTCAACCCCCTATACGCTCATAAGACATTACTCGACTAATAGTCCACAAAATGAGTGAATAAAAACGAGTAAGCGAATTTGGACATGCAGTCCACCAGCAACAGTACATTATGGGATTGAGTGCTCTCGATCAGGGCCGGCCCGAGGCATAAGCGAACTAAGCGGCTGCTTGGGGCCCCCTCGCCACCAGGGGGCCCCCAAGCGATTATTTTTTTTTTTATTTTTTTTTACATATTAATTAAATTAAACAAGTGACATAAATGAATGAATGGATTAATAATTCAAGACAAGAAAATTCAGATTTCATGATCAATATACCTGCCTACAACTGCTGCTGTGTCTGCCAGTGTTTGAGTCATGCGCGATCGCGTGCATAGACAATTCGTGCGCAAAGTCACGGTAATGTTAAGCCATGTCACAAAAATTTGATTTGATTAATGATTTATCCTTTAAATTTAATGATATTCAGAACAGAACAATAATAAAAAAATAACTAAAAACAAGCCAAAACGAAATAATTTAAAAGCGAAAGTGAAAGCGGTGTTGGGCTCGCGTATCTCTCTCTAGAATCAAAATGTTTAACATTCGTCGCGATGGATTTGGATGGTAAACTATTCTTTATTATAGGCTTCTTTGTACTTCACCCACGTTCCAATATCGAGGGGAAAAAAATCATTATCTTCACATGCGCAAAAATGTGCTTGGAAACATCACAGTGGAGCGTTGCTTAGGCTACGCAGCGCTGAATACGAATTGTAGGCTTATTTAAACAGAGCAGTGTAATTTTTATATTTTAGGTTGACTATTTTATTATTATATTTTATTAAGGCTATAACGAACAGGCTGCGATGTCAAGATTGCAATGCTTGAATATGTTGTTGTTGTTGTGTGTGTGTGTGTGAGAGGCGCGGGCGCGATCGAACAGTGGAAACATAAAAACATACTCCGTTATGTTCATACAAGACATCGTTCAAACTGCAAAGTGTTGCAAAACGTTGGAGGATATTTTGCAAATAAGTTTTTTTAATATGTTTTGTGACAATTTTTTTCAGAAGTTTCAAAGAGTTAGTAAAAGAGTAAAGAAAAAGTTAAAACATTTTTAAGTATCTATTTTTTATTAAGTATTTATTTTGTATTAATACATAACCTCATTGTATTAATTTATAATGTAACATTATAGAGTGACATTGTGTCAATAATCGTCAAGCACAGGTGACTCCGGTGGGAGGGGGCCCCCAAATCAAATTCTGCTTAGGGCCCCCAAAAGGCTTGGGCCGGCACTGCTCTCGATAACATTCACTATTGGGCATCTCACAGCAACACACATCCATGTTTTCTCATTACTGAATGATTCAGCATTTTGAACAAATCAGTTGAGTCAAAGATTCAAAGAACAATTCATAAACATCTGTCTCATTCATGAATGAATCGGTCGTTTGAACGAATCAATCAATGGCTTGCTCATTAAGACGGTCGCCTCCCACCACCTACTGGCGGTTTAGTGTTATGTTTAAAAGTATAATTCTTTCCAACGATTATTAATTAACTTCTATTTAAAACAATCTCATAACATTATTTAATGCAATTGTTATTTTTCAGTGTAAAAGGGTAAAGCCTAAAGGTTATTATTCTAAATAATTGAATTTATTGATCAAATTTAGTAATTAAAAATGAAGCATATATTTAATGAGACTAGGGGGGTGCCCTTTAAAGGAGCAGATATTACAATATGCAGATTTAAATATATCACTGCCCCCCACCGTCGATTTGATTTATGTGTGACGTGTGTGTGTGTGTGTGTAATAATTTAGTACAGTTGGAGAACAGACACTTCAATTAAAAACTGAACGTGTCTGAAAAAAGTATTACATGCGGTTAAATGTCCAAATAACTCCAATATCATACACTAGAGTTGTGTGGGGTGGGGATAAATTAAAGGGTTTATTGACCTAAAAATGAGAATTCTGTCAGTAATTACTCACCCTCATGTTGTTCCAACCCCGTAAGACTTTCGTTCATCTTCGGAACACAAATTAAGATATTTTTGATGAAATCTGAGAGCTGGCTCACTCCTTCATAGGCTTCTATGTTATTGAAACTTGCCGGCCCATAAAGTTAGTAAAGAGGGCTCACTATTGGCCAGCATCACACACATGACCAGCGTTGGCCAATAGTGAGCCTACGTTCTGACGTACAATCCAGAAGCGCTGCGCTGTTACACTACGTGAACTCACTCAGAGGCCCACACTGAAGAAAATGAATAGTTGAATAAAGTCGGTATTTTTGTTTGTTTTTTTGCGCACAAAAAGTATTCTCGTCGCTTGATAAACTTAAGGTTGAGCCACTGTAGTGACTTGTACTATTTTAACGATGTCTTTACTAACCTTTCTGGGATGGCAGATATCGATTACCTAGCAGCCTATGAAGGAGTGAGCCAGCTCTCAGATTTCATCAAAAATCTAAATTGGTGTTCCGAAAATGAACGAAAGTCTTACAGGGTTGGAACAACATGAGGGTGAGTAATTACTGACAGAATTTTCATTTTTGGGTGAACTAACCCTTTAAGCATGACCTGCTGTGACGTCACAATCATAGTGCATTGTGGTCCATAGATATGCCTGAAGTGTACATTTTGAATAGGCGTTCCCTCGGTCAAAATTGAGGGGTCGAGGGTTTGTCCAAATAAACTTCCCTCGTCCACTTGACGAAATTTAACACACTTCAAAATGGTGGTGGAGATTCTCCTGAGGGGAAGTGCTAAGGGAAGTTCACGAATGTATGTCTAAAATGCAGCCTCGTTTGCACACCAGGGGTGCTTCTCAATATCCCTCCTCGTCTCCTTGCTCCTCCGTCCTCCATCCTATGACCCGGAAACCGATCGAGCTCAGCCATCTTGAAGGACATCTCAATTCTCTCATTGCACAGTGAGTAGGCGAGGATCGAGTAGTGAGGAGGCTTCCAGAGGAGTTATGAGGGAGGATACACAGGTGAATCCTTTGCGGAAGAGTTTTGTTGACTAAATGTGGCGCACCCCCTTCACATCGGTCACAATAATTTTAATTTATACTTTACCTTTGAAGTTTATATAAACCACACATCTCACATATTTCAACAGGGTATCTTGCTTTATTATTATTTATGAATTTCTTAAATAACCAAACTTTAAGTACATAAGGTTTTAATTTAAGATCCTTTGAGCGCAGCTGATGACGCTATGATGTGACGCTCGAGTGATCAAGTATTCCAATGTTTAAAAAAGCTTTCATTCGATTCCTCCGTCCTCATTTCCTTTCCTTGCAGCCTTCCCTCGCATCCTATAGAGGGTGGAGCTGAGACATGAGGAAAGGAAACGAGGATGCACAAATAAGAATTGAGAAGCACCCCAGTACAAATGGCCATCCCCACTATATAAATTTCGCTGGATTTTATTCATCCTAGTGGTATGAATGGTTTTGGACTGACCCCTAGTGGCCTGGATGCATGAAATTAAACTGCTTTCGTTTTGTCCCTTTACGTCTGTTACATCTCCATCTCCATCTCATACTACACAAAATTATGAAATGGATATTCTTGGATTTAATTCCAACCCATCCTAGCCTTTTCTATTAGACTGATAATAGGGTTGTTACACTAGTATACATCATTTGAATGATATTTCTCAAAGTGCTATTTATTTTTATGTGTAGTAGCCTACAACTTTTTAATTAGCAAAAAGTTGCAGAGTGCGCCTTTAATATTCCTTTTATACATCAAAACATAACACCTTGCTAAACAGCACAAAGACGCTGAATGTTTTTTAAAAATTATAGTTAAGCACATTATTTTTAACATCTAGATGCCCCCAGTCCCTATTGGTTAAAAAGGACTAAAACATTGGAAATTATGCATTTAAACAACATTGCTCTCTCACCCTCCTCTTTTCCTTTCTCAAGTAGCTTTTCAATCCATAATTTAATATGAGCTCTAATAAGCCCCTTAATAAGTGAATATAAAATTTGCACTAGCAAAGATTTGCTAGTTATATGCTTACGCTAATAGGGCAAATTGAAATTAACTGTAAAGAAGTGGGTGCTAATTAAAAGATAGTGTTGTGGAAGCGAGAAGAGGCTTTTTTGCATGCAGTGCATGTAACAGCAATATGTCTGTTTGCTCTGTATGGACTGACGTGAGGACAAACGAAGGAGGAGGGGCAGGAGAGATGGAACTGGAGAGGAGAGAAATGAAGGATTGATGAAATAGGAAAAGACATTCAGCTCTGACAGTAGCGATAGAGAGAAATGTAGTGCGTGTGTATGATGTGATATTTGACTGCAGTGTTTTGTCAGTTTAAAGCAAGCGTTCACCCCTCATTCTCCCTGAGATAAAACAAAAGGATCACCTGTCTTTGGTTGACTGCTGACGGCTACCTCCCAAGATATGGCTCATAATTCTCTCTTTTTCACACAAATAGGGCAAGATGGGATGAGATGCCCCCCGGGGTAAGATTTCCCCCACACCCCAATTTTTCTCTTGACCAGATGTCACCAAGCTTTTTTCACACTATTTGTACAGAAAAAGACTACAAAATATTTTTTGCAAGCAAAAACTGAATTTCCAAATAATTTATGATGAAAAAATACCTGCTCTGACACATGACATATGATTATATTTTAAAAAGGGATATTCCACCGTTTTTTCATATTAAACTATGTTATTCCCTTAACTAAGACGAGTTGATACATACCTCTCTCGTCTCAGTGTGTGCACTAAATCGCTCTGTCTTGCGGCGAAACGTTGTTAGCACTTAGCTTAGCCCAGTTCATTTAATATGGGCCAAGCAGAGAAGCTACCAAACACCTCCACGTTTTCCCTATTTAAATACAGTTACTCGCGTAGTGTAAAAAATCCTCTCACCGGCCCCCGCTCCCTCTAGTGAAGATATTACTGCGGCGAAGTCGAAGTGCTTCCAAGCACTTGCTATGGTATTCCGCCACACAATATAGTTATCCATTTTACACGCTTAGAAAAGCGCAACGTTTTGTTTTGTGTCACCGTCCTAGGTCGAGTTACACTACGCGAGTAACTGTATTTAAATAGGGAAAACGTGGAGGTGTTTGGTCGCTTCTCTGCTTGGCCCATATTGAATGAACTGGGCTAAGCTAAGTGCTAACAAAGTTTTGCCGCAAGACAGAGCGATTTAGTGCACGCACTGAGACGAGAGAGGTATGTATCAACTCGTCTTAGTTAAGGGAATAACATAGTTTAATATGAAAAAACGGTGGAGTATCCCTTTAAATAAATAGCCTAATATATTGTCATTGTTGCTGTGGCATCTACACTCATCTTTTCGTATCTGATTGAAGAGATGTCAAAGTGACATTCACACCCATGCACAAGCTCATATTAACAGATTTAATGGATTTAATTCATTGCTTAATATACTTCATGTCAGAGTGTAGATAAACAGATATTTATCTCATTTGTTTCCTGCTAAGGAGGACAACTGCTGTTCTGTCTCATAAATGAAATTACAGCATCAGTTTTTAATGGGATAACAGTGCTGCGTGATTAGACACCGCCACATGTTCAGCAGCTCTGCACCCCTTTCCCAAGACTACGCAGTTGAGAGACTTTTTTGGCATAGAAAGAGTCATGCCCAGACAGGATTAATCGCTGTTTGTGATTTTCGTTGTTAGATAAATTTCTTTGATTCATCCTGTGGGCCTCTGTCCTAATCTATTAAATATGGACTTTTTTCATACAAGTGGTCTGAAAGGACGTTACTGCTTTAATGTGCGAACCAGCTGAGATGAAATAAACAGAAAACTGGAGAAATATGCGGCTGCCCACAGGGCAATAATACAGTTCTGTTCAACTGGGGGGCGGCCTTTGCTCCTGTAAGACCCTTCACTAGTGCACATGCCTGCTGATTAAACAAAAAATGCATTCCTGTATTAAGGCCCATCATTTCCGTCAAGGTCGCGAGTCAAGGGCACCACCGGCTGACAGCTTGCAGATAGAAAAGAACAACTGGCAAAAAAAGACTATCTCCTGGAGACAAAGAGAGCGAGAGAATAAATGGGAGGAAGAAAACATGAGGTAAGGACGCAACAGAATGACATCAGCAGTTGAGGGAGTAATCATCGCTGTGGGTGACAAAACGTGTTTGTCTGCTGACACTCTGGTCTAAAATGTGATGAGTACAGTGAGCTTTTAGCTGCTGTGTCTTCATAACTTAAAAGGCTTGTCTGAAGAAGAAACAGAGATCAAGCAAACAACCACCTATTAAAGACGTTACAAAACCGAGTACACAACACACACTTGTACTCTAAAATCTAAACCTGAATGTGCTGAAAACAAGCTCAGTCTACAGCAAAGGGTTAAGGTTCAAATGTGTGACAAAGACATAGTTTGTTCATTGCATTGCCAATCATTGTATTCAAAATCACACAAGGGGAGTCCTGTACTGGTTGTGACAAAATCTCAGTAATGTTTTTCATAGCAGTGGATTTTTTTTTTTTTTTCTCCATTGACCAACCAAAACCAAATGTTTGGTTACCAACATTCTTCAAAATATCTTCTTTTATGTTCCACAGAAGAAAGGAAGTTCCACGGGTTTGGAATGACATGAGGGTGAGTAAATGATAAAAGAATGGTCTTTTTTGGGTGAACTATCCCTTTAAATTACAGTAAAATCAAACTAAAAGTTGTCACATAAATCTTATAAATGTATACAGTTTATTAATTACAATACTTTTGCCAAAAATAATGGTTGGATATATTTACATTGTTGCTATTTCATGAATTATTTTGTTTCATAATGTTTTTTTTTTTTTTTTTACCTTTATTTAACCAGGAAAATCTCTCTGAGATTAAAAATCTCTTTCACAGGAGTGTCCCGTCAAGAATGGACAGCAGTTACAATCACAAACTTACAGATCAAAACAACAAATATAAAATTAAAACACTTAAAAATTTAAGTTGCACATCGAGTCTTCTTCTAGTGACCGAATAATAGATTTAAAAATGTTCCATAGGCACCATAGTTTGTAATTTCAATTTCGATTGGAGTAGATTCCATTCAAATGGAGCTGTATACATAAAAGCCCCTTTTCCCAGTTCAGTTCTTACAAATGGAACAGAGAGAGTAAAACAGTTTTCAGACCGGAGGGAATATTTCCCAACACTTTTCTTTTGAATTAGACAACCTATATACAAAGGCAACAACCCCAGAATAGTTTTATAAATATTTAGGTAATAGTGAATTTTCCTTCTTATGGACAGAGGACCAGGCTTCTCTGTTATACAATATACAATGATGAGTTAAAGGTTTACAATCTGATGTAAATCTTAAAGCGCTATGATAAACGCCATCCAAAGAGGAAGAAGCAAATTGATGCAGTGTTTACCACTAATAAAACGTGTGCCAAATGATCTATTTTGCTACAAATATAAAAAATTAACTGACAAAAGAAAAACATAATATAAATGTGCATAAACCACAGCTTTTTAACAGAATTAAGGATCAATATTTAATTTACAATTCAGTTGTTATGTTTTATTGACCCACAATTTGTAGTTCCGCAATTTTAGATACTCTTGAAAACCTGTAAATGTTCATTTTAGAGAAGTCTTTCATTTCTACCCAATTCATTAATCATGTTTTATCATCCATTAATTTCTCCATGTGGCTATACAGCGTCCCATTTTTCTCACAGTTTTCCCCCAAGCATTCCATTACCGCTATCAAATGTTCTCAACAAGAACTCAATCCCTTTTTCTCTTCTCCACAGTTTTATGATTTCTTTGTTGTTCAGTTCAGCATTTGACCTATACAGAGTCGGAATGAATCTCATAGGCCCTGATTACTATTCCTAAGAAAGTAAGTGGATCCTGAATTTCGAAAAATACCCGGAAAACAATTCCTATGCTCGTTTTACAACTGTCCAAAACAATTAGAGAAATGGATTAAAACTACACAGTTAAACTTGTGTGCCCTCAATACTCTCTTCATTATTTCCTTTGGGCTTGGGATTTTTTTGGTCCAAGATGTATTTTTGCCTAACAGGAAAAAATATAGTTTCTTTTTTAATACATAACCATCATCACATATGGACATGCGTGTAAAGTTCACAGGCCTGTTTCTAATGGTGGTCCTCCAGATCTGTTGGATGAACAGAGGATGATCGTACCCTCCAGATGGTGTTGGATTTTCACACTGGACTCATTAGACATTTAATCATCTTTGGTCCACAGAGCTACGAACTCTGAGGGACAAGGCTGTCCAGTGTCCAACGGCCATCTGACCTCACAGCCTGGCCACTGATGAGCCAAACAGAAAGAGAACAGACAGCCGGGCAGAGCGTGTCCTTTTGGAAATGGACCGTGCACACTAAAAATGTCCCTGGTATTTTAGCGTCTGATTTGTGATACAGAAACCTTTACATGAACATAATGAATACAGCCAGATTTCTATGATATTCAGTTTAACTCAAGTCTGGTGGGAGCAATCATGTTCACATTGTAATAAGGGAGCGCAATATAGTAAACACTCACTGGCACTTTCACATGGGATAAACACTATGTCACTCCTGGAATCATTTTGGAATTCCTGCTGCATTTATTCAAGTCAAATAATCCTAATGTCTATAATAGATCCAGAGACCAAAGCCCAGTCAATTCTCTTACTTCCAACTGCAGGCACCCTCTCTTCCTGTGGATCCTCTTCATGCACTTTCCATTCCATTTACTCACCAAAAGTTCATTTCCACTGAATACACATCCATCTATAAGCCAGAGGGATAAATGAGACTGAGAGCCGAATATCCATATTCAATTTCTCTCGTGCACTGAGGGATGCAGTCAGCAGAGTGCCAATTTAAAAAGAAAAACTGCAGTGACATCTTTATGAGCACACGTGTCTCACCTGGATGAAGTCACTGAGAGCAAGATCATGAAAAGTAAATATAGAATACGGGTAATGTTAGATGCATAAAATTGAAATGTTTTAGCACCCTTTAAACAACAAATATTGTTCTAATTCCAAAGCAGTTTTATTCTCAAACTAAATATGACACAATATAGATGATAGTAACATCATTGGTTCAAGTATGTGCTGTGACAAAACCACATTACTCTGTCACGTTTTGGTTTTCTTTCATGTCTGTCATGTGATCCCCTTTTAGTCATATGATCCTGCCATGTGTTCTGTGTTGTCATGTTGTCATTGGTTCATTGTTCACAGGTGTCCCTTGTCTAGTCATTAGTCTTGTGTATTTAAACCCTCATGTTTGCATGTCCATGTCCATGTCTTGAGTTTCATGCCACGTCATATCTTAGATTTATGTTTGATCTTATTGATCTTATGTTTCATCTTATGATTTTACTATATATACTGCACTTGGGTTCTTCAAACTTGCCTTCAGTGGACATTGTTACAGATTGAATTAAGTTGCTATTTTTGACCTTTTTGGAGCTTGACTGGCTTGATACTATATGTACTGCGTTAAATGGAAAACAGGAAGTTTTGGTTCTCTCTATCAAGCAGCATACAGATTTGTGGGTGAATAAATAATGAGAACATTTTCATTGTGGGTGAACTGCCCCACAGATCTGGATGTGTATTTACAAGTGCTAGAATAGGAATCAAACCTTTTGTTCAGCAAAACCTGAATGAAATTATTTCATTAACTCATAAACAGAATAGTGAAAATCAACCTAATTAAACCCATGAGAGGTTACGGAGAAGACTAACCTTCTTGATTAAACATGCCTGACTGACATCTCAGATCAGTTTTGCCAACCCGCAATAATTACATTGTCACTTCTCACCAGAAATCAATAATTAACCGTTCGATGTGAATGAGCTTGTATTCAGTGATTATAGCTTAATTAAAAAAAGAAATTCTTTACACAAAAATCAAAGTGATTCATATTCAATCCCCACACCATTCCATCACTGCCACTATTCAAAATGCAGGAATCTGGAGTGGTAATTTGATGATTCTGCTCATTCATTGAAAATCCTTGGGGAATATATCCGATTTTTTTGTTTTGTTTAGGTATTAAGTAAAACCGTAAGTCTTTCCTGCCGTAATCCTTTTTCCTGTTTTCCATTTATTTCTCATTAATGTTGTATAATGTATTAAGAGGCTCACAGCCTGCCTTCCTGAAACCCTTTTTCCATTCCCGCTCCGAGTGGTCCGTTTTTCCCAAGTCAGCAGAGTGTGTGCTAAAGAACAGTCTTTCAATTTGACGCTGTGCTTTAATATGAGGACAAAGCTTCCCACAGGTGTTTCATCTTCTGAGTTACTCAGGCCTTGGCGGGAATGACAAGGTGGGGAACGAGGTGACAGCAAGTGTGGACTATGTGTCTGTCTCTGTTCCTCACACTCACACATTTCCAGACCTCTGCATACTGCAGGCGAATTTAAGCTGAAGATTTACAGTATCAGGGGCTTTTAAACATGGTGATCATTAAATAGGCAGTGGGGTAAATCATCAGTGCTCAATGAATTCAAGGCCAATAAACTGAGTATTATTTACAAGGGCTGTTTGCTTATCCATTCACAGCTTCTGCTTCTACATCAGATCCAAACACATTCAAGGTTGAGGTGAATAGCCTGATGTTAAGAGACTACCAGTTCTTTTAATGCACTGCCAAACGCTTGCCTTTGTATTGTACTGCATGATATAATAATTTGAAAACACTTTATATTGCCGTTTAAATCGTGATTTCAGACTACAACTGACATTTAAGGAATATTCCAGGTTATTTGCAACTTTGTGTCTACGGGCAGCATCTGTGGTGTGCTGTCGATTACCACAGACAATAATGAGCTCAAAAATGAGCCGGTAATGTGTTTACAACTTCAACCAGATCCTAGCAGCGGGTGGGAGGGTTTAAAAGAAGAAATGTTAAGCTTAGATAAAAATCATCAGGAGAAATAATGCTACCTGAGCTGTAAAGTTGTCTAAAAAAATCTTAATTTTCAAGAGGAACTTCTTTTCAATAACTTCTGGTTATGTATAAGCAATGTAATCTAAGTCTGTAAAACTCCATATAAACTGTGTTTTATGGATCATGTAAAAGAAGGTTCACTTTTTTAGCTAGCTATAGCTTCATAATCTACATAAAAAATGTGTATACTAATACTTTCGAAACGGCGCGATGGATGCATGTTTTTTATGTTTTGCTTCCATTATGTTTGCATTTACTGTAAACACATTTTCCACACGTTTACACAACTAAATGAATCTGTGGGAATCAACGATGCTGACATTAAAGCTCCAATATGTAAATAAATTTGACCACAAGAGGGCGCAGTGTCCAACAATAACAAAGGCGAAGCTTGATGACGCTATGAAGGAGGTGACGATGGGAGATGTCGTTTTTGATGCGTTTTCACCATCTAGCGATGTATCTGAATGGAATTAATGAATCATGATCACGGATGAGGTAATTTATAAATTTTTGTATTACCTGTATGTCTGATCATATTATTTTATGTCATCATAATTAATGACCTGCAAGGAACGTGAAATGTTATGCTATATTATCCCGTTACAACTTACAGCTATTTGTCATTAATTCATATCTATTAAAATCATCTTTACTGTAACTATTACGTTACTTGTACAATACAAAAAATGTATTTGCTTACCTGTCTATCAATACACTCGCGAGAGCAGAGTCTCTGTCAAGTCCAAGATTGTCGCGCAGCTCTCTCCATCTCGAAAACGCCTGGCCGATATTTATCCGGGTTTTATTCCTCCGTTTGTCACACAGTCTGCGTGTATCCGAATATGGACGCTTTCGTTTTGTTGGCACTTCAATACTCGCCAAAGAGTAATCGTGATCCATAACAGCTATAACCATACAGTCTATGGCTATAACGCTATAACCACCACTTCCGTATTTGACCATGTGATATTCCGGTGTGGTGGAATATCACATGGTCCACACCGGAAAAAAAGGATAGTGCGGACATTGCGTCACTGAGAGGCGACATTTCTTTTCCGGGACAGACAGTTATTTAAAATCGGAATTTCTCTGAAATAAAAAAGCTTTGGAGACTTTTGAGATATTGTAAGTACACACCTGGAGGAAATATATCACACTGTGCAAGTTATTTTCGGAAATTTTATTACAAAATTGTTACATATTGGAGCTTTGCGGATTTTTTTTTTTACTATGGTCCACACTTAAGCCCAGAATTGGCTATCAATCTCGTCAAAAGGCTCATCTAATTGCTGAAGCACATGTTAAGGACAGCATGACTGACCCGTTCAAATGGGGCCGTCACAGTACACATGATATGGCATATAATTAAATCTGACAAATCAGCTTTTCTTGAGAGCCTTCAACATGTCTTCAGTTTAGTACATTACAGAAATGTGTATATCTGTCTGTCTGTATGTCTATCTATCATCTGTCTGTCTGTCTTTCAGTCTGTCTGAATCTCGTTTCTTAAAGATAGGAGTGCAGAAAATTTAATTGAGAGCCTGCATTTCAAATGTAAAGCTAAAACAAGTTCAGTGGATTCAAGTTGTGAGTTCTATCAGGAAGGTCATTCAAGTGTTCTGTAATTACATTTTGTCTCCCTGCCTTTTTAATAGTCTATTTATTGCAGCAAAGCAACATTCACTCATACAAGCGAGACAGGGAATGTTTTAAAAGGCATTGACTCCTCTCTCTATTGGAGAGGGAAAGCTTTCTTTCGCCTTGCATCTATGTCAGGCTCACAGATCAATGAGCAAACATGGCGATAGATTGTGAGGAGGATGAAGAAGGATGAGAGAAACTGAAAAAGGATGAGCAGAGGACGGACACTGCTGCATCAGCACTCCGATGGACATCCATCCATCCTCCTCTGAAAACACACACACACTTTAAATACAACCTTATCTCATTAATGCACACATGACCTTCCGCCCCGCAGCCCCCCTTTCCCCCATACAGTGCTGTAAACACACCAAGGCTGATGTGCAGCGAGTAATTTGTTTAAACAGAGCACCGTAATGGATTGCCTAATTTGCCTTGCTGATGTAAATGAATGGCTCAGTTAATTCATGAGTGTGAGAAAATTCTGAGTGGATCTGGAGGAGTCACAATGGAGAGTTCAGCATGTATGTAACCTTGATTTCAAAGTGACTGTAAAATCACCCAGCACTTAAGGTAGATGGAACCTCCCTGTTTGAAAGGAGAGAAAGTCTGTATTCCCTTTTAAGCGACAAGAGAGGATTAGCTGTTGCTTTGAAGGGATGAAAGAGGATGTTTCAAATAAGATTTGTTTCGTTCGGCTAAATCACATCAATGATTCACCAAGGCAAACTAATAAAACATACTTAACTTAAGAGATGGACCCAAATACCTTTCCAGTAACCATTTACTCCATAACATGCCTCATTTCCTGACAATATTTAATATTTTTCTTAGAAGCCTCATTATTCACAGGAGCTTTAAGATTTTAATGGCAGGTCCCCATTATGATGAGTAATCCAGATGGTTAATGACTTGAATTTATATCAACCAATCAAATTAACCAATCAAATTATTTTTGAGGCCACAATGAGATTAGATTTGATTCTTTTGAGAACTGAAATTGGAAAAAGATCATATGTATTATTTTTTATAACATATTTAGATCTAATCTTTGTCTCGATTCACTAAATCTGCGAAATTATTCTAAATTCATGATCAAATTTAGAACCAACTGCAACCACTTGTATATGTAAATATCACATACTCCCAATGGCCTTATAAACAAGTCATTTGTTAAACCAACATTTAAAAAATATATATTAGAACTGGAAAAGCTATGACTAATGAAAAGTATTCATTATTTCTGAGTAACAAAAGATAATGCAAATTTTATTGAGAACACTTTCTGAGCACATAAATATGCAAATTATACAACATCATTAGTGAATGAGAAGGTCCTTTGTCTTCAGTGCTTTGCTATAGGTAATGTTTTACGCAACATCCTGGCCTTTGAGGCGATCATCTGTTTGGTGCAGCTTAATACCCAGTGTCTGTCCATTCACAAATGTCAAACATTCAATTCCAAATTCACAAATATCTCCTAAATCCCTACAGACAGTTACTCCACCGAGTTTAATATTGAATCAATATTGAGTTGAATCAATATTCAGGAGAGTGACCGTGCGCATTCAGGAGGGGAGCGTTTTTAATTGATTTGCAACAAACACAGATAGACCTCGGGATCAGAATCTGCTAGACAGCCAAAAACTCACCCAAGTTTTTCATCCCTGCACGCAATGATCTCTGGTAAGAATGGAGTGATCCTTTAATATGAGTCGTGACAGCCTCTATACCAATACCAAAATGCCTTTCTCTCTGCTTTATTGTGATGAAATATGACTGGTAAGCATGTTTGTTTAAAAACATTAACCTTAATGCAAAACAATGCATTTGGCAGCAATTTGGACAGGAGTACTAAAGTGTCATGAGTTAGATACAAACACTTGTCTATTTGCCAGTGCTGCGAGTGCTCACAAATCCTTGTTTTTATTTATTCATTTATTGTTCCTGTGAGAAAGAGCACCATTTTCCTCATATTAATCCAAGAGCCTACCTCTCGATGACAGAACGGCCATCTATCACCACCCTCCTCCGCTACTGTGTCCTCTCCCCTGACTTTGAGAAAGCACTCCATCATGTTTGTTTGTGTCCTGACAGAACGCCAGTTTCACCAAAACTGTAAGTTGCACGGTTCCATTCCAAACTCTTGAATAATGCAGATGTGCATGTGATAATTGCTACTCTCGATCTTAGCGTATTGAACACTGAAGTATCAAAATAATTTGAAAAGAGGGAGTACATCTCTCTAACTCTATATATTAAACGAGAGGCAATTATCCCACTGTAAATCAAACCAAAACAGAAATCAACTGGAAAGAACTGTGCTAATGATTTACAACACAAACAGTAATGATGCACAGATGCAGAAATGTTATCTGCCACCTTGATTCATGTTAGCATCTCCAAGATCAATAACTTCCGGTCTTAACTATCATTTCCATTATCATTTCTCAGAAGTTGCGTTATTTCTGCAGTCTCTATACTCTATCGCACATTCACAACAGTTTTTTGGGATTACACTCACTTCATGTTCACATAAAACGATTTTTTTTTAGATTTTCTGGGGCTGTAGCATACTATATTTCCCTTTCCTCTGCAGTTCGTCGAGTCAAGTCAAGTCACCTTTATTTATATAGCGCTTTTTACAATACAGATTGTATCAAAGCAGCTTCACTGTGATAACATGAAAATAATACAACAAAGTTTGTTTCTAGAAGAAAATTGCGTCATCGTCCACCAGATCAATAATATTTTTGAATATTAAATGTCCCCGACTAAGCAAGCCAAAAGCCAAGGCAACATCATCCCGCAACATCGTCCCATCAAACTATTGCTATCTGCCCATGAAAAAGTAAAATCGCGAAACAAATGAAATCTAATACCACATGAGACTTTTTTTCTGGTCTCTGTTATGTCAACTATCTCAATATAAATATAAACTAAGTCTGAGACTTTTAAATGCTTTAAGGACCACCAAATATGATGAGGCCTTGCAAAGGATCCCCCTCCTGAAATATATAGGCAGCAATATATTCTCGTAAACCCATTCATACTATGTGCAAAATATAACAAGTGTAATTATGAAGACAAAAATGTTCCAATTTCCAAAATTGTCATTGTATTAAAGCTAAAACATAAACATTAATATCTGGAAAATATTTGAAAACTCATATTTTAAAAATTTTGAAAAATACACATATATACAGTAAAAAATAAAATAAACTGAGGGCTTAAATACATGGGAAAACAAACTGAACAAGAAACAGGTGCACAAAGCAATCAGTAACCATAGCAACAAACAAGGGCATAATCAGGAACATAGAAAAAGGAAAAGAACGGAAGGACAAAGCTTCCACAAAGAAAAAACAAAGGAAGCAGGAATCAAACACAGGGCAACAATGAACAACTAAAAGTCCAAAAACAGAACATGATCGTTACACATTTCTTTTTCCTGTTATTTATTTATTTATTTTCAATATTATACCCATACCCAAAATATTAGAGAAAAATAAATTCAATCCAGTTCAATAACTATTATGATTTGTTTTTTTTTTTTCTCATAGGGAATAAATTAACTCAATAAAATAAGTAGAATTTCTCAATTGTAAAAAATTGCATTGCAAATTTTCCACAGACCCCCTGACACCCCCCTCACAGCCTCCACTTTGAAAAACTCTAAGCTAGTTGATGCAGTAGTTCATATATTTATGCATATGTAAAACACATAGTGGAGTATAATCAGCCATGAGTTGTGATGGATTGATAGGGTATAGCGTCTGGGCTGTTTTTGTTCATTCCTGACTACACCTGACTGTCCTCCTCCAGTAGCAGAGTGGTGCTAGCCTCCAATCCTATAGAACTCCATGCACTCTTTTTTTCCTTTCTCTCTCCCTCACGCTGCCCTCAGTACATCCGAACTGGATAATGCACTGTAAATGTCATAAATGTTTAGGTAGGAGACAGAGCTACACTGGGGTTAGTCTGTCTGGGCGGAGGTGGATCTAGCTCTGTTGGGGAAACACATCTCCATTGGATATTAGATGACATTTATTGGAATGCACCTGGCGTCATGGGAACCGTCAATCAGATGCGAAGCACTTCTTTCCTAAGCTGTTTACTTGTAGCCACAGACACAAATCAATCCAGTGTTCAAACACGCAAACAGACACAAGAGACAAAATCTTTATGTAAGATGGAGGCTTGGTATGTCTCAATACGGAAAGACATGGAATCTCATAGTGTTAATGTCTAAAGTGCTCTTATTTGGTAAAAGCCAGTTTCACTTGGCACAAGCTAGCTAAGCTAATGATTTGAAACTCTAATTACCAAACAAAATACCTAGCATGCACAGACCTCCGGTGGCAGGGGAAATTGCATTCTGCGGCCGTGACATATAAAATTATACACATACTTTCTCAGACCGAGATCAAATCTTTTACTGCAATTATCTGTTCTGGGCTGGTATCAAAGTGGCTTACCACTTGATATCCTGATGTAATAGTTCCTAAATTTCAACAATACATTTGTTCAGTTAGTTAGGCTCTTCATAATGGCATTTTAAAGATGGTGAGTGCTCACATTAAACCTGTCCGTTCTGTATAATTTTAGAGTGGGTCCAGTTAAAGGCAGATTTACATTTTGCATGATTCTCTTCACTCCATGTTAGCTTAACAGAAGAGTGCACACACAGGTACCTTCCAAACAGGTTTTTTATTGCCGGTAATGAGCAGGAAACAAGCAATGCAAGCAGGTGAGTGATGATAATTGTAAACACTGACCGATGAATAACAGTTCTTAAGCGTAACAGGTCAGCGTTACAGGTAAGAAGTAAGCATAACAGGTAAATATAGATTGTGATAGTGAATTGATTAATCTGATATTAAGACATCAGCTCAACTCTGATAACAGATCATTCTAATTTGTAATGTAGACACATGCATTTTCTGTAAAGCTGCTTTGAATTATATGTATTGTGAAAAGCGCTATACAAATAAATGTGAATTGAATAGAAATGTGAATTGAATTAAAATGTTAAATCAATGTGAATTGAATTGAAATGTTAAATCAATGTGAATTGAATTTAAATGCTAAATCAATGTGAATTAATTGTGAGTTGAATTTAAATGAGAATTAAAAGTTAATTAAAATGTGAATTGAATTTGTATTGAATTAAATGTGAATCGATTAGAAAGTGCTGGATGTGAATAGAATCAAATATTAATTGAATGGTATTGAATATTAATTGAATGTGCATCGAATCAAATGTAAAATAAATGTGAAACAAATTGAATGTGAATCGAATGTACATTGATGTGAATTTAATTGAATTTGAATCGAATGTGAATCAAATTGCATGTGAATCGAATGTGAATTGAATCAAATGTGAATGTGAATAGAATTTGAATGTGAATCAACTGTGAATTGAATGTGAATCAAATTTAATGATTCAACTTTGAACTGAATGTTGAAATTGAATGTGATTCAACTGTGAATCTAATTGAATTTAATGTGAATTGAATGCAGTTGAACTGAATTAAAATGTGAATCTAATTGAATTTAATGTGAATTGAATGCAGTTGAAATGTGAACTGAATTAAAATGTGAAATCAATGTGAATTAAAATGTGAAATCAATGTGAATTGAATGTGAATTGAATTTAAATGAGAATTGAAAAGTGAACTGAATTAAAATGTGAAATCAATGTGAATTGAATGTGAATTGAATTTAAATGAGAATTGAAAAGTGAATTGAATTGAATGTTAATTGAATGTCAATCGAATGGAACTGAATGTGAATCAAATCTGAATGTGAATTAAAGTGAATTGAATGTGAATTGAATCAAATCTGAATGTGAATTGAATTGAATGTGAATTGAATGTGAATCTAATGTGAATCTAATGTAAATCGAATGTAAATCAAATGTAAATCAAATGTGAAACTAATCAAATGTGAATTGAATGTTATTTGAATTTAATGTGAATCGAATGTAAATCGAATGTGAATTGAATGGAACTGAATGTGAATCAAATCTGAATGTGAATTAAAGTGAATTGAATGTGAATCGAATCAAATGTGAATGTGAATTAAAGGGGTGGTAAAACACCTTTTTTCAAAGGCTTGATTGTGTTTGTGGGGTGCACTGTGACATGTGTTCATGCTTTGCTTTTAAAAATTCAGATTATTTTTCACATATTTAACCATTATTCTACACTGCTCTGTCCCTCCTTGTAAAAACGGTCGGATGATTTCCAGGTTCTATAAAGCAATTCTATGAGAATTGAAAAGTGAATTGAATGTTAATTGAATGTTAATTGAATTGGTTGTGAACTGAATGTGAATTGGATGTGTACTGAATATGAATTGAATTGGTTGTAAACTGAATGTGAATTGAATTGGATGTGAACTGAATCAAATATGAATTAAATTTGAATTGAATCAAATGTGAATCGAATGTGAATTGAATGTGAATTGAATCAAATGTGAATCGAATGTGAATTGAATGTGAATTGAATCAAATGTGAATCGAATGTGAATTGAATCAAATGTGAATCGAATGTGAATTGAATCAAATTTGAATCGAATGTGAATTGAATCGAATGTGAATAGAATCGAATGTGAATCGAATTGAATGTGAATCGAATGTGAATCGAATCAAATGTGAATCGAATCAAATGTGAATCGAATGTGAATTGAATCGAATGTGAATTGAATCAAATGTGAATCGAATGTGAATCGAATGTGAATCGAATCAAATGTGAATCGAATCAAATGTGAATCGAATGTGAATTGAATCGAATGTGAATTGAATCAAATGTGAATCGAATGTGAATCGAATGTGAATTGAATCAAATGTGAATCGAATGTGAATTGAATCAAATGTGAATCGAATGTGAATCGAATCGAATTTGAATCGAATGTGAATCGAATGTGAATCGAATGTGAATTGAATCAAATGTGAATCGAATGTGAAACGAATGTGAAGCGAATGTGAAACGAATGTGAATGGAAACGAATGTGAAGCAAATGTGAATCGAAAGTTAATCGAATTGAATGAGAATCGAATGTGAATTGAATGGAACTGAATGTGAATCGAATGTGAATTGTATTCAAAGGTGAATGTGAATTAAAGTGAATTGAATGTGAATTGAATTGAATGTGAATCGAATGGAACTGAATGTGAATCAAATCTGAATGTGAATTAAAGTGAATTGAATGTGAATTGAATCAAATCTGAATGTGAATTGAATTGAATGTGAATTGAATGTGAATCTAATGTGAATCTAATGTAAATCGAATGTAAATCGAATGTAAATCAAATGTGAAACTAATCAAATGTGAATTTAATGTTTTTTGAATTTAATGTGAATTGAATGTGAATTGAATGGAACTGAATGTGAATCAAATCTGAATGTGAATTAAAGTGAATTGAATGTGAATCGAATCAAACGTGAATGTGAATTAAAGGGGTGGTAAAACACCTTTTTTCAAAGGCTTGATTGTGTTTGTGGGGTGCACTGTAACATGTATTCATGCTTAGCTTTTAAAAATTCAGATTATTTTTCACATATTTAACCATTATTCTACACTGCTAATTGAATTAGCAGTGTAGAATACCCCCCCCCCCCCCCCACACACACACACACACACACACACACAGTTTGTGCTTCGGTGTATTATAAAGAATGGCGTCAATATTGCCATACAAATTTGAGCCCGAATCAGACCCAGAGAATGTTAGTGGAGAGGATCGAGCAGAACCTATTCAAGAACGGCTGTTAAAGGATGTTTCAGAATGGTATGTTGTTGTTTTTTTATTATTGATTGTTTGTTGTTGTCTCATACTTATGAAAAACTGAATTACTGGATAATAATCATTAGACCAAAAAAAAATAAGCTTCATACACAAGAATTTCATATAATTGTTCTAACAAAAGTTTTTTGTTGTTGTTGTTGTTGTAAAGACTGCAGATCTATTGTGATCGCTACTGACTATATGGCACTGTTACTTTTGTATTTTTAGAACGATTGTAGCCAAATATCTGTCGTCAGAACTATTAACCCACAATACGAACACTAAACATTGGCTTTACAACAGTAGCCAAATCAAACACAAATCAAACACAAAACCATGTTTAGCATGCCTGTAGATAAACAAGCATGTAGATAAACAATACATACAAGCTATAATCAAAGAATAATTTACACTGATCACATAAACGACAACAACCACAAACATTCCAAGTTCACTGCGCTGATGATATTAAACAGAAGTTTGTATGTGTTTGTCGGACAAGCATGTACTGGACTGAAAGGACAACACTGCAACCGTTGCGTACATCAACCATCAAGGTGGTCTACACTCCCGTTGCATGTCGCAACTTGCCCGCCACCTCCTCCTATGGAGTCAGAAGCATCTGAGGTCGCTTCGTGCCACTTATATTCCCGGCCTGCTCAATCGTGCCGCCGACAAGCTCTCACGACAGCCTGTGGCCCAGGCAGTCCAGCTGATCTGGGACCACTTCGGGGCCGCACAGATCGATCTGTTTGCCTCTCCGGACTCGTCCCATTGCCAGTTGTTTTACTCCCTGACCAAGGGGACCCTCGGCACGGGTGCGCTGGCACACAGCTGGCCCTGGGGCTTCCGCAAGTATGCGTTTCCCCCAATGAGCCTTCTTGCACAGACACTGTGCAAAGTCAGGGAGAAAGAGGAGCAGGTCTTGCTAGTTGCCCCTTATTGGCCCAACCAGACCTGGTTCCCTGAACTTATGCTCCTCTCAACAGTCCCTCCCTGGCCCATTCCTCTGAGGGAGGACCTTCTCTCTCAGGGACGGAGCACCGTATGGCACCGGTGTCCAGACCTCTGGAAACTCCATGTCTGGTCCCTGGACGGGACACTGAGGTTCTAGGTGATCTACCACAATCAGTCGTGGACACCATCATTTCTGCAAGAGCACCCTCTACAAGGCATGCTTACGCTCTGAAGTGGAACCTGTTCATTGAGTGGTGTTCTTCTCACCAAGAAGACCCCCGAAGGTGTTCGATCGGCACCGTGCTTTCTTTCCTGCAAGATGGGTTGGAGCGAGGGCCATCTCCCTCCACCCTCAAAGTGTATGTTGCCTCTATTGCCGCACATCACGATGCAGTGGATGGGAGATCCATGGGAAAGCACAACCTAATCCAGGATCCCTGCGGACTGGATGTGGCTTCCGTAGTGTCCCTCCTTCCATTGAAAGGGCACGCTTTCCCAGTGTTATCCAAGTCTAACTGAGTGGGTCTTGTGGAACAGCAGTGACTTCCCTGGCCTAAGCCCTGGCCTAGGCTTTTATCTAGGCACTGGAAGGTGGCAGCACTAGTGGCGTTTTAATAGGGATCCCAATCTGTCAACACGTCGACTACGTCGAACGTGAGCGACTGAAAGGGAACGTCTTGGTTACGTATGTAACCCTCGTTCCCTGGAGGAGGGAACGTAGACGTAGTCCCGTCACCACTTCTGCTGGTCCACCGTTGAATCCAGGCTCCACTCGGCTCCTCAGCGAAAAACAAGTGGTGCGTGCATCCGCTTCCGTGTTTATACACGCGCTACGGGGTGGAGTGCGAGATGTAAATCTCGTACGCCAATGTGCATTGGCTCGTTTTATCAATACTCGAAGATGACAGGCTCCCTAAGCGTGATCCCAATCAGTCGACACGTCGACTACATCTCCGTTCCCTCCTTCAGGGAACGAGGGTTGCATACGTAACGAGACGTTCTGTTTCCTTGTGGAAAGCTGTCGCAGTTCTGTGACGTATGTGGAGATGCTGCTGTTTGCTGTATAGTGGCCGATGTGGATAAAGAGCCTAATAGATTTAATGTTATCTCTGTATGAAATCATTCCTCAAACTCTACCCACAAACACCACTCTGACTCACAATTACTTGATCTGCTTTCTTTTCTTTGGGCATGTTAACTATAAATGCACTGTTATGAATACTGTGTGAGGCTGCCATCGACCCCCTGCAGAGACCTCTCTGGTGTAAAGCCTGAATGTTGTAACTTCAACACGAAGAAGCCTGCAGCTTAGAATAGCCCCTGCATCTCGCATTCTCCCAAATTTTCAATGTTTATCCGACAGCCAGTCGTCCTGAGAGGCAAACAAAAATAGAGCCACAAGGCTGAAATGGCTTATGAAACAGAGACACAGTGGGTTGTTATTTATGACAGAGTATCACCATGTTGCCAGGCAGCCCCTGCATTCTGTGAAGAGGCATGATCTGTTCTCTCTTCATGCTGATAAAGAGTGATTAATGAAAGAGAGAGAGAGAGAGTCAGCGTGCAGCAATGTGTCACTGTCCTGTCATGAACGACCAATCACCCCCTCCATCACAGGAAAGTGTCACATACGTCACATACTGTTACTGTATTAATGACCGATTCAAATGACCTTTATTATGAATAATAATAATACTTGATGCATAGCATGTCCATCATTTTTTTTTTTTTTTTTTTTTTATCGGCTTCAAGTTTTTGTGACACAAATGCTGAAAGAATTTTATTTGGGAAGGCTGTTTTGATGCTGCAGCTTACACTCTCAAGGATGAAAACATCAAACTTGAACTGATGAATTTACACAAAATGCAACTAGAATTAGAATACACCCAATGTTTAATGACTATAATTCTGTCAGTCTGTTCATTTAGAAAACTGTCCAAATGGGAGTAAAAAGTCTTAATTCAATGCTAGATGAGTGAGAGAACTATTTAGAACAAATTGATTCATTACAATGAATCAGAGTTTTCATTGCTGTCAGAGAAAGAGACATTTAGGATAAAACAATTCATTATAATGAATCAGACTTTCCAATACTACACATCAGAAAGAGCCGTTTAGGATAAACTGATTCACTTGATTGATTCAGACTTTCCAGTGCTACATATATGAGAGAGGGTTGTTTAGGATAAACTAATTCACTAGAATGAATCAGACTTTCCAATGTTACATGTATGCGAGAGAGTAATTTAGGATGAACCCATTAACTACAATGAATCCCATTTTCCAATCCTACATATATGAGAGAGAGTAATTTAGGATAAAACAATTCATTAGAATGAAACAAACTTTCCAATACTCCACATCAGAGAGACAGTAATTTAGGATGAACCAATTCACTAGCATGAATCAGACTTTCCATTGCTACATATGAGAGTAATTTAGGATAAACTGATTCACTAGAATGAATCAGATTTATCAGTGTTAAAACAAATAGCCAAAAGTATTTAATGTCCTACCCACATGTTTCATGACATAACTCGAATGACTTTAAGGAAACAGTCCTGCAAATAGTACTAGTCAGTTTGAGGCAAAACCCATTGCTTTAATACTAACTACCAAATTCATACAGTTATGTGTTGCACATATAGGATTAACTGAATTAGACAACATTACAAAACAATGTAATTAAACATGACATTTTGCTTCTCTTGTGACCCTTAGAGCAAATATAAAATAAATATTTGATGACAGAACAGATGGCTATACGAATTCTAAAAGTGAGATCTGCAGTAACAGCATCTCTAAATTTAAAAACAGCAACTTCTCAGTCACAAAACAAGTCTTAAAGCCGCTCTAAGTTTTTCATGCATTTTTAATAAAGCTAAACAAAAACATCTGAAAATACATTTGAAAAATGCAGTCCACAATCCCAGCATGCCCTAGTCCATCTATTTGTAAACCTGCTGAGGTGTAAATCACTCAGCGAATAGTTTATGTCAGGGCCTTAATATGCAATTGCAGTTTCTCAATTCCTCATTCCAGATTGATGACTTCATGTTTAATGAATAAGGTATTATGTGATCTTATAAATAACTCATAACCATAATGTTGACATTCACCCTAGTCCCGCGGGTATGTATGGATCGGACGTTGAGTTTTGTGCAAATGTTGACTCAGGGAGGTACTTTATGGGGGAAGAAATGTTGCTTTGTTGATATTGAATTCTCCTGGAAGGATGCCTGGATTTTTTCTCCGCGGTGGCCTGCTTCCTCTCCTCCTTTCAGAAAGAGGCTGGCAGACAGGCATGCTCGACACTTCAGAGAAATTCTTTCATTTGGAGGCAGTTTTGTAGCTGGCAGTTTGGCTGTCAGTTGGGGATCGGTGACCTTGCTGAACGGGTTTGCCGGCGAGAAGGAGGGACGATGTTTCCTGGCTTCTGCTGCGGCCTGTCAGACTGTTATCAATGCAATTGAGCAATGGACTGCAGGGAAACGGGTCTGAATAACCCAGGAGGGGCCGAGATGGGCCTGTGGGAGGAGGGACGGGGGTCTGCAGGTGATCATACCAGGCTGTGCGCTGTTTTGTTTACTTTCTGGCTGTCAGCCACTGTAATGAAGTTAAATGAGCAAAACATTCCCGCAGAGAAAGAAAGAGGGGATGGATGATCACTACAGCCGAACAAAAAGGAAGTGGACAACAGAAGCGAGATGGAGGCGAATACAGTCAATCAATACCCCTTATACTCTCTCTCCGGCCTCTCTGTGCGCTTCTATGTGTCTTTTCTGTGAAAAGAAAAGTCACCTTTAGATGCTTAATGGGATATTTTAACAATAGGGATTCACTGTGCAGGCAAAGACTTCCTTTGTTGTGCAGTTATGGAACTTCAACCAGAAAAATGTAGTCAGCCATTAGAAGAAAGGTTGAAGAAGCCATTAAAACAATTGCTTTCAACAATTACCTTAACATAAAAAACAGACTGTCCATTTTTTTAAAATCGCAATTTTGAACGTCGAATTATTGGATAACTGCAGACTCCTTCAACAACACCTTAAAAGCTACATTTGATGGAGAGAGAAAAAAAGAGAAAAAAATGCCATTAAAATATCGCCTATTTTAAGGTTTCATTACTTAGTGATTCAAGAGTGAATGTTTCAAAGCTGAAGAGCTTCCATCAAATGGATGTGAAGTAATCTTGAGAAGCTTTAATTGTGACGTGGGTTGTGAATACAATAAGTCATTTGTGACAAACCTGAACAGAGAGCATTCATTTAATGTCCATCACAGGTCTGCAGTTGATGTTGGCACAAGTGAATGAATCAGAGAAAGGGTTTCGACTCAAAAAACAACCTTAACTTTGTGACCACCGCAGAAGTCCCTCTTTGATCATTATGGTCCCAGGGGTTACTGGCCAATTATCAGGCAGTACAAACAGAGATACACATGGCACACACATACGCTGTCTCTTTCTTGGTGGTAAGTGAAATTGACAGCTGCAAGGAGGAAGCAGCAGGAGGTTACACAATTTTTAAGATCTGATTGGCATTATTCCTCCCTCTCTCTCACTCTGTCTGCATCGCTCACACCTCAACTTTGCTCCTCCGTCAGTTCTGCCTCAGATCCATGAGACATCTGGGATCAGCTCAGGATTTTATGCTTCCAGGGGAAAAACAAGTCTTTGAATTATGATTTTCTGAATCCCTATGAATTTCACATATCAAAAATATGAAAAAGCATCTCAGAAATTGGATCTGGACCTAAAAAAACACAAAACAGATTACAAATGAATAAAAACGCAGCACTTACAGTGGACCATGGTCAGGGTAGATGTCAAATTTAATTTCTATGAGAATGAAAATGAGATGTTCAGTCTGTTCAATTGGTTGTACTGTTGTTTACTCAGGAATAGATTGTTCAGGCATACTTCCCAAAAAATTCCATTGAATAAAAACACTCCAGAAAAAAATGCAACACGAAAAATATACTTACAATTAGACATTGAAGGGATAGATCACCCAAAAATGAAAATTCTGCCATAATTTAATCACCCTCCTGTTGTTTTAAACCTGTATGAGTTTCTTTGTTCTGTTGAACACAAAATAATATATTTTGAAGAGTTTTGGTTTCTGGTCTCCATTGACTTCCATGGGGGTTTGTTTCAGTCAATGGAGACCAGAAATTGTTTGGTTACCAACATTCTTCAAAATATCTTCTTTTGTGTTCAACAGAACAAAGAAACTCTTACAGGTTTAGAACAACTTGAGAGTGAGTAAATGATGACAGAATTTCCTTTTTAGTTTTTCATTCTTGAACTATCCCTTTTCTGAATAAGTAAATAAGTGAATGAAGAAAGAATGTAAAATAGATGTGTCAAGAAAAATCATGTTCTGATCTAAAAGACTTTTGGTATGTTGAGATCACAAGTAAGTCGAAATCAAGTACCTGGCAAAAAAGTAGTATACATATTTATTTTCCAAGTTCGTCATTCATCTATTTTTAATTATATGCCTTGCTTGACTACCCTCATTTATTTTGATGCCGTTAATATCTTTTTCACTATGGACATTATGAAATATGAGTGATAATTTTATGATAATTTGTCCAGACTGTCTAATTCACTTAATATACTCTGTGGCCATGATTGAAAACGAGGCTGAATTAGCATACGGTAATTGAATGCCACGCCCCTTTCAGTGTTTCACAGACGAAAGTGTTGAACTCTGAAGGACAGCTGTAGTATGACTCACAAGTCCAGATGAAAGCACCCACATCCACATCCTGACACGTCCTTCCATGGCGGTGTGTGCTTACACTCAAAGGTTGAAAGTAGCCAGCAGTCTCCCTGGTCTGCAGTCTTAATAATGTTATTGTATGGTTTCCTTTCAAAGAGATCCCCCTCTCTCTCTCTCTCTCTCTCTCTCTCTCTCTCTCCATCTCTATCTTTTGTTGGCAGGAGTTAGTGTTCTCCTCATGGGTCTCTTTGAAGCTGGACCCCTTTTGGAAGACGGATCCATCCTGCCTGGCACGATCACTGCCGTATCTTCTCCTCTCTTTCCAACCTAGAGTTTTTTCAGATGAGAGGGTTTTTGGTGACAGAAGGGGTGAACAGCAGAGGGAGTGTGAAGTAGCTTCACCCTCCCTTTAATGAGGCTTGGAGAAAAAAATGTGCTTCTCAAATCAGATTCCTTCCTCCTGTGTGATGAGAATGAAGCCTGCCCCGGTCGATAACGAAACAAAAAATGAAGCTTCTTGCTGTGGAAGAGGAGCTACGAGCTTAGGTGGAGATGAAGAGTTCTGAAATAGCACAGGCTTGATCATGCACCCTAGAACAAATAGAGCCCTCTCTCTGACTCACATCTACCCTTTCTCTCACAGCAAACTTTCTTATCGTTCACTCTTTTCAGAATATTTAACCTGTATTTTACATCACTTTGCTTTAAACCTTTAAATGAAGGCTTTACTTTATCTTATCTGTTATTTTATTTCTTGTAGTTTTTAACCATAAAAAGTAAGATTGTCAGTTGAACGTAATTTGGAACAATTACAGGGATAGTCTGCACAAAAATGAAAATTCTGTCATCATTTACTCATTCCTCATGTCTTTCCAAATGTGTATGACTTTCTTTTGTAGAACATAAAATAAGATATTTGGAAGAATTGTTGGTACCAAACATTTTCTGTTCCCTATGACTTCCACAGTAGACAAAAAATACTATCGTAGTTAATGGGAACCAAAACGGGTTATCAGCTTTCTTCAAAACATCATCTTTAGTGTTCCACAGAAGAAAGAAATGGAATAAAACAGTACATTAAGTGTGAATGGTACCCAAGTCTACCAAGGACAGAATTAATTTTTCAAAAGTCTCAGAAAGAAATTGTACCATTAGCTTATTAAAAGGCCACCACCCTCAAAAGTAGCCTACATATTTTTCTTATCTCTTATCTTTCCCTAAAATGTGCATATTATTACCTTAAAGTCTAATATGCGCCATTGAGGTTTTAATATAATGTTCAAAAGTTTGGGGATTGTAAGATTTTTTTTATGTTTTAGAAAGAAGTCTCTTATGCTGATTAAGGCTACATTTATTTGATCAAAAATACAGTACATTTTGTGAAATATTATTACAGTTTAAAATAACTGTTTTCTAATATATTTAAAATTTAAATTTTTTCCTGTGATGGAAAAGCTGAATTTTCCGTCAATTCTTAGTGTCACATGAATTGTTTGGAGGGTACATATTGTCCAGGAATATAAATATCTGGCACACTAAACTGGATTTCAATGATTAGAGAGAGTGAGCGTGATAAAACTAAATATAACTCTGCCATCAGTGTACACATTTAAACATTGTGTCAAGAGAGGCAAACATTTCAAATAAAACACAGCAGAATACTGCTCAGCGTTACACACTCTGTCTGCACAGTTGAGTTTTAACTTATAAACCATCAGAGTATTTTCTACGGGTGGTGAACATCTGTTCTCTCAGAGCAAAGGATTCAAAAGGTGCACTGAGGGGAACAATCTATGATTTACTGTCCATTCCAAGCAATTAGGCATCAGAGAGAATAAAGAAGGATTCTCATTAGCTACATGAGCTGCAGCAGAAGCGATTAAAGGCTGCGTGGAGCTCTCTATAACCTCCTCATTATTGTACAGTACGTGCTTTTCACTTCATCAGCGGCACTAGGCACTAAGTGAATGTTTTAAGACAAAAGTGCAGTGCAAATCATGTCTAATACCTTCTGAAACACAGACCCCGCTAGACGCTTTTGGTGCTAACGGTGGTTTAGACCAAATATGGTGATTGTTTGAACTGTGCGCAAAACATGCCTAAATATCCATGAGTGCTGTTTGCAAGAGAGCTGTTTGCCTCCTCTAATGAAATGCGAGTAAACACAGGTGCACGGAGTAGACGGGGAGTCCTCACAACTCTAGCCTTGGGTCAAATACCACCGAAGTTCAAAGACTCAGGTATGACTGAAGCAAAATGCAGACTAAAATCAAAGAAAAAAAATCCCTCACACAAAAAAAAAAACTAAAAGTAACAACAAAGCGCAAATGTATTTCCCAAAAATGGTGCGGAGTAAAACCAGAGAATATAATGTAGAATATAAACCTAAAGTTTACAGCAATATAAAATATTTCAAGGCAAAATCCCACAACATTATTCAACAGGATGATGGATGGATGGTTATCCAGCCCATCAACACTGGCTCCAAATTTAGAGACCATTGTTAAAGCTCCAATATGTATACAATATTTTTTCACCACAAGAGGGCGCAGTTTCCAACAATAACAAAGGCGAAGCTTGATGACGCTATGAAGGAGGTGACGATGGGAGATGTCGTTTTTAATGCGTTTTCACCATCTAGTGATGTATCTAAATGGAATTAATGAATCATGATCACGGATGAGGTAATTTATTTGTTTTTGTATTACCTGTATGCCTGATCGTATTATTTTATGTCATCATAATGAACTGCAAGGAACGTGAAATGTTATGCTATATTATTACAGGCATGTGGTGTAGCCTAATTCATATCTATTAAAATCATCTTTACTGTAACTATTACGTTACTTGTACAATAAAAAAAAAAAATATTTGCTTACCTGTCTATCAATACACTCGCGAGAGCAGAGTCTCTGTCAAGTCCAAGATTGTCGCGCAGCTCTCTCCATCTCGAAAACGCCTGGCAGATATTTATCCGGGTTTTATTCCTCCGTTTGTCACACAGTCTGCGTGTATCCGAATATGGACGCTTTCGTTTTGTTGTTTAAAATTGTCAAAATTTGAATCGTATAATTAAAAAAAATCTATATATATATATATATATATATATAGCCTATATATATATATATTGATCAAAATGTGAGAAATATATTAAATATTATCATTTCATATTTTGGTATGAACATTCACCCGCCAGTGTGGCGGATAGCCTTTTGAGATTTACTCGCCAAACAGAAAATCTACCCGCATTTGGCGCTTGGCGGGTATTAATTTCGGACCCATAACCACCACTTCCGCATTTGACCATGTGATATTCCGGTGTGGTGGAATATCACATGGTCCACACCGGAAAAAAGCGGACATTGCGTCACTGAGAGGCGACATTTCTTTTCCGGGATGGACAGTTATTTAAAATCGGAATTTCTCTGAAATAAAAAAGCTTTGGAGACTTTTGAGATATTGTAAGTAAGTACACAACTGGAGGAAATATATCACACTGTGCAAGTTATTTTCGGAAATTTTATTACAAAATTGTTACATATTGGAGCTTTAATTTCTGATATATCTCCATTGGCAACTCATTCAGTGCTAATGGAATTTTCTCTGTGTGTACATCTTTGTAATGCATTGTGAATGATCACGAGAATAAAAATAAAATAAAAGGATACACATTAGGTTGAGATTTAGAGAATGTTTCCATCTGGAAACTTTAGTTACTTTCTACACAAGCCTGAGCTCTACTCAAAGAGACATGTGATGTATTTGTAAGTGCAGAGGTGGACAGTAACAAAGTACATTTACTTGAGTACTTTACTTAAGTACACTTTTTAAGTATCTGTACTTTACTTGAGTATTATTTTCTCCAGAAACATTTTACTTTAACTTCACTACATTTGAAAGACAAATATCGTACTTTTTGCTCCACTACATTTGTGTCAAGGTCCTTGAGTAGAAAGTAGTAACGCCAGTCAGTGGATGATTTTGGTTGCAGAGGTTGCATTTTGGTTGGAAATGAAAGTCGGGTTGACGTCTGAACCTGACGTTGGATTGACGTCAGCATCCGACGTTGGATTTAGTTTGGAACGTCTGTCCAACGTTGGAGATTAACGTCAATCTGACGTTGGATTCTGACATCAACCTGATTTTCATTTTCACCGTTGGGTTTGGTCTCCTAAATGCAAATTTTGTCATTGTTTGGGAGCACACTAGCTTATAGATAACAGTAAGGCTAACATATTAATACTAAAAGTCAAAAAACTTTAAATAGGGCAGTATTTGAGGGAACAGCCATTTGGGTGTCCGAAACCATTGTGGACGTTATTGAGTGCACTCATTCAATCTCACATTCAATCCCACTACTGGAACTGTGTTCTAGAAATAAATTTGAGAATGATATGAGGGTAGGCAGATTCAGAGGCATAAAACTGTAAGTATTACATACAACAATGCAACAATAATAAAACAATGCATTGACATTTATTTTTTACTTTAGATACTTAAGTACTTTTAAAAACAAGTACTTCTGTACTTTTACTTAAGTAAAAATCAGTCTTTACAACTTTTACTTGTAACGGAATAATATTTGACCAGTAGTATCTGTACTTTCACTCAAGTAACGAAGTTGTGTACTTTGTCCACCTCTGTGTAAGTGAAACCAAGAGTTATTATTGAGGGTTCACCAGGGGACTTTATTCATTTCAAACACAAAATGAAATGTTAAAAAACGTTTTTATAACTATTACAGTGCTGCACATCCAAGCTGTCAGAAGAAATCATTCCCAAATCCCAAGTCTGCAGCATCTTTCTCTTTTGTCACCTTACAGATGGGTCTTTCCCTATGCGGCAAGGAGATAGAGAGGAAGAATATAGAAAAAGCAGATGAACAGGAAGGGACAACAAGAAACAGCAAGCTTGTATCTCTGGTAATTTTAGTATATTCCATCACATGGCAGTGACATAACACACAGCCCTCATTCAGGACTAGCAAACTCGGACCCTAATTTAAACTTTCCCCACAGAGAGAGAAAATGCAGGTGTCAGATAGGCAGTGAACAAGGGCAAAGCCAATTATTATGTTGTCCTTGTATTGTACAAAGTAGCACAGAGATGGCAAGAATTGATTTGGCTGAGGTTTGAGGTTAACAGTCTGACATGCCTGGCCCTTATCGTATGGGCCTGATCAATGACAGAATAAGTCGTGAACACATTAGCAATTAATTCACTAATGAATTCACTAATTTACAAAATTAACTCTTAATCCATTATTATTCTGAACAATTTAGGAAAAAATGTGTTATTGTATTTTTAAGTAAAGGGATAATGGGATTGGAACATTATTAATTCATAGCAGGGCCTTTCATCCAGTGATTTAAAAATAAAATAATTTAAGCAGAAATGAGGTAGAAAACAATATTAGTGCTACCATAATACATTTTAATTACATACTAGAAAAGTGCATGACATAAGCCTGGCTTAATCCTGGGTCCCCAAAAACCTCTTTGTCACAAACGTGTACTAGCCACTACACTCAAGACTCTGAATACTGGTTCTTACTTTACAACAAGGTCCATACACTAACAGTTTAAAGCTAATTCAAGGGGAAGATGTAGAATAGTCAATTCACAATTATTTCAACTGACTTATAAACTGGGACCCTCAACAGAATATAATCCCTTTGGACCAAGGAGGTCTACAAAACGGTTCCTGCATTCAAATTCGCCTACTTATACTATAGTAGGAGAAAAACAGCCGAGTAGCACTTGGGAGCACTTTGACTCGGCGCAGTAAAAAGTCACGTTGGTTAATGACAGAAGTGATAGGGAGAGGGGGAGAGGATTTTTCAGGAGTGATGATATTACTGCGGAGCCGAGTAGTAAAAAAAAAGTGTCATAGAGAGTTTGATTTTTCATTTTGCGAAGGTAGCACACTTGCTGTTCAGTGCTATTCCGCCATACATTATAGTTATCCTTTTTACCCGCTTAGAAAAGTGCCACGTTTTATTTTGTGTCACCATACTTGGTCGTGTAACTACTCGTGTAACTGTATTTAAATAGGGAAACCGTGGAGGTGTTTGGTTGCTTCTAGCTTCATCTCTGTTTGGCTCCTAATGAATGAACCGGGCTAAGCTAAGTGCTATCAAAGTGTCGCTGCGCGCCAGAGCGATTGAGTGCACTCACTGAGACAAGAGAGGTATGTATCAACTCGTCTTATTTAAAGGTGGGGTATGTGATTCTCTTTTTTGTCATTTTTTTTCAAAATCACTTGCAAAAAATGCTATTCCAAACCCACTTACAGCCACTGAGTTAGAAGCACTGAAATGAAAATTAAGCAATTTAATCATCTGTGGAACGGACAGGACTCGAAAACTCCAGCCAATCATTTCCAAGACCACCTAGAATCATCAGACAGTAAGTTCGTCAATCAAACGGTCGTACCATACCCCCCCTCCCCCCATCCCCCTCGCGCACGTGACCCCTTCGTGCGCATGCGTCAGGCAAAAACTCCAAACTATGCTAGCCTGGCTCGCTCTCGCGCATCTGAGTTTTCGCTTGTGTATGATTACGCGTCCACACTGTAAAAAATAATTCTGTGGCTTAGTAAATATTACAGAAATTTTTAACTTTATTAACTTAATAAAATCTCTGTATATCGTTTACTTGATTGTTTGAGTTAAACATACCAAAATAATTGAGTAAAAATCCAACAGTTAATTTTATCTAAAATTTACAGATATATTTAAGTTTTTTTCAATAAAATAATTTAGTATTTGACTAACCAATTATTTATTTATAATATACTTAATATATATGTGAAATTTCTATCAAAATATTTGAGAATGTTTAATTAAACTGATCTGTTTCAAGAAACAAAAAAATTACTTAATTCAAATCAATATTATTAATATATTTAACACGCTCTTAAAATTGAGTAAGTTTACTCAATTAAAACAATGCCCCCCCACCCTCTGACGTGACGAAAACTCGACGGTTGGAGTGAGCGTGGCTGTTTGAACTCTCCAGTCTCTAGAACAACAGCTCTCTTCTCAGCGTCGCAGATTTGGTGCATTTTCACTGTGAAATTCAGGTTGGTGTATGTTTTATTTTATCTATAAAATCATTACTGTGCTTTAAATCATATTTAATGCAAAACAACATACAGAGGCGTAATTCGACACCTAAACGAGACGAGAGCCGCGTTTGTCTTTTTGCGTGATTGAAACGCTTTGCATAAACACATGACTTTCATAATGATGATAATGAATATAATTATTATCATTTGGATGATAAAATGTCCTCAGAACTATCACTTTTTGTTTATTGGCAGGTTATGTCAGTCGCTCGCAGTATATTTCGGCTGTGCCTCAGACAGTGACTGTGAGTGAAACGCAGGACGGCGGTATGAAGTTCAAAGTTCACCCGCAGAGCGCGAGTCTGTCTCCGGCACGAGGACCAGCGCAGATTCGGTGGATATTGGATAACAGAGTGGTTGATTACACTTGAATTAGGCTACCTGAATGTTTAAATATTAAATTTTTACTTGTTAAATAAGTTTAAATGCAGGCAATATTGTATACATGAAAAAACAGTCTAAAATGTGCTGTATTGGTGTACTCATTGAAAATAAAGGCCAATGTAATGTATACTGGTGGTTGTCTGGAGTACTATTTTACAAAGGTTTAGAGAAAATAAAAAAGTTAATATTACTCATTAATAAAAACAGTTAATATTACTCATAAATATTGTTTTTTTTAATGTTTAAATGTTAAATTATTTCTACTCAATTTTATTTGTTAATGTACCAGATGCAGTTACTCAGATTTACTTCATTTTTTTACTTGCATTTACTCAATTCATACAGTATATTTCATTGATTTCACAGCTTTAAAATTTACTCAATTTTTTTGAGTGTAAAAATGTTTCACCAATAAAATTGAGTAAATAATAGTTAAACTTTTTACAGTGCATGTTCTTCGAATGGGTGGAGTCAGGGCCAGCGTTGGAGGAAAGAAGGTAGGACCATGATTGGAGTTGTGTATTTTCAAAATCTGCCGGCCGTTTTGCAAATCCCATACCCTACCTTTAAGGGAATAACATAGCTTAATATGAAAAAATTGTGGAGTGTTCCTTTAAGGTCTACAAGGGAGGATAGAGGGCAGTGGGACCGGGAAAGCGAACCAGAACTCAGGTTTTAGAGGGTTAGTGAACTTAGGCTAGTCAATTTAGTAGTATTATCTGACAGCCCCAGGCTTGCTACAGAAGGTTTTTCTTGCTACGTACACACATCTTCGTGCTTCAGCTTGTCATTGACTATTGCCAAAGCTAATGTTAGCTAGTTAGTCTTAACTAGGCGGCACAGAACATTGCCTGACAACCGAAACATGATGCAAGATTTGGGTTTATAGCAACAAACAACATATAAAACACATAGACTACATAAGCCTTTTTCTCAAAGCACTGGTTTTGCTTTGGCGCCAGTGGGTGCTAACGTTAGCCAAAGTTTCTTCATTCGTTTAAGATTTGTAACTTACCTTATCAACTGCAGCCATTTCCTCTTCTCTTTCTCGTCACAG
Organism: Scardinius erythrophthalmus; assembly: GCF_964197995.2. Taxonomy (NCBI): domain Eukaryota; kingdom Metazoa; phylum Chordata; class Actinopteri; order Cypriniformes; family Leuciscidae; genus Scardinius; species Scardinius erythrophthalmus. Next base: position 15,093,089 of record NC_138236.1, read on the forward strand.
GGAAAGCGGTAAAATGACAGCTGAATGTCACTTGTTTTTTTAACTCTGATCTGTTCAAACAACATGGGACACAGCACTGCAGCATTGTAAAAACACTAGCGAAAGCGGTCTGTAGGTAGAGAGGACCCGGACTTTGGACCCGGAAACAGTATTATCGGAGAGTGGTTACATCACGACTTAACAACCGGATAGTTATACTACATACCAAAATCTGCAATACAATGCATGCAAAAATATTTTGTCAGAACATATGCTTTTTGCAAGTACAGTGGTGTAAGTGCAGCATTGGATTGTAAACTGTATAGCCTACATAAACTATTTTTTGAAAATAGATCATCAAATCATACTTCCTTCTGGTTAGATTGGTTATAGTTATAACAAAAAAAAGTGTATAGACCAATACAATTTCTCTTAGAATTTAAAAAAACTAAAATAAACTAAAATGTTTTCCTTGCTATCATAATGAAAATATTTATGGTGACATCATACATTGACTGACATGCACTAAATGATATGCTAAATTAGTCATTCTTTGCCGAACCAGGCATACTCTGGCTTATGCAACCTGTGAAATCATGGTGGCAATGGATTCTAGCTGATGGAACTTTGCTTGGTATTGATGGAAAGTCAAAATTTCTGTCCTCAGGTGCTTACAGTGCTCCATATTGATCTCAGTTCATCTTTAAGATTCAGAGGAGCAGCTGGGCTAACAGCAGCATGGTGACAGGTGTGTATTGAAAGGTCAGTGAGGAGTATCCTACCTGAGGGAAGCTGGAAAGGTTGGTGCAGCTATGCTCCATCAAATATTAATCTCAGTACTGCTCTCCCAATGGATTCAACCCCAACAAACAAATAGAGCATCTTTCGATTATGAATCCAATCACAATGGGGGGAAAGAGGACTCCAAAATGGAATTAAGTGGCTTTCGATTTGATGGTCAACTGGGGTTTGAAGAGTCACTTTTTTGACAGCAACATGGTTTAGAATTTCAAAGCTGTGTAATTGGTGGCTGATAATTAATGGGGCATCCATTTGTATATCCAGCAAAGTGTCCTGAAAAAGAGCCCCTGATCTAATGATAGAATGTACTATAAATATGAGATTAATCTGCTACAGTATATAAGCAACATTATGACTTACATGTACAGAATGAAGCAAAACCACAGGTAAATAATGTGCTCAGCACTCAAGCAATCTTCCCCTGAAAGACTACATGTGTCCGAGCTTCAGCTGAAATTATTTTCCATTTGTTGCCATTTGGGACCACCCGATTTGTTTGACACGTTACACATCACGTAGCCTGAGCCACTGACCTCCTCTAGCCAAAAAAAAAAAAAGTGCCATAGAGAGTATGATTTTTCATTTTGCGAAGGTAGCACACTTGCTGTTCATTTCACTGTTGTGGTTTCATCCTCACAGCTGTCTGCTAAAGGTCAGAGTCATAAAGGCCCAGGCTCGGTGCCCTTACCATTCAGCACGAGCAGAGGCACCTATATCGTCTCAATGACTCACACAGGACTCTTGGAAAGGTTACAACCAAATGCTAAGGAAGAAAAAGGAGGCAGAATCTGGGCTCTCACTGAGAGAATCACAGAATTGCTCACTGTAATGTCAGTCGGCTTAATAACATACCTTTGCTCCATTTGCCACATTCTCTAAATATATTCATTCCATTGCCGCACAAACCAGATTTATGTTGTTTACATGATGGAGAACAAGGATTACTGTGTCATTTGTGTGCCACTAGCATCACAAAACAGATTTCTAACAATCCCTGCATCCGAAGATGCTTAATTCCCTATATAGTATGCAGAGAGAAACGTAACTATATAAGTGAAGTTCAAGTGAATCATACAAAACATATTATTTACATAAAAATTAGTAGTTCAAAACTGTGGTAATTGGGTAATCTTGTCAATGAAATTTCAGATGAAAATGTTTGTTGATAAAGGTTTTTATATGTCAACAATAACAAAAATTAAATTAAGATGCATCATGATGATGAACAATTTTAAAGGGATAGTTCACCAAAAACAGAAATCCTGTCATCATTTACGCACTCATGTTGCTCTGAACACAAAAGGAAATTTTAAAAATGTTTTTGTCCATAAAAAAACAAGGGGGGAAAAACATGAAATGAATATATAAAAATCTTTTACTTGTTAAACATATCTGATTTTAAATATTTATTTTGTGTTCCACAGAAACTAAATGGTGAGTAAACTGTGACAGAATTTCAAATTTCAGTCTCTATTAAAAATGGCAATAATAATTATATATTGCTATATTAGAATTTAAATGAAATGCAGCATATCACACTGTATTTTCATTTACATAATATAATATAATATAATATAATATAATATAATATAATATAATATAATATAATATAATATAATATAATATAATATAATATAATATAATATAATATAATATAATATAATATAATATAATATAATACTCCTCAAAATGGTAATAGAAGACAACTAGTTTTTTCATGTTTTCTCCTAAAATCTCGGTAACCGGTAGCTGTTAGATTACACCCCGGAAACTACTACGTAATTAAAGGGATTTGACAGAGTAACTTTCAGTAATTATAGTGCACCTATAAAGTACTTACATGTAAGTATAAGGGAACAATATGTAAAGTTTAGGGAATAAAGGGTTAGGGTTATTATTTATACTTAAAGTATTATAGAACTAAGGGGTATTTATTCTATTATTTAATTTTTTTAATAATGGTGTACCAATACATACTGTATAGGCTTTTTAAAAATTACAGGGTACATCTATGCATTTATACAGTAATATTTTTAACAAAGTGCACTGAAAACTAAAACTATTGCTTAAATATTGGGGAAAGATACTCTTGTTTCAGGGTACAATAAAATACATTCACATAATCTTATAACAGATATTTCATTACCTTTATTTGAAGAACAACTTAATTCAAAACAGATTTACAACACATCTTTTTCGTTTAAAACTTTTTTGAATCAACAATTCATTTCAAATGCTTAAGTCCTGACAGAAAGTTTTGTCCCTCCTTTTTTCTCTTGCTTGGCTTCTTCCTTTTGTTCCTCTTCTTCTTTTTCTTTCTTTCCACTGATGAATCTGAAGAAGAAATCACGTCTCTTGATACTCTGTATTATGTATTAAAAGAAAATGCAGTACATCCAGTAATACGTCCTCACCATTTACTCATCTTTTACCCTCATGCCATCCGAGATGTATACGACTTTCCTTCTTCATATTAACACAAATGAAGGTTTTTAGAACCTTAACCATTTAGATCTCTGGGGATACATATAATGCAAGCACTCATGTCTTCCTAAAAGTTGGAGCATCAAACAGCACATACTGCAATAACTTTAGTAATCCATACAACCCCAATGGATGGATCAATGTCTTCTGAAGGGAAACGATAAGTGTTTGTAAGAAAAATACCAATATTTTCAATTTTTTAAACTGTAGACTATCGCTTTAGACCTGTAATAAGTTATTACCAAAATTATTACCAAAATCTCTCTCAATTGACAGTTGCTACAATTGGATTTAAAGCTGACAATGAATCTTTTGAAACCTTTAATCAACGACCGTATATTTTAGAGCTGTAACCAATGAAGAGGAAATGTGCCACAAAAGTGTAAAAAAAGGCATACTGATTTACTGCTGAAAAGACGCTACACCAATGGCCATTAAAGCTGAATGTAGAGTATCCCTGCCATAAGCAAGATTCAAAATAAAAATGGTACAAATAAAAACCTTGTTGTTGCCCACTGCAGTTTAATATGTCAATTTGCAGAGCTCTCTCAGCCAAAGTAAGCCACGGGGAGCCCGTGCTCGTTATGTTTAAAAAGTATCATATAACAATATGGTGCTCAGAGTGAATATGATACATTGTGATTTCCATTCACATATGATTTTTTTTCTCGCTAAGCGAGGAAAGGGCCAAGTATAACATGCTTAACAAATGTTGTTATAAAATATCTTATTTCATCCTTTTAAAAAACCTGAATAAACAAAAATGAGGATTAGCAGTCCCTTAGTAGAACTTGAAGGGCTGTATCTCTGAAAAATAAATCCCACTTAAAGCCATGCTGGCGCTAAGATGGCCGCCTGCTTCCTCCTCTCTCCTCTGCACATTGAAAACAGCTGAATGATGCATAAGATCCAGTCAAATATAACCTTAGAATAAAAGCAATACCAATTCAGGGCTCTCTTATAACATGAGCAAAAGGAAGAGAGAAGCCCAGTTCCATCCCGCCAGCCTTTCTCCAGCACTAAATAATGGATTGTAGGTAAACGTTGGCAAATCCCACATTCTTCCAGAAGCCAGACAAAGAGGTCATTGCACATGCCTCTTGGGGTTTAAATTGGAGAAAGAATTTGCCCTTTTCATCCACCTCACTCTCTTCCCTCCTTCATGCTTGTGCAATCCAGATGTAAGAGCAAGGAGACATCAATATCATAGATTTAGAGATCATACGCTACTGATAAGGATCAATTTGGTATTAAACATTCAGTTCTGTATAGGAAACATGCAATCTGTACAAAAGAGGGCCTACTCTGTGATCAAGTCTAAGAGTGTTCATCATTAAGAAGGACATTCACAGTCTCAGTCTTAGACCGCAAACCTCTCACGGACTGTCTGATGCAACTACAATCTGATTGGCTCCACAATTACCATGGTAGGGCAAAATTCGGAATTGAAGAAGCATCAGTTTGAATTTGAATTAAATTGGCCACACCCCACAGGAACTGGAATTTTAATTGGAATTATAAAAAAATAAGATTAATGTTCTGAACTGCAAGTCAATTCAAAGAAATTCAACAAGGAAAAGCATTCTGCAAAATGAAGTGTTCTTCCACACTGGTCCATAAAAGATTATTTGTCAACTGGAATTTAAAAGGACTTTGTCGATTCAACCCTGAATAGCACACAGCCCTATGTGCTACAATGCATGGTCTAGGGAATGTGCTGTATTCATTTTTTCAATATGTCCCGTCAGCTGGGAGATGCAGCATTCGGAGATGGTTTATAGTGGTGTGTGGCCAATGAACGTTAAACCAGGGGAGATAACAGCTCAAGGACGTCCAATGACAGAGCTTAAAAAGAAGGCCCCAACACACACAAATACACACAGGATAAAGCCTATCTAAAAGAAGGCTGTGTAGGAGCAAAGAGAAGGACTCTCAGATGGACCCCTGAGATGATAAGTGGGATGCAGCCGGTCATTTGCAGCATGTTGGAGCTCAGTTGGCAAAGCGTCTGTGAGCTCCCACAGGAGACACACACGGTATATTAATATAGCCTAACAGTTGAGATGGAAAAGAGCTTGCTCTGTTTTCTACAGAATCAATGCCTTTACAGTTTAACCTTGTGAGAGATCTGGGGTCGCACTGAGGCGATGCAATGATGGAACAAGAGACAGAGAAACAAAGTGAAAGACCATTTATACTGCATTTATCTCTCTTCATGCCGATGTGAGCATGAAAGACATGGATTGTGCCTTAAAAGGATTATTCACCCAAAAATGAAAAGTCTGTTATCATTTACTCGCCCCCATGTGGTGCCAAACTTTCTTCTATAACACTTTATTTTACAGTGTCGTTGTTACAAGTTACATGTGGTTACTGTAATAACTATTAATTATGCATAATTACATGCAACCAAACCCTAACCCTTTAGTCAGTACAGTTAGTTATTATTACTCATAATTACATCTATAAAAAAAGGTTTTGTATTCCACTGAAGAGTGTAACTTTTCTTCAATGGAATACAAAACATTTTTCATGCAGTTGCAACATATGAGAACTGGAGCACCATAAACTCTGAAATACCATAAACAGATTTATTGATTTGTTTCACAAGTTCTTTATCTGACTGTATTTGATAATGGTTCATTTGGGTATATGTTAATCTATTTCTAGTAGTAAAATTATCTCTGCCAGTACTGTAAATTAAACAGGGCATTGTTTATCAATATCAATAAAAAATCAATATTGTGACCTAGCCCTAATAAACCCGTCATAAAAGTGCTCTATCCATGATATAATAATCATACGCACTGAAATAAAAAAGTGTAGGTTTTACAGTGTTGGTGTTGAACTGAAGGGTTAACAAATGACAACAGTATTTTTGGTATTTTTCCTTCATGAAATGAGGCCAGGTGACACGGCTTCATTATCTTCACAATTAAGAACAGCAATATAGTGGGTTACTCAGGAATTTGCCTGAACAAAATATAAAACAACTGAGTTATATTACAGCAACTGCGTGTCGCTGCAAGCATTTTTTTCTGAATTATTCAGAGCCTTGGAAATTCGATTTGAGTGGTAGAGGTGAACATTGTTTCTTTTTCATATTGTGTAAATAATATTAGTGTCAAAAGGTTTTGTACATATCCAGCATTCCCTGTGATTAAAATGCCATCAAGGGAAATGTTTTTTCTATGTGCATGTGTGTGTGTGTTTTGTTCTTTAAGCTGGGCTGGCCCCAAGCATTAAATAATGTCAAAACAGTCTTGTGTAATGAGCCCCATATCTGCGGATGAAATATTTAATATGTTTCCCCCTTGGGCAACTCATCTTTAATAAAAGAAAGCGGTTTTGTATCTGTATTTACATAAAGACAAAGAGAGAATATCTAATCTGTATCAGAATTACAATAAAGCAGAACTTAATTATTCCTCTCACATTGTATGATTGCTTTTTGAACACTTTCTAGCTATGATTACAATTCAATTGGAACTTATTACTGGTGAGTAATAATCCTGAAATCTTGAGCAAAAACTTGATTGTGGAAAATGAGAAAAATATATTATGCATATAATTATGCATGACATTTGCAATGGTATAGGAATTACAATGTATGATAATGCCGACTGGCTCATCTAACATCTCAGAGATGTTTCGTTCATTTATCCATGATGGAGATTGAGATTTAGAAGGTTGACATTTATGCATCATCATAGCCTAATTATCATACAGAGACACACTCATATACACATAGTAGTGGCCAAAAGTGACTTTTCCTCTGTTCTAGGAAAAATGACATCTTCACCCTTTATTCAAATATTATTTAAAAAATGTGTTGCAGATTTTGTAAGCATATTGCGTGGTTGGGCTTGGAGTCAATTGTTTTATTTGTGATAACACAATGAAACATGCCAAATTGTGCAGACATAATTTTTAGCCAGGCTATCACACAAAGAAGTTATGAACACAATCAAAAATGAGAGAGAACCCATGAAATATTAATAACTGATTTTGTTGTAGTCAATGCTTTTTCCAGTGAGCTTTTAGTTTTTCTATGCATTTTTAGTAGGGGTGTAACGATACTCTCATGTCACGATTTGATACATTTCACGATACTGAACTCATGATACGATATAATTGCGATACTCCAAGACATATGATAAAAGGTTAACAAAAAATTAACTGTTGATTAAAATGCTAAATTTGATATTACATTGTGGGTGTAAATGATTGGCTTGGACTTGGTGCTGGAAACCCAATGCACAGGACAATAGTGACACCAGAATAAAAATATTCATTATTCTGAAGCAGAAAATACAGAATTCGTTTTAGACAAATATGCTTGCACACTGTCACTGACTAGATATATTTCAAATAATGTAGGACACTTTTTACTGGTAATATAAGACATTTGTCATTTTCAGGACCCACAATATTCCCCCACTGCATTATTATACATTATATTCAACATTATATATTTTAGTTTAATGTAGTACTGACACTAAAACTCTGAAAACTTGATTTTTTTCCTCACACAGTAACTTTTGTTTTGGGTGAACTATACATATTGTCACTATCCACGATACATATTGTTGCATTTTTGTATTGCGATATATTGTGACACGATATTTCGTTACACCCCTAATTTTTAGTAAAACAAAATCTATAGTTGTAGTTTGCCTTTCTGACAAATAATTTCGTCAGATAAATACCTTGTCCAAGTTTAGTGTTTTTTGTTCTTTCCTCATATTTAAAATATGAAAAATATATATAAAATAGCATCCCCATTGTCATGGCTTACTCAAACTTGTAGGGTCATTAAAAACAAATATACCTTCCAGACATAACTTTTGGTCACTACTGGATGTACATATTTGTATGTGTATATACACATAGATATACACTAACTTGCATAAAAATATTAACTTCATAATGTTGCCCGAAAAAGTATATAGATTATTCATTATATTTCATTATATTAATCATAAAATATCATACCAGGTGGCATTTATTTTAATATAAAATATCATATTTTTCAATCAAAACATTTCAGAAAAGAATGGGTTTTCAAGTTTTTAAATGAATAAATAAAAAAATAATCAATATCCCTGCTGAAAAACCATCTTAAACCAGCCTAAGCCAGTTTACTGGTGTAAGCTGACAGCTTGGTCTGATTTTTGTTGTTTGTTTGTTTGTTTGTTTGTTTGTTTGTTTGTTTGTTTGTTTGTTTGTTTGTTTGTTTGTTTTGTGGAAAGAGGTTTTGGGCAATTTGTCAGCAGGTCAGTCTGAGACCAGCTGAAGACCAGCTTGACCAGGCTTGGTGAACCAACTTAAACCACGTCAAACCAGTTAAGACCAGCAAAACATTTTTTTTTTTTTTTTTTTTTTTTTTAAAGGGAAAACGTATTTGGAGACTTTCTGATTGTCAGGCATTAGTGAATCATGTTAACGTGATGAACTCCACCAGTGGATTTGAAGGGTAACAACATAATGTACATCTACTAAAAAAATGATTTGAGTAACAGTTAAAAGAAAGCTAAAAGCATGGCTAAGAAATTATGTATGAGAAAGGGTAGCTAGCATCTTTTGTTTGCATAACCCACTTGCTATGATATCATGTTATCTACTGCAAAGGCATTCGGTGTAGCATAAGCATCCAAATATTTTGGGGCCACTGTACAGTGTAAACTCCGTCACAGGCCATGCCAGTGATTCAGAAAGAGCTGTAAATCTCCCTTTTAATGTTCGCTTTCCTACACAGCCTAGCAGTATCATAAACTGATTGGTTTCCCCGCATATCCAGCTGAAGGGAATTAGATTTGATCCCTTTTTCCCGCTTTGAATGACTGAGTGTTTGGCCCAGAATAATGTGCCATAAAAGAGCTCAGCAATGAAGAAAATGGTTTCCCTTCCTTTTCAACCTCACAAACGTTAAACACCTTGACAGCGTCCTACAGTGGAAAGAAATGGGCTGGAAAATGGGAGTGTGACATCCAGACAGATGGTGTCAGAGTCCTGGCACAAGCTAGAGGAAGAGGGCATATGCCCACATTTGGACTGGCACAACTAGATCTACTGGCATAAACAAGCACAGTCGAGCATACAGCAGTCAAGCAGGATTTATCACACCACAGTGTTTCTGAAGACAAAGACCCCCAAACGCCACAATCTGCGTGTGTGCGTCCTGTTTCCCTGTTGAAGGAGATTTTGAGCTAGTCTTAATCCAAGTGTGACAGAATTACACAGATTTGTGGGGCAGCAACAAAGCGAACAGGATCTTTGCAAAGTAAATGAGTGTCACTCTTGTCTTGCGAACGACTGAGAAATGGTTTCGCTTATTGCCAGGGATCATCACAAACACATTTACCAGTGACTGAAGCTCTCTGTACGCAGCAGGATTCAGTCCACAGAGGGCTATCACTAGGACATTTTCATATTTATGGAGTGAAGAATAACTGCATTTTCAACGAAATATCGTTGGCAAAAACTACAATGAAGAAAGTTGGATAATGCAAAGAAAGAATAATGTTTAATATGTATGTCTTGAATAAGGTGTAACTTGTCAATTCGAATATTTCACGTAATATTATAGATGGTGTTACTATATGTCTAACATTTTTGTCTGTCATATAAAATAACATTAAGACTGTATGATTTAAAAAGTAGTGCAGAATTAACACTTCTGCTCATCATCTGCTCATTCAATTTTTATTTGAGTTTGGTTTCTGAAGAATCAATATCTGCAAGAACATCAGGGTGCTTTCATACATGGCTGCTTCCAGGAACATACGGTGATTTCTTCCTAAATTTACAACAGAACAGTTTGATTTAACACCATACGCTCACATCATAAATCATACATATCAATTGATATCTAAATCTGACATTGCAATTATCATAACTAGACTTCATGATCAGTATTTGTGTCATTTTTTTGTAAAAATTAAAGCATTGTTCAATCCTTCAAAGACTTCAGAAGCAAATTTGTATAAAATATTAAGACTTAAATTAAATGTATTTGTCTTTCCCCAGTTTTATTTCTTACTTTAAGCACAAGCTTAACTAAATTATTGAACTTACACTGTAAAAAATGATTTTTTGGTTAAGTAAATACTACTGAAAAAAAAACAATGTAATTTACATGAAAAAGTTAGTCCAGGCAATAATTAAAAAAACTAAGTAAATTCCATATCAGTACTTAATTCAAGCGAGTAGAAATGAAAGCGTACATATCTACTCAATAAAATTAAGTAAAAATTACTCAACTTTTCTGATACTGGGGTTCCCATCATGCACTGGACCTTGAATAATTAATGAGGTTCATTTTTCACTGTTTTCTAGCTGTATTTACACTGTTTTATCATTGCTTTTGTTTTCAGGATTAGTAATTTGCCATTTTGTGACATTTCAAGTAAATTTTCTGCTCAAAATGACACATTCAAACACAAAAATGATCCATCAAATGTTACCGTCATTGTGTATTGTCTACCAAGTATTGAGGTACTGTATTTGCATTTACATGAGACTTAACATCTGACATGATGTAGTATAAATTACTTAGATAATCTAAGTAAAGCACATACTATAAATGATTGGTATAATTCAATATTATTGTTTGAGTGAAATGTAATGCAAAGGAAATTTCAACTGAATTGATGTTAATCGACCTTTTACTAGCCAAGTTAAATGACTTATTATCTTTGTTACTTTCACTTAACTAGGTTAAGTAAAGTTTACTTAATTACATATTCCAAGTAAATTTAACTTAAAGATTTCTAATTAAAGCTACTGATAAATATGTTTAGGTTTTACTTGGCAAACGTTGTAAATTTACTAGCATTTTCTGAGTGAAAAAAATTAGCAAGCTTTTTTCAAGTAATTCCTACTCCAAATTTTTTACAGTGTAGATTTATGCTTAAAATGAGAAAAAAATGCAGAATGGGTAATTTTCTAAAAACAAATATTAATATATTGTGCAATTTTGGTTCTAAAGTAAACAGATCTTGTTTTATGGATTTTTAGATATATAAAAAAAATACTGATTAAGATTTTTGTTTTGTTTTAGTTTTTTTGCAATGAAGGGACTATATATTACATGTCTCTTACTCTGCATTTTTGTCATTTTCACATTCCTAAATCAAGATACATTTACTTGAGAAGCAAAATGACATTAGATATCTTGACATCACGGTATATCATAACAAATAACTCTTGTTTATGTGAGTTTATGCTTAAAACAAGAAAAACAAGTGGAGTAAGAAATCACTTTTTGCAGCGAATATGTTTCACAAGATTAAGACGGAAGAAGACGAAGGTACGAAGTGATTTTAATAAAACAATAAACGCAGGAACAGACAGAAGGTTTGACAGTACGTGTGTGAAACAGAGGTAGACACACACAACACACGCAAACATCGACCGACAACTGAAGGGTGAAACAGAGCAACTTAAATACACATTGATGATATGATAACAAACAGGTGTGTCCATGACAACTGATGAGTGACGGGAAACTGGCGGAAAAAGACAAAGAAACGCATGTGAATGAAAATAAGTCCACGAAAACAGAAACTAAGAACAAACAGAACTTAATACGTGTGACAATATGTGGGGGGAAAGCATTGAAATGTTGATGTTTTTATAGAGCTGACAGTAAAATGGTTTGTTCCTGGCTAGTTTGGACAACAGTCTATTCACCAAACAGCCTCCACATTTATTTATTTACAAAAGTAATCAGTTGCTCATTGTTATCATTCAGCAGCTGAATTCAGCCAGACAAAGGGTGAAGTGTAGGCCTGCTGGAAGCAAAGAAATTAGAAGCCTCCACATCACATTAATGCTCCTTGCCAGGAGGAGAGATCAGCCGAGAAGAGCCCCTCAACTGATGAGTGGGGTCCAGATTCCTCCAGGACCGCAGTAATGTGTGCCTGAATCCAGATTAGGAGCATCATTGACTCAGCGTGCTTGGCCGAGAACCAGAGCTTCTACCATGCAAGCTAAATGCACTGATGAAGAAAGATCCAGCTTTGATGACACCCTCCAAATATCCCCATCTCTTTCTCTAGCCACCCTTTTCTCTTTCTGTTTCCCACTTTGACCTTTATCTTTCTTCATCTCACTCTTTATCTTTCCACTTCATTATGTCTTTCTCTCTGGGATGCTTCTTTGAGCAGGGGAATAAAGGCAGGAGATCTATTGGGTGGCAAACTCACAGAAGAAGATGAGGCAAATGGCTGTGGAGAGAGAGAAAGGGAGACATTGCTGCAGGAAGAATACAAGCACATTAGTTCGCAGCAGACAGCGTTTCACAGGCCCCGCTCTTCTACACTACATCACACAGGCCTGCAGGCGAAGCAACGGTAGGAACCCGAACCACAGACGGGAGGTGCAGGAGAGATCATCAGTCTGTCTCTGGTTCCTCCCTCCCCGGAGCACTGCAAGCTTCTGGTGAAAAAGCAGACATGCGTATCCAAACATTGGTGATTTTGGTTGGTGGGCGGAAGACCAGAGATTGAGCCCTATAACCAAAGACTCGATCATGAATTGTCACACATGACCAGTCATAAAGGCCTATTGTCAGCGTGAGCAATGCGATGAAAATGCAAATGGCCAGGAATTTTCCGTTCAAAATCAGCCTCAGTATAAAGTGTTAAAGAAATATGTGATTTGACAAGTCAGAAACACAGCATTTTAAACTTAACAGTTAAATGTATTTCACAAAAAAAAAAAAACATTGTTATTAACAACATGATTTATTATTATTATTAACTATTTTAAATTCAACTATTGATAAACCAAATTAACTATAATCAAAATTGTGAGATTAGCATGAATTTACCTTAAAGCTACACTGTGTAATTTGTTTAAGTTGATTCTTAGCAAAAAACACTTTGTTCTTTCAAAATGATATGTGCTCATTAATGTGTAATTACTTCTAACAACTAATCAAGTATTCTCGTAAGCGTAGAATCTGCCATTTAGAATACATACGAGCTAGTCGTGTAACAGCGGCAGCCATGTTGCGCCTCCATCTTGAAAATACATTAGCCAAAGTGGGACATACCTGCACAGCAAAATCTCCAGTGTTGAAATGCTGGTGTTAAGCACTCTTAGAGTAAAGAGTTAATTTTCTGGTGTTGAATTTCAAGGGATTAACACTGCTAGTGTAAACTGCACCCTCTGGCTGGTGAAAATATGTAGAGTTAAATTTCGTTAAATCTAAAGAACACTGAGAGAGTGTTATAAGTTACATCCGGGACATTTACGCGCTGGGCGCGACGAAACGACCTGGAACTTTTTTCACAGACGCCATTTTCTTTGACTCGCGATGCAAGGCATACGAGGAGGGAAAACGCAGATATTAAGTGTTTTATCGCATTTATATATGCATTTCATTACATTATATTGTTTTATTACAATATTTATGTTCTGTGAACGGCTAAACCGTTCTCAGAAAGGCATTTTCATTGACGCGCGATGCGGAGCAGAGCAGACCAGACCAGGATGAGGTTGCTTTTAAATAGAGAAAACTACCAAAGTAAGTGTTTTATCTAATTTACAATATGTATTTTATAACATATTGATTTATAGCAATATTTAAATGCTCTGCGTGCTTAAACGAGCCGAAACCTTTCTCAAAGGCGACATCTTTGACTCAATACGGAGCTGACGACGTGAAGGTTTGCTTGTGACGTTAACAGGAAAAACACCGAAAGTAAGTGTTTTTAACCTAATTTACAACATGTATTTCATGGCATTATATTGTTTTATAGCGATATTTATGTGATGTGCGCCTAAACCTTTCTCACAGACTAACGTTATGCTTGCATCTTCTTTGACTCGTGACTGAGTGCAGACACGGAGTTTAACGGTGAAAACACAGAGTAAGTGTTTTAACTCATTTACAATAACTTAAGTATTTTATAATGTTATTTTGTTTTATGACAATATTTGTGATGTGCAAATATCATAATGTATTTATCCTCAAACTATCTTTTACTCTCGTTTGCCAGCACACCTAACTTATCTTACTGAAACCTAACGTTAACTGAAAAACAATTTTTCTTAGAATGTGTAAGTAATTCTTTAAGATTAAATGTTTATGAAAATGTATTTATCAGATTAAATTTTGGTTGATGTTTGGATATGCTTTCATGTTTAAATGTAGGCTATTGATTTTGCTATTTGTGTTTGCTTGGAGCATTTCCATGCTGCACCAAGTGGCTGGTCTTTAAAGGCTTGTGCAGACTAGAACCTGGTGAGGGTCAGATTTTACAGATAACATTATGAGATAATCATGTGTATAAACATAAAAAATAATCATAGCTTTGTTGCTATTTGGTATAACTAGATTTTTTTTTTGTTTCATTACACTCATTTTGAATTTGTCCTGTCAAATTACTTTACAAAAGTAATTTTTTCCCCCCTTTTCCTTTCACTTAAATAAAATTAGTTTTCAAACCAATTGTTTTCATGATTTGACAGGTAGATGTTTTCTTGCTTTTTAATTTTAGACTCAACTGACTGGGAAATCTCTGCCCATCACCTGCCTCCAACATCACAAAGCCACAAGAAGGGAACAAAGATTCTTCCGTCAGCTGACTATTTAGTGAGATTTCTTAAGGTGCATGTCTAAATTTATTCCTAAAGGGTTAGTTCACCTACAAATGAAAATTATATCATTACTTACCCTCATCTCGTTCCAAACATGTAAGACTTTATTTCATCTTCACAACACAAATGAGGATATTTTTAATGAAATCTGAGAGCTTCCTGTCCCTCCATTGACAGTCCACTCAAATACCACGTTCAAGCCCCAGAAAGGTGTAAAGGTACATCATTAAAGTACTCCATGTGACTCCAGTGATTTAACATACATTTTATTAAACTACGCAAGTGCTGTGTTTGCAGCAACAAAACATTTACCACTTAATTTATAAAATATTAATTTCCAACATGTGTTGTTAAGTGAGCGTGCATCGAAGATTAATAATTTGTAAATAAAGTTGAGTTTTTTTGTTGTTGTTTTTTCGTGCAAACAAAGCACTCTATGTTGCTTCATAAAATTTTTTGAAGTTAAACCACTTGAGTCACATGGATTACTTATGATTTCCTTTATACCTTTCTGTGGCTTTGGAAGTGATAGTTGAATAGGCTGTCAATGGAGGGACATAAATCTCTTAGATTTTATAAAAAAATATCTTAAAGGGATAGTTCGGCCAAAAATGATATTAAACCCATGATTTACTCACCCTCAAGCCGTTCGAGATGCATATGTCAATCTTTTATAAGACAAACACATTTTCAGTTATTTTAGAAAATGTCTTCGATCTTTCAGTGGTTATAATGTGAAGTAATGGGGTCCACCTCCTTCAAGTCCAAAAATGTGCATGCATCCTTCACAAAAGTAATCCATCTGGCTCCAGGGGGATAAACGAAGGCCTTCTGAGGGTAATCCGTGCGGTTTTGTCGTAAAAATATACATATTTACTGGTTGCGCTGTCACGTTCGTTCTACGTCACGACGCTTCCTACGCATTTTTGGCCGAATTATCCCTTTAAGTGTTCTGAAGATGAGCAAAACTCTTACTAGTTTAGAATAACATAAGGGTGAATAATGACAGAATTTACATTTTTGGATGAATTAAGTCTTTAATTTACTTGGAAATAAGTAAATTCAAGTCTTAATCTAACCAAAATAGTTTATTGTTTGAGTCACGAAAGTCTAAGATGATTGAACTTTTTCCACCATAAACTTGCTGTATTTATAAAACACAAATAGTATTAATTGTAAATGGTCTGGTTTTGTGTTGTCTACTCTAGGGAACCAGCACTCAAGGATTTTGAGAAAGTTGGATCTGCACAGCCTTTCCTGCTCTGTGAAACAACTAGGCTATGCACTGAACTTTACTGTTAGCAACTGGACACAACTGATCCACTCAAATTTTGCAACTGTTTTTCATCTGTTGAATGTTGTTGCTGTACTGTTGCAAAGTCGAAGGTATTGACTCAACTTCACTGACACAGGACTTACATTCACTGGCATGTACAGGACTTTAAGTAAGATCATTTGATGAGCAGCTTTCACATAATTCTGACGACAGAAATGGCTATATTTTGCCTTCATTTATTTTAAAAGTTAACCTATGATGTAAAGGGACTTGTTCGTTAATAAAACTAGTTTGTTAAAACAACTGTTTGCATTTTGCCTTTATTTTTAACTTTACAATGAACAGAATTCTACTATGATCCCAGACTAAGGTTACATTTTAACTTTCTGGATTGTTTTGATGTGCATTCAATGTTAGGTTAAATGCTTTTCTTTTATTTCTGAAAAGATTCCTTTTGTCAAAAAGCACATCTCATATATACAAACTCAATTTGAGTCAAATTTAACACTCCTGAAATGTATAAATTGATTCCTAATAGTATTACAAATCAATACAGATCAATTCTACTAGAGTTGCATTTTATGTTAAACTTTACATCTTATGTAGTGTTAATATGGCAACAACTCGGTAGTGTTGAAAGAAAAACACACATTTGGTGTTAAATTTTGACACTACGCACTGGTGTTGGGTAAATTCAACACTAACCAGTGTTGACTAGTGTTAAATGTTAACTATTTAGAGAGTTGCTGCAACTCTGTCATAGTGTTAAATATTTAACACTTTGAAAAGTGTAGTTTTAACTCGATCTAGTGTGGACCAATATAGACACTTTTAAAGTGTTGAATTTAACTCTATAGGTGTTGAATTAGCACTGCTGATTTTGCTGTGTGGAAATTCAAGCTTAGCCTTTCGCGTTTTTACACTCAGTGACACCGTGACGAATGCGAGGGGGAGATTGCGACTGCCGGCAGATTTGAATTAATACGGCCACCGTAGGAGTTAAAACGCAGTTGGCAGTCATAAACAATTTCACCGCTAGATGGGAGAAAATCCTACACAGTGTAACTTTAATAACAAAAGACACACCAAAAGTCCCGGAGTGACCCAATCAGAGCTCTTTTGCCAAATTAGGACAGACGTGATCATGATGACACAGGGTAGAATATATGTAAATGAATTCACACATTCATGAGCGTTACACCCTGCAAACTATTCTGCCAGACAGTGCATAGTAATTAATTTTGTATTTCACTGATGGCCATTCCGCCGATTAAATGCAGTTACAAACTCCTGGTACACTGAATAATAAACTAGTCTGAATAACTACAGCGGAGTCTTTGATGTATGCTATAAAAGTGTTGAAAGTGAAAATTTCTCTCACTCACAGTTTCAGTTTACATTTGTATTGCCGAAGCAGTTGCAGCTTAGCAGGGGGACAATTCCTTCTCCCTCTCTCTCTGTCTGTGCCTGCGGGGTAAAAGATGACAGCGCAGCCCATTTTTCCCCGTTATACTATAAAAGTCTACCTAAGCAAACACTCTTGGGAGCCCTTCATTTCCGAAGTAAGCAATCCCACACTCTTGCACACTGACACACAAAGACACAAGTGAGCCCTTCATCTCAGGAGTTCGGTGTCAAACTCAGCTTTTTATCGCAGTGCTAAATTTATACATTTATATAAAGAAGCATACGGTGCTCTACCCAATAGGGATTTACAGGAGGTAAATATGAATGCATAGTTTTTGTTTCTTTAAGTTCAAAAGAGCAGCTAACACTCTGAGAGCACTAAAAGCTCAAAAGCTTTAACATCGGCTGGTTAGCTGTTGACGGGAGTGAGAGTGACCATTCTGTAACAAGTAGAACAAAAGGGCTTATAAGTGTTTTATGGGTCCACTATATTTGACATACGGTTTAAAAATCATGATGTTTAAAGAAATGTTTAAATGTGATTTTTAAATGCGAGATCATGTCACGGGGACACACAGGAAAATAGGTAGATCCAAATGCAGTATGGCAGTAGGTGTTTATTAAAGTGTAATCCATCTCATAGTCATCCAGGCAAGGTTCAAAGTCCATGTTAGCAATCCAAAATACAAATACAAATAAACAAAACAAGAAACAGGCAAGAACGCAGACCAGAAGTGTAGTGACGGTTAACAATGACTCCGTGACATGAACTGAAACAGACAGGGTATTTATACACAGACACTAACAATGTGATAGGGAACAGCTGAGTGGAATCACGAGTGATGAGAACAGACAAAGGATTATGGGGAATGCGGTTCCAGAGTGTATAGTGACAGGAAGGGAAGGAGACCTCTAGTGGACACCCGGGGAAACAGACCAGACACTGTGACATAACCCCCCCTCTACGGAGCGGCTACCAGACGCTCCACGACAAGAAACAAAAACCAAAAACCAAAAATCAACAAGAGTCCAGGAGGGAGGTGGAACGGTGGAGGATCAGGGGGAGGAATGGAGGGCCAGGACCATGGAAGGGAACGTAAACAGGGGGTGACGGTTTAGCCAGCGGCCAGGGCGAAGCAGGTAGTCCGTCGGATGGCCAGGGCGAAGCAGACGACCCATCAGGCGGCCAGGGCGGAGTAGACAATTCATCTGGTGGCCAGGGTGGAGACGACCCTTCAGGCGGCCAGGGCGGAGCAGACCATTCATCGGGCGGCCAGGGCGGAGCAGATAGTCCATCGGGCGGCCACGGCGGAGACCTCCCCTCAGGCGGCCAGGGCGGAGTAGACAGTCCATCAGGCGGCCAGGGAGGAGACCCCTCGGGCGGCCACGGCGGAGACGACCCCTCGGGCGGCCACGGCGGAGACGACCCCTCGGGCGGCCACGGCGGAGACGACCCCTCGGGCGGCCACGGCGGAGACTCCACCGGCTCAGGAACTGGAACAGACTCCACCGGCTCAGGGACTGGAACAGACTCCACCGGCTCAGGGACTGGAACAGACTCCACCGGCTCAGGGACTGGAACAGACTCCACCGGCTCAGGGACTGGAACAGACTCCACCGGCTCAGGGACTGGAACAGACTCCACCGGCTCAGGGACTGGAACAGACTCCACCGGCTCAGGGACTGGAACAGACTCCACCGGCTCAGGGACTGGAACAGACTCCACCGGCTCAGGGACTGGAACAGACTCCACCGGCTCAGGGACTGGAACTGACCCCACCGGCTCAGGGACAGGAACAGACACAGGCTCCGGCTCAGGAACAGACACTGGCTCCGGCTCAGGAACAGACACTGGCTCCGGCTCAGGAACAGACACTGGCTCCGGCTCAGGAACAGACACTGGCTCAGGCTCAGGAACAGACACTGGCTCAGGCTCAGGAACAGACACTGGCTCCGGCTCAGGAACAGACACTGGCTGCGGCTCAGGAACAGACACTGGCTCCGGCTCAGGAACAGACACTGGCACCACCGGCTCAGGAACAGACACTGGCACCACCGGCTCAGGAACAGACACTGGCACCACCGGCTCAGGAACAGACACTGGCACCACCGGCTCAGGAACTGGCACCACCGGCTCCGGCTCAGGAACTGGCACCAATGGCTCAGGAACAGACACCACCGGCCCAGGAACAGGAATCACTGGCTCAGGAACAGACACCACCGGCTCAGGAACAGGAACAGATATCACCGGCTCAGAAACAGACACCACCGGCCCAGGAACAGACACCACCGGCCCAGGAACAGACACCACCGGCTCAAGTGTGTGCGTAGCCCACACACACCACATGGCTGTGGCCATAATGGCCAGTGTCGCGGTCACTGAGGGCTCAGGCTCAGGAACAGACACCACCGGCTCAGGCTCAGGAACAGACACCACCGGCTCAGACACAGGCTCGACGGCGGCCATCTTGTCCGAAGACACAGGCTCGGCAGGCGTGACGTGAACAGGCTCGGCGGCGGCCATCTTGTCCGAAGACACAGGCTCGGCAGGCGTGACGTGAACAGGCTCGGCAGGCGTGACGTGAACAGGCTCGGCGGCGGCCATCTTGTCCCGAGACACTGGCTCGGCAGACGTGACCTGAACAGTCTCTGGATCGGTAGATTGCATCGGTGGAACCGGTAGGGTAAAGCACTGGGATGGCGCTGGCAGAGCGAGGCGCTGGGGCGGTGCTGGCAGGGCGAGACAATGGAGCGGCGCTGGCAGGGCGAGACGCTGGGGTGGCGCCGGCAGGGCGAGGCGCTGGAGAGGTGGTGGCAGGGCAAGCTGCTGGAGCGGCGCCGGCAGGGCGAGACTCTGGGGCGGCGCCGGAAGGGCGAGGCACTGGGGAGTTGCCGTCAGGGCAAGCAGCTTGGGGACGGCCTCCGGGACGACAGCGGGCTGTACGGGGAATACCTCCGGAACAACAGCGGGCTGCACGGGGACGACCTCCGGAACCACCACGGGCTGCACAGGGACTACCTCCGGAACCACAGCGGGCTGCACGGAGACGATCTCCGGAACCACCACGGGCTGCACAGGGACTACCTCCGGAACCACAGCGGGCTGCACGGAGACGACCTCCGGGACATTAGGGAGACGAGAAGTCTTCTTCTTCCTCCTTGTCCGCGAGCGACTGGGTGCTGTTCTCTCCCTGGAATTAACCGGGAGCGCAGCACTCTCCTCCCTGATATGAGCACACAAGGCATAACACTCATCTAACGTCATGCGTGGCTCCTCCTCTTCAGCTTGATGATTCCCATTCCGCTGTTTCCTCTCCTTCTTCGTGATTGAGGAAAAATCACGAAAACTCATACCGCTGGATCTATATGGTGACGGAGTCATTCTGTCACGGGGACACACAGGAAAATAGGTAGATCCAAATGCAGTATGGCAGTAGGTGTTTATTAAAGTGTAATCCATCTCATAGTCATCCAGGCAAGGTTCAAAGTCCATGTTAGCAATCCAAAATACAAATACAAATAAACAAAACAAGAAACAGGCAAGAACGCAGACCAGAAGTGTAGTGACGGTTAACAATGACTCCGTGACATGAACTGAAACAGACAGGGTATTTATACACAGACACTAACAATGTGATAGGGAACAGCTGAGTGGAATCACGAGTGATGAGAACAGACAAAGGATTATGGGGAATGCGGTTCCAGAGTGTATAGTGACAGGAAGGGAAGGAGACCTCTAGTGGACACCCGGGGAAACAGACCAGACACTGTGACAGATCAGGCTTGTATTTCAACATTAATGAATAGGCCCCATTCCTTTCAAAAGTATCTCCCAGATTTATGTTAGGAGGGACAAGTGGAAATGAATTTGTGTGGTAAACAACATTATGCCACAAATGCTGTTGACTGAGCTTAAAGGTAGGGCCATTTTTTGTTATTCTGGTTGAAACTCTTCACATCCTGATAGCAATCAATGATGGAAGTGGTCTAAATGTTTAAAACATTTACATACAGTAGTCAACATTTGAAGTGGATCAAAACCTTATACATAAGTTATGAATGAAATTTGAACAATACCCGTTCTTGTCTTAGGACAACTTTGATGAACCTTTTTGATCCACTTCAAATGTTGACTACTGTATATCTTCTGTGGAAGTCTCAGGACCAAAAAAAATGTTTGTCCAAAACTGAATGCATTCAAACCGAATGCAATGATGCAATGTCCTACCTGCCTGTTAGCGTATGTATTTCCATGGGCAAATTCCAATTGGAAGTGAGCATCCTTATGCCCTACTCACTCGGAAGGGCAGAGGAAGGAGGGCGGCACATGTGTGCCAAAATGAAGCCGTTTGGAACGCACTTGGCGAAGGGAGCAATGAAAGACCATGGAATGTTACCAAGACAAAGCTAGGCAGCACCAACAGGAATATCTTTTTATTGATGTTAATATGATACACATAAATGTACATTTATAATAAAGTAAATTGTGTGTTCCCTATCTGCTCTTGAGTTAGGCATTAAAAACGAAGCATAAATTATTCTCTTTATGTGTTAACTCCAACTCTCCCACCCTATCTAGATTTAAAATTTGATTTAAAAAGAGCCATTCGCCCCATACCTCCGTGAACCCTGCTCACACAGACATCACATCACTTATGCCGCTTTGTTGAACCTGCTCCGGCTGCGTGTTCATGTGTTTTGAAGGAGTATGGCATCTATTGCTTTCAAAGCTAGCTTGCTATTGCTAGCCGCTCAGAAATTGCGAAACAATTTTTGCCTACTCTACCTTTAACTTGTACTCAACCCAGACTATTCCTTATAGGGTGCGTTTTAATAGAGAAACACCCAAACACATTCACAACAGCTCTACTGTGAGCCTGTTGCTGCTGTGATTGGAATCTGCGGGTTGATCTTTGTTTTAGCCTGTGATTTGCATGTGTGGATAATCTAAAATCCCTGTTCATACTCCCTGGAGTCGCTCTGCAAGGACTGGCTGACCTTCCTACACCTACCATTACTCAGCACTCACACACACATACACACTCAGACACACTATCTGTTGTTGGTGACAGCAGGAGGAATAATAGGGGTGCAATGATTGCTCCACAGAGCAATGGATTTAAAGAGCTGTTTTTTTTGGGGGGGGGGGGGGGGATTTCACCTCCTTCCATTTACCAAGTCTGGTCAAGGGCATTTCCGATGTTACAGTTTATACATTGCAAACATATTCAACAGCTTTACCTGATGAACTGACAGAGGAATTCTGACAGTGCAGTCAGTCATTTCAGAGACGATAGGAGGAGACGGGCCACTTGTACATTACCCATTCAAGTAGATATGAGTTGTACCTTTGTGCCTTACCTTAAAATTTTATTTCCACCAATCTTTCAACTATTTACAATGTAATCCTAAGCCTGTTACATACAGTTATGATCAAATATATGTCTGTATATATCATTGTCACAATTATGTTCTGTCTTGTCTGCACCTGTTCTTGTTAGTCTTAACCTTCATCCACCTGTGTCATAGTTAGTTCCTTCGTTTACCCTGTGTATATATTCTCCCCATTCAGTTCAGTCCCTTGTCGGTTATTGTTCTTGTCTATGTGATACACGCTGTTGCATCCTGTTCACCTGCCTGTGTACATTAAAGCTTTGTTATATTTTTCGAATCAAGCTATATGTGTTTCTGTTGGACACACTGTTACGTCTTTTTTGTATATTTTGAATCTGCCTTCTTCATCAGTTGACAGATACTATAAATATTATTACAATTACAAATAATTGTTTTATATTTTAATATAGATTATAAAAAGTAAATAAGTTCTTTTAACAAAATAACTATTAAATAATTTATTAAATTTATTTTTATAAATTTTGTGTATTTCTCAAAGCTGAATTTCCAGCATCATTACTCCAGTCTTCAGTGTCACATGATCCATCATCATTCTAATATGCTGATTTGGTGCTCAATAAACATTTCTTATTAATAGCAATGTTTAAAACAGTTGTGCTGCTTAATATGTTTGTAGAAACTGATACATACACACACACAAATATATACAGTGTTGGAGAAAGTTACTTTGAAAAGTATGCATTACAATATTGCGTTACTACCTTAAAAAGTAACTAATTGCGTTACTTTTTTTCCACCTGGGCTGGCCTTGTTTTTTTTATAACAAAAAAGTTATATTTTTGGGCAAATGTAAAGACCCTTTAACACCAAAAGTGAAATAAGCCTCAGTCTGAAGGAAATACAGATTCACGCATGTCCTGTAGAGGCTCAAACAAACCTTTCAGCTGCTGCTGTTCTGGATAACGGACATGCAGGAGAAAAAAGTTTAACACTAACTTTACCAGTAAAAAAATATATATATAATTTTTTTTTTTTTTTTTTTGCTTATGGTTTAACTGAATCATCGAAGGTCAGAAGCAAGTAGGCTACATTGGTCAATAAAGTGAGATGTTTTATTTAACATATTCATATTGGAGGTTTGCATAGTCTGATTCTGCATTTCACTGATTTTATTCATTTTGAGGAATATTGAATCTTTTTTTTTGCGCAAGTGAGATGAGCACGCTCACATTTAGTCTAGAACAACAATAACCATCATGTTTACACACACACAACGCCTCTGCACTTATGATTTGTCTCAGCATGGGGACAAGAGAGCTGTCAGTCAATAAATGTGAAAACAAAGTACTTATTTGAAAAAGTAATCTGATTACATAACTCAGGTTACTTGTAATGAGTTACACACAACACTGTATATATATATATATATATATATATATATATATATATATATATATATATATATATATATATTAGATATTATGAAATGAATACATATGAAAGTAATATTACAATTACATTTACTCAAATGGTGTGTGATGACATTTCAGGACATTCTAAATAACCTAAATCTGTCAAATGAAGTGTACTTCATCCTTTGCTCAGCGAGTATGCAGTGAATACTAGTGCAGTGAAACTGCAGAAAAATGAGACCATAATGCTTGCACAACAGAAAAAACAGGCTCTTATGATTGATTAATCCCTCCTGCCAGCACTGCCACAGGTGATTATGGGGGGGGGGGGGGGGTTGTGTTTTCACATGGCAGTTTGCTTCAGATTTAAAGTAATTAAAAATGTCCATTAAAAATGAGAGGCTGATTGCATGTGTTTGGGGGTTGAGTATGCGATTGTGTGTCCACATGCATTTTAAAGGCAGATGTGCTTGAATCGGTATGTGTATAAAGCCCACCTTGCTCATCCTGTCCACAACAGCTGCGGCCAAATGAACTTCACTAATGCAATTACAGAGCAGCTGTTGCATCCAGATAACACAAAGGTGCATATGAGCAAGTGTGTGTGTGTGTGTGTGTGTGTGTGCGTGCGTGCGTGCGTGCGCGTGCGTGCGTGCGTGCGTGCATGTGTGTGTGTGTGTGTGTGTGTGTGTGTACACCGGCGGAGGCATCAGTATACATAACTGAGCAAGCTGTGGCCCCAGCAGGGCTGAAATTGGATTAGTGTCAGCCTTGATAAGACGAAGGACAGTAAAGGGAAGAGTGAGAAATTGAAGAAAAGAGCATCGGCTGTAGTAATTTCATTTCCAGATCAGGTGGCTGAAGGTATAAAGGCACTGCTATGGTGCTCCAGTGCAGTAAATGGAATATTCATGCACTGATTGCTTCCCCTCTCTCTCTCTCTCTCTCTCTCTCTCTCTCTCTCTCTCTCTCTCTCTCTCTCTCTCTCTCTCTCTCTCTCTCTCTCTCCTTCTGTCTGTCTTTGTCTGTATTTCTTTCTTTTCACTTCTTATCCTTCCTGCATTGTGCTAGCTGTCATTCAGACACTGTAATCTTATTGTGTTCCTGCCTATGGCTCAGAGCTGTGAGATCTGCTGTATAGCAGGCCCAAAGGGAAGTGCTAGCCAACACTGTAGTAATGGCTTTTGGTTAGGCTGAGGACTTATGAGTTTCTCCTTGGCGTTTAAGGCCTAGCTTTGCAAGCATCATGTATTCTCAGCTGTCTCCCTGCTGGAAAATCCAGGTTTTACAAATCACTTCCAAACAAATAAATTCAAATGCGAATATTAATGTTGCTCATTTCCAACGACCTGAAATGTCTTCCAGTGTATTGATAATGTGTCATCTGACTCTCACAGAGAGTAAAACTGCTACTCTAAATACTTTTAGTTCTTTCAAGGTGAAATGTGTCACTTCTGAGTCAATGAATCAATAGAGTGCTGCAGGGATGACGTATTTTTGTAGGCCAAAACCCGGAAATTAATAAGCATTTTAGCAGTTCCAGTTTCTTTGAAGTCAATGTTTTTTTTAGGAAAAATTAAATAAGATCTGGGATGTAAGCTTAAAATATTTTTACATTCATGATATAAAATACATCGGTAATAACCACTTGTAATATTTGAAAGCTTTTACGTGGTGGTTACTAACATCATCTAAAGGTGGTTTATATTTGGTACTAAAGGTGGTTACTAACATCATCACACCAAATATGTAAACTCATCTACTTAGTCCGCTTTTACATTGTGTTTATAATCGCACTCTTGCAAACTATTCTAACTCAAACTTTCAGGTAAAATGTTTTTAAATAAAGGCTGACGTGCATTTTGTTAATAGCCTCTTTTTTTTTTACTTCTGGCAATTGTATTTAGGCTTCAAATTTCATAAAAGTTGTATTCATTTGTGAAGACTATTCTTGATGAACAGTGTAAGATTCATGAACTTTTGTTGGTCACAGATCTTATTTTCTGCAATAATCCAAAAACCAATGAAGAATTTTCCATTGGTTTTTGGATTATTGCAGAAAATAAGGTTTTGGGAGCCAGGGTGATGCTGCCGTAACTTCCAGGTCGGCTGACAAAAATCCATCATTATACTGCAGTAATCTATTGCATTGTAATATTTATGCCTATATAGTTTGAGTGATTAAGCTTATTTTATTTTATTATTAAACATTAATGACAGTATTATATTGCACTATCATAGTATTTTACTGACTTACACTATAGCCTATTTACAAAACACGAGCTAGAGTGGCGTTCTTCCGAATATCAGCGTGGTTGTGATTCGACCAGGCACACACGAGACCTAACCACATCCTTGCTAATTTTCAAATGATCAGAATGACTGAGAATGTGATATTACTAACAATTCAATAAACAAAATGCTAGTAACTTTTAATATTCCCAGTTACTCACTATTTTTGCTCCACCAAAGGACTCATGAAAGTGCGTATCTATAGCACGAATGATAATATCTCGTATCATTTATACGCCAAAACGAGTTTTAGCGTAAATATGGTACGCAGTTTTCGCGTGCATATGATACGCACTTTATGGCGTGTAATATGCACGCCCTCCTCACCCCTAATCCTACCCAAGGGGTTTGCAGTGCGTATCATTTGAACGCTAAAACTCGTTTTGGCGTATAAATTATACGAGAATTATCATTCGTGCTATAGATAGCCTACTCACTTTCATGAGATTGTGTTGATATATTTCTGTGGGTAGGCTATAGCCTATCCGAGCAACACTCAGTAGTAAAGTTTACTTCTTGAATTGATTAAACATAGGTAATTCAATGTCTCGATCTTAATGAGTCATTAATTCAAACACTTTTTTATGAATCGGTTAAATTAATCATTTAATGATTCAGTCACTTGTTGCCACCTACTGGCGTGCAACCAAGAGTCACCGGAAGAAAAAAATCGCCACCTAATCCACACCTTACAATCAGAACTACAAAAAAAGTCTTTTTCTGAGGCTCTCATGCAGCATCACCTAACATATGACACTTGCAAAGAGATACAAACCGGTACATTTTTAATGTGCAGCTCAAAATGCTGACAAAGGTATGAGACTCTCTCCCCTGAAAATCTATATTTCTCAAATAATTATTATGGTAAGCTGATTATGTGGATTTACGAAAGCCTTTCCCTGTGAAGTGCATTTTAGGTTGGAGGGAGAGATACAGGGCGAATAACTTCAGTGCATAAGATTCATCACTCTGCTCACTGCTGATTTGGCTCATGTTTGTTTGAGATCTGTGATTTAGAACATAACCTGCCCCAGAGCAGGGAATGAACCCTGGCATCAACATACCCACCTCCGTAGCAACAAAAATCAAGAGCTGCCTTTAGCAAAAGTGATAGTGTTCCTGAAACTAATTAGATCTAATATTCGATTTGTCAACACTTATTACATCAAATTTGATTTCACAAAGAGTTAGGTTACCCAAACAACGTGTTTTTAAAGTAAATGATGAGCTTTGATTTTTAGTTTGAGAAATACCAGTAAGCCCTAAATAATTAAATGAGAGCCTGAAGTTAGAGCTTTTTGTACATTCATTCAGTTTTGAGGGGCCTAACAATAATAAAATATAGAGCTTGGTGTTCCAGTGCAACTGTAATAGGTTTTCCAAATTATTTATCAATCTTTGAGGTAATGAAAGATGTAATTCAATCGTTTGCTTCTAAAATATCTACATTAATATCCTCTGATCTTACGGGTATAAACAAAACTTAATCGAATAAGTCATTGCAGAATCTGAACTTTAAAATTGTAAACAGGTCTAAAATACCTATGAACCTTTTACTAAAATTTGAAACCAATAATAAAAAATTAACAAAGTTGATCTTTATATATCAATCTTCAACTAATATAGAAGTTATCTCTCCTATAATTGAAAGTGCAATTGAAAGCACAGACCATGTGGCATATATTAGTAAAGTGATTTTAGTAGAAGCTGTCTGTGCTACATGTCCATGTCATCAATCTGATATCCATCAACTGACTTGATATATTATGGTGATATAAATCAAAACCATGTCTGTTTTACATCCTTCTAAAAGCCTGCAAAGCAAATGCCAAGGTCACACCAACCTCTCTGAATCAATAGCAATAATTTCATTAAAAGCACAAGATGAATCGTCTGTGCTTCACTGGGGCTTTGCAGTCGCATCCCTAAATGGTAAAATAGTGCGCTCCTACAGCTCAACATTACTGGAAGATCAATCCAGGCATTTGGCTTCAGAGCTAAAAGCGAAGTGATCATAGACATTTTAACTGCTTGTGTGGTTAGACATGAACCCTCGTGGCCGAATAAAATTATGCTATTGATAGACAAGAACATTAAGGTCTCTGTGAGAATTGTGGATTGAGAGGGGGGAAAGAGAAAGGAGAAATAGGAAACAGACGCAGACGGGTATTCAGAATTCAGCTATGGGGCATAATGGCTTCGGGCTTGTCTGCCAAGAAATTTCCATATCCACAACGTGTGAATTATCCACATTGCCTTTGTATGGTCACGTTCCTATTAAATAAGCTGCAGACTCAATCCTATCTACAGGGACCACACAAATGATTTGCCAAATAGTGAGTTCATATTTGAAAATGTGGCAATATTTCCGTGAACTCATCCTAATCTGGTGGTAAATACGCACGCTCATTGAATTAACATTTATGAGTGAATACATTTTAGATATGATGATGGTATTTGCATTCTTCTCCACAGACCGGTCCTGAAAGTATCTGGCCTTATTATGCATAAAATCCATCAGTGTCAGACCACAGGATGTGCTGCCATGTACATGCATTAGTAATATTTTTGACTGTATTGTAAACACGATTCATCCATCATTCAGCAGTGGAGCAGCAGCACGCATCGCAGGCCGACAAACATAAAAGCATGTCATTGCAAGCACACAAGTTCACAGTACCAGCTGTATGCTGGAGATGTTTTAAGGAGTTGTGCATCTTTAAATTATTCCATCTTTCTTATTTTATTACTTACGAAACAACAAATCAATAAAACATCTTATGTAATTCTTTAACCTGCCATAAGAATAAAACAGCCATTCTGCAGAGGTTTTCAGAGCATTGGCTTTGGAACCACATAAGCATGTCGTCCTCCCACACATCCATGCACACGCATTCACATATGCTGCATTCAGCACACACACACACACAGCATCATAGCTCCTCTGAGAGCTCCTGATTTGCCTCACAGATAGACTGACATGGGATTTTCGAAAGATTTCAGCATGAAGCTGAAATGCTAATGCAAACAAATGATCGAGGTATTTGTATGCACAATCCTCAGAGGCAAGAATAAAAGTAACTCAGATGAAAAAGAGGGAAGGTTCTGCAGACGATCTCTCTAAAGTATTCATTTTAATATAACTGTGCATATGGGAGGTCAGGGCTGGTTATCACAGATTTTACTTAAAATTTTGCAGGGTAGGTTTATGTTTGAATTTTAATTTCAGTATAGACATCCCTAAAAGTTGTGGCTAGTCGTAACTAACCACTTCTATTATAATAATTGCTGGTTATTATACTCAAAATTTCAAATGGAACTTTCTCTATATAACAAGTACTCTTGTTTGCACAATTTGCTTGGTAAAAAAAAAAAAAAAAAAAAAATATTACACAGAAAAAGATAGAATTCATCAAATAATTGAATATTTACATCGGGGCAAGCTGTCACAATGGATACAAATGTTTGTCATTGAAGTTTTATTGTGTTCTCTTGTGCACTCAACAGCTAGGGCCACAGCAAAAAATAGCTTGATACAATGAAAATATTCTTAAATAAGAGTTTTGAACAAGGTGTTTAAAAACTACATCTAGTAGTCACCGTGATAGCTAGCCCTTGATACCCCTGATCTCAGTCATGTTTATCACAGACATTGTGTCCTACCGTAACTGTACACTCATGCATAGAGAGAAAGAAGTAGGCTACAGTAAATAAACAAGAATGAGAAACCTTACTTGTGGACTTTATGGATATGACCCCTTTTTAAATAGACTACAGATAGAATAAGTGAGAGATAGAGGCTGATGTGAGCTGAGAGTTTTTTCTTGGGTGACTGGAAACAAAGACATGCTAATTATTGGCTTGTGATGAAACTACAGGAACACAATTCACGCTTCTCAGGTGACAGGTCCATTCCCCACACACCACTAATTGCACTGTCAAGCGCTCAGTTTCTCTATCTATCTATCTATCTATCTATCTATCTATCTATCTATCTATCTATCTATCTATCTATCTATCTATCTATCTATCTATATGATATACGCGCTATGATTGGATATGATCAGTTATGACTAAATATGATTGGTTCGTGGCTACGATAAATCGCGCCTCTTGTTTTCGTGCACATGAGTTGGCCTGAATGAAGACAATGAAGGCGTTAATGAGAGCATTAATTAAAAAGTAAGTAAACAACTAATCCATTTAGATATCACCGCTGTATGTCAACGTCAAAGTCAAATTTGAAATGGCCTGAAAACATAATGACTGTGGGGGGTTTTAGTGATCAATCAGCTTGGGGAAATTAAAGGTAACACTACAGTAATAATTTAACAATTATCTAAATTGTTTAAATTGTTACTGCCTTTAGTTATTTTGGAATAAATGTAAAACTACTAACTTGAATAAATATACATATAGGCTAGCTAGCTAGTGTAAAAATACAAAATAGAATTGTATTTGGTCTTTTTTATTTAATGTTTATTTAACCAGGAAAATTGTGTGTGTGTGTGTGTGTGTGTGTGTGTGTGTGTGTGTGTATGTGTGTGTGTGTGTGTGTGTGTGTATACATGTGCGTGTGACATATATAGGATACATATGATGTAAGCCATTTATTTTTGTTGGAAAACATTGACAATAAGTCGTTAGTAAAGGGCAACAGCCTAGTCAGTCATTTTGCTGCTTTCAGCGTTGAGTCAATAGCTTAACGACGCTGTGTCAACAGTGGCCCCTAGCGGATACTGAGAGTAATGCACAAAGAGACAGTCGTATTTTGACGAGAAGGGTTAATTATTTGCAAGTTTTTAATGAAATCTTTTATTTACTTTAAAGTTATTTAAAATCCGCGAATGTACAATGAAACAATATATTCACTTAATTTATCCACCATAACTATAATATAGGCTAGTTATACAAGGATAATAACAGTTTTTATTTTAAAGCACTATTAAACAAACAAACTGCTAAATAGCAACTAAATAAGCCAGATAAATCGTGTCTTAAGGAAACTCTATAGGTTTTTAAAATGGTTAGCTGATGATTAGCTTAGTACAAACAATAGAAGTCAATAGCAAGTCATTCATAATATAAAAACAAGTGTGTGTGTGTGTGTGTGTGTGTGTGTGTGTGTGTGTGTGTGTGTGTGTGTGTGTGTGTGTGTGTGTGTGTGTGTGTGATTTGTTCTGAAAGCCGGTTTATTAAGAGACTAAAAAATCTAATTTCACACATAAAAATGGCAAAACTTTAGGGTTAGGGTTCATTTATGGCATGTTGTTTAGCACCTGCCACGAACATACCCCTGCTCTCTTGTTTTAGTCCATGTGTCCATTGTACTGACAGAAATGAGTAAGAAGTGCTTCAGGTGCCAAAAACAGGTGTTTAAAGATAAAGATAGTGTGTGAGAGAGAGAGAGTTAGTTGACATGTAGTTGCAAAGAGAGAGAGAGGGGGGGGGGTTGCTTTAGCCAAATTCAGACTCATCTACACATTACACAGGACTGAGGTCTGCAGGTAAGCCACATACATTTACTCTTACTTGTTTATGCATCTCATTGATTTTTGCCATATAAAAGCCTAACTAAAAGCTGGACTAAAAGCCTCTTGATGTCCATGAAGCATCTCTGATCCAGGTTGAGCTCTCTTCAGACTGATCATATTTCTGGGGCAGCATACTGGAGGTTCCAAACCCCCTGAAGATGTATGGCCTGTATTTGGAAGCGGTGAATGACTACATTAATGAATCATATGGAGAGGACGTATGGAGGCTAATCGAGGCCAGAGCGGAGATCCCGCACCTCAAATTTGTTCGCCACCAGATGTACAAGTAAGTCCTGAAAGTGCAGAGTCACATATCTGATTAATTAAGTGTCATAGATTGCATCTAGCTAATTTAACAATACTTGTGTTTATTATTCCAGCGATAATCTGATCCTGAGATTGGCAAAGGCAGCTGGTGAGGTTTTAGGAAAAACTCACGACGAGCTGATGTACGCTTTCGGGGTCTACATGGTCAAGCGGATAGGAAACTATGGATATGAGAGGATCTTAAAGGTGATTTTCAAGCAAGGTAGACTCTGTATGTGACAGGTACTCATTTAGATAATCATTCAAAGGTTTTGGGTCGGTAAGATTTTTTGGTTTCATTTTATTTTGATGGTCCCTTTAACACGTGGTAGGGTTAGGGTTAAAATAAGTTGACATGTAGTTGCAAAGTTACTTATAGTCAGTGGAACGTCTGTTGAAGGACCATCACAATAAAGAGTTAGCCGATATTAAGCAGACAGTCAACTAATACTGAATGAGAGTTAGTTGACATGTAGTTGCAAAGTTACTTATAGTCAACAGAATGTTCTAAAGGGACCATCAAAATAAAGTCTTACCATTTTTTTTTTTTTTTTTTTATTGGTCAATTGTGAAAGTAAAGACTTTTACATTTATATATATATATTTTTTTTAAATCAAATGTTGTTCTTTTGAACTTTCTATTCTTCAAAGAATCCTGGAAAAAAAATGTATCATAGTTTCCACAAAAATATTAAGCAGCACAACTGTTTCAATATTGAGTAATGTTGAAAATTCGGCTTTAACATCACAAGAATAAATTACATTTTACAATATATTAAAATAGAAAATAGTCGTTTCAAATTTTAATAATATTTCACAATATTACAGTTTTTACTGTATTTTTTTATTAAATAAATGCAGCTTTGATGAGCATAAGAGGTTTTAATAGTATAATAAAACTATTTTAAATATAGGCTAC
Organism: Scardinius erythrophthalmus; assembly: GCF_964197995.2. Lineage (NCBI taxonomy): Eukaryota > Metazoa > Chordata > Actinopteri > Cypriniformes > Leuciscidae > Scardinius > Scardinius erythrophthalmus. Next base: position 15,126,464 of record NC_138236.1, read on the forward strand.
TCTTTAATTGTTTTGTTTTTTTAATAAACTGTCTTAGCCTATATTTAAAAAGAATTATGATTTATTGCTATATCATTAAAAAAATGAAAACATCTTACCAACCTCAAACTTACAGGTAGTGTATGACATTTTTCTTCTATTTTTCTTTATTGGGCTTCTCTCAATGGACAATTGTATAATTGTACACATTTTACATAGCTTTTTAGTCTCTTTTAATGTCTTTGTCTCAGGTACTGGGGCGCAATGTACGAGATTTCATCAATGAGCTGGATAACCTGCATGAGTACTTCCGTTTCTCTTTCCCAAAAGTCCAGCCTCCCAGTTTCTGTGTTGAGGAAGAATGTGAGACAAGTCTTACCCTGCACTACCGTTCAACAAGGAAAGGATTCACACAGTTTGTCAAAGGTAATAGTGCTACTGTAAGTGTAGAGAGTATATTGTATTCAGACCAGCAGCACGACTGCAAGTGTGACATTGATTTTAGACAACAGTTCAATAAACAACAAATCAATAACATACATTCAGACAGTATTGACAGTTACTTCATTAAAAAAAGGCAAAGTAGAATTAAATATTGGGCATCTCAGAGCAACAGAAAGTGATGTTTCGCTCCTGAACGAATCGAGTGGATGAATGATTATATCATATGATTCACATTTAAGGCTGCGTTTACACTTGGCATTAACATGCGACCTGTATCCGGATGTTGTCCACATACACATTGAAAAGTTTCTGATCGGAATGTTATCCGATCAGCGTGTCCTGGTAGTCGAGAATGCATTGTGATCAGATCTCAATGTAATGTAAACGCAATCCAGCCATCGTATCTACATTCAGAGGGCGACGTCATATAAATCCCCGCCCAGTCTCCCCACGAGGCTGTCAGAAAATAATGGCCAGACGCAGTTTAGACAAGAAACTAAACTTATTTAAACCTTATCCAGATACAGAGGCTACTTAATGTAAACGCGTCATGTCCTGATCTGCTAGATCGGATCACGGTGATCGCATGTTAATGCCAAGTGTAAACGCAGCCTAAGTTGCTTGTTTCATTCCTAAATTAATCAGAACAAATTGGTTTAATGAATGATTCAATGAGTCACTTGAGTCATTCAAACAGTAGCCTGTTGCCACCTACTGGCGTAACAATGTAACCTGAAGAAAGAGTCACCAGTAATGCAAAGTCAAGGCCCAGAATGAACTTTTAACAATAATAAAAAGTACAGGCCAAGTATTAAGATTTCCACCTGATTACACCAAGTTACAACTAATATAATTTACATCCAAAAACTGTACATCTGAGACAGATTCTTTCCTACCGAGCCTCCTTACATTTGCTTAATAAATCTGCTTTATACATCATTTACTGAATGAACAGTTACCATATTAACTGGATGAGCATAACGGTGACCTCTGCATGTGTGCTTTCTGAAACTGCATATTAAAATTCTTGAGAGATGTGCAACATTATTAAATAATGATCTCAAAGTGAAGTTTAGATAATTGAGATGTGGTAAAATAACGTTTGACTAGATCTTACACAATAAAAGCTGGTCAGCCCAAGTGTTTGTAGCCTTAGGCTGTTTAACTTTTTTTTTTTAAAGTCTGTTGTGGATCCTCTGTAGGGCAGCTCTCTCAGGTGGGTCGACAGTTTTACAACACAGATATTGAGGTGGAGATTCTGTCCAAAGAGGAAACAGAGAAAATGACATATGTGGTAAGAGTCCAAACAGACGAGACATTTACCTTCCTCTGTATACATAAACCCAGCTCTGTTATTCTTTATTTCTCACATTTCTGATCTTCTCACTCTCTCTCTGAAGGTGTACAAGATGAATTTTGACAATGCTGCGTTTAAGCACCGTATGCCCCAGCAGAAAACAGCTCCAGGCTATGAGAAACTGCCCATGAAGAGAGGAATCTTTTTTGACATGTTCCCCTTCAGCGTAATATTCCGTAGGGACATGACCATGTATTGGATAGGAGATGGCTTGAAAGAGGTGTTTTCTGATCTGCAGGGTAAAAAGGTCAATGAGGAGTTTACCCTGGTGCGACCTATGTTGGAATTCAGCTGGGATAATGTGAGTGAACTGGAGGGTTGGAGAATAGATCCAAAGCAGCATAAAAGTAACAACCAACAACTTAAAGATGAGGCATTTAAAAAAAAAAAATGTTCATGCTTTCTTTTCATGCTCTTGGCATTTGTGTCCTGAAAAGGTGCTTTGTTGGTGTGTGCTCTTTCAGATCTACACCCACCTCAACAATGTGTTTGAACTGCTGTCTAAGGCTGTGGTGGAGAGCAAACAGAAGGTCAACATCCCTAAACTCAACAAAGAAGAACCAGAGGAGAAAGAGGAGAGTGAAAAACCTAAAAAAGAAGAGCGAGGTACAGTGCTTATTCTGTATTGGTTAAACCATTTGTACACTCATTGTGAAGTAAAATCTGTGGAGTTCTGCAGAATAGATTATATTAGGGTCAAATGTGTAACAAAAATGATCACGTTAAATAAAAATAATAGGAGTCAGTGACATGATTCACTCAAGCAAAGGTCAGCAAGAAATAGATATTTTAAAGAAATTAATGCTTTATTCTTCATTCGATTAAATTGATCAAAAGTCACAGTAAAGATTTACATTGTTACGAAAACATTTATTTTATTTTTTTCTATTCTATTTTAAATCTGAAGAAATGTATTATGGCTCTTGCCAAATTTTTAATCAGTTCAACTATTTTCAACATTTCAAATAATAAGAAATGAAGATAATTATCACTCACTTTTTTAGAACCATTAAATTTAAACTTTTCTTGAAAATGGTATAAAGGATTTTCTAAATCATATGAAACCAACATGAGCACAAAGAGGACACTTGGCGTTTTAAACTAGATTAAACTTTATTTAGATTTGTCCTTCAACACACACACACACACACACACACACACACACACACACACACACACACACACACACACTCATATACTGTATACACATACACAGAGAATTATTCGCTCACATATTCCATGCCTAATAATAGCCAAAGCCACACTGACCAGTCAGAACAAGAACCGCAGCGGTGTTGACATCAGAAGTCAGATACATTAATAGCATGTAAGCATTTACATCCTTTCACAAACTGCTCTGAGACACAAGGGGTTGAGGATCTAAATGCAGCTTTATTTGGGCAATCCAGAATCAAAATCTATATAACAGGCGAGGGTCAAAACCACAGGGTAAACAATCCAGATAATAACAGAGTCCAAGACACAGGCAAATCCAGGGAGACAAGCTGAAGATCAAAACCATGAAACAGAAAACCAGAAAATAACACACAGAATGCAGTGTGACAAGATACAAGACTTTGCAATGAATGACTGAATAAACAGGGCTTATATAGACAAAGTAAACAAGGGTAATGACACACAGGTAGAAGTGATCAAACAAAAATGTGTCCAGGCAATGGGTTATGGGAAGTGTTGTTCATGATGGGAAAGCCAAGAAGACGGGAGGAGTGGAAATCAAGGGCACTCCAGCTGGTGGATGTAATGCATCTAACTAGGGCTGTCACTTTACGTTCGAAAATTGATTGCACAATCGATCGGACCAACCAACACAAGTTTCGAAAACAAAAATAGGGAATCGATTTTAACGGTCTTTTCTCGGAACGCGTCCAGCTCGTCACAATACGCCCGCAGCGAACGCGCATCACACAGCAACTCTGACGCCTCATTCGCGGTGCAGGAATTTTTTTACGAGCGTACGCGTCTTTGCATTGACTTAACATTGAAATCACTCGCTCCTGACGCGCTATTCGCGTCCGGTGTGAACGCACCATGACAAACACACATTATACTTCTGCATAATGTTTCTATTTTTACTACAAAAATGTGAATTCTGCCGGTATTCAGACAGTCTCATGCATACAGATACAGATTCAGGCTACGGTCAACAATCGCCTACGTAGGCAACATTTGTTTGACTTTTCTAACCGTAAACACAGGCATGTTGAAGACTGCAGTAATGTTTTTCATTGATGTTATGGCAGTCCACTCTGCTTATTGCTTTTCGAGAATATTGCACTCCTGTTTGTCATTGTGCACGAAACTTCACGCCAATAAATCAACAGGAATATTGCTGACTTATATTGCTGACTCAAGCGCCCTCTTTACGTTCGTCCTAATGCCTGTTAATTGTCCGTGGATTTGCCCATATTTGCCGTTTAAAATGGAAACGTCTTTAGACATGGAAAATCGATTTTACTATCGATTCAATGAACACACGTCTCAAAAATCGAACAGGATTTTTTCACAAAAGTGACAGCCCTACATCTAACCATCTAGCCTACACAGATCTACACAGATTAAAGCAGATAATGTCCTAAAACATCTCATTCTGATTCTGTGACTGTGCCTCTGCTGTTCTCTCAGATATTAAAGTGATGGAGGAAATGAAGGGGACAGATCAGGAATACAGCGGCACTCTGACTCAGTACAACAGCTCGCCTAATTCTGGAGGAGAGGACATCGAGCTGCTGGCTTTTCAGACTGTCACCGGTTAGACACATTACAGAAAAGTGATGCTCTGAATGAGTTCCACTGGCATCTTTCTAGACATTGTTTTAAGCTTTTGGAAAACATTCAAGAAAAGAACACTTCTGTGGCATAACTCTGATTCAAGACAACATTGAGAAATTCTATAGTCAATGAGATTAAAATCATTATTTAAAGTGTTTTGGGGACCTCAGAAAGTGCCTCTAGTCTTGATCATCCAAAGGAATCCAAATCTTCTGTCTATGCAATGAAAAATTAAACTTCTCTCTTGTTCAGGAAAGTGCAGTGAAACCATATTTGAAGACATGCGGGAGCCTCCTAAAAAGCCTCTCCACCTCAAGGGCCAGATGAAGTACGTCCCTCAGTGGGACTCCCTCATCTTTCTAGGAACTCCCATGTAAGCTTTCATAATCTCACACATTTACAACATTGTAGTCTGAGCTAATGGAAAACATTAATTTAGTTATTGCCACATAAAACTGACAATCAATATTTCTCTGCCAAGTCATTTCAAAGGGACCATATCTTATATTCTCGCAGCCTTTTTAGTCATTATTCAGTTTGAAATGACCATTTTCCATTCTCTCTCTGACAGAACTGGACATCATCCAACACTGCAGCAAAAATGTTAAGCATACAAAAGCAACAAATATTTCCTTAAAAACAAGCATGTTGTTAATAAAAAGTTACTAAGTTACTAAGCCCATTTATTTTACTATCTTGACTATGCACAAGTATATAGGTTCTTTCCCCCTACTGTCCATGTCCCGATCAGAACAGACCTGCCAGTTGAGTAGTACTAATCTATATAACTTAAATCCTGTTTTCCATATGAGCCCTTTAAAATGTGTAGTAATAAGTCTACAATTGTCAGATCTGTCTGTAGAAACTTAACTGCAGAAAAAAAACTGTTTTTATAAAAAGATTACAGTTTTTATTAAAACATATTCTCCTTTGTACAGTATTGAGACAGTGGAGGATATGATAAAAATGGGTGTTTACGTCAATGATTTAAACCTGCACGACTCGAGCAGAGAGCTCATCCTGGCTGGAACACAGCAATCAGCAGAGCTGCAACTGGCACTTGACCAGGTACACATGTCACACTGATGCCACCGAGCCCAAAATCCCATCCTTAAAGAGACACATTTTATTTAAAATGCAGGAGTTATGCAGCAGAATTTCCAGTATGGACCGACTCAAGTCTGTTAAGCTGAGTCTGTTGTTATTGCATCTAGAAATGACAGGCCGATCTCTGACTTTGCCTCCTACAGGAGCAGCAGAAATATGCACAGCTGCAGGAGATCATTAAAAAACTGGATGAGGAGAAGAAGAGAGGAGACTCCCTGCTGTATGCCATGATACCCAAAGCAGTGGCGGACAGACTGCGCAAGGGAATCACAGCCCTGGAGACATGTCAGGTACACACAAACCCACCCATTAAACACACTTCTAAACACAATAAAACACACATTATTTAAATGAAATTCACTTAGTATAGACTGACCAATGAGATCAAAATCTCAAGAGGGTTAATGACATACAATGAAAAGCACTTTATTTTTTCCTCTAGTGCTGTCCTGCTGTTATTAAGCACTGTTCTTGATCTGTTATCTCCCTCCAGGTGTTCCCAGACGTGACCATCCTGTTCAGCGATGTGGTGAAGTTTAATGAGATCTGTATCCACATCAGCCCCATGCAGGTGGTGGACATGCTAAACGAGATCTACATCGTTTTTGACACACTCAGCGAGAAGCACAATGTTTATAAGGTAACATAAGGAACTTTCCACTGACACAACATGTTCTTTCATTTTTTTCGCAAGGTAGGCACGATGTATATCACTACCATATCGGCAATAATCTAATATTGGCAATAGCTATTTCTATTTTAATATATTTTAAAATGGAAATGTAAAAATGGAAGTCTTCAGTGTCACACGATGCATTAGAAATCATTCTACTGATTTGCTCAAGAAACATTCCTTCTAAAATCAATGTTGAAAACAGTTGTGCTGCTTCATGTGGAAACCATGATACAATTTTTCAAAATTCCAAAAGAACAGCATTTCTTTTAAAAAGAAATCTTTTGCATCATTATATGTATCAATTTAATACATCCTTGCTGAATAAAAAAATTGATTTCCTTTTTTTTTTTTTATTGTACTGATCCCAAACTTTTAAACAGAAGTATTTGTAATATTTGGCAAATCTCAAAATGAATAACCATTTATTATACTGTACATTATATATCTCTTTAATATCGACTATTGCCTAAAAATAATTTTAGATGTAAATATTGATAAATACCAGAAAATATCAGCTTGGTGGTATCTGCCAGAATTTTTATATCTATGCATCCTTATTTTTTAATAAAACGTTCTAATTTCTACTTAAGTACAGTACCTTTCATCTTTATTGTCATTTTTAAAGCCCTTCAAATTGAGTGCGTAATGAAACTTCCAACTAATGCTCTTGCTCACTCAGGTGGAGACCATTAGGGATGCCTACATGGTGGTGGCAGGTGTGCCCAATAAAACCACATTTCATGCCCACCACATCTGTGACATGGCTCTAGATATGTTGAGCTCCATTGATCACCTAAAAGACCCCTCCACCGGGGACAACATCCAGATCCGTGTTGGTAGGTGCACCCGGACTCACACAGTATCCTTGTATGCTTAACAAAACAACAACTCTTTCATGTGATGTATTCATAATTTGTATGCGTGCCACACAATGTAAGAACATGATTTACACATTTTAAACTCTTCATGCTCCAGCTTAAGGCTTTTGTTTTGGTCTTCACACAGGCATTCACTCTGGAATGGTGGTGGCAGGGGTGGTGGGTCTGAAAATGCCCAGGTATTGTATGTTTGGAGACACTGTGAACACGGCTTCTCGGATGGAGTCAAATGGCGTGGTGGGCCACTTTCTTATGCTGTACTGAGACTAGAAATGAACAGCCTCAAATAACTATACAAAACTGTCTTATCATGAAATAAATAATGAGTGATTTTGAATTATATTTTACAGGGAATACAGTTAATTAAACAGCTAATTTTACTCTCTCTCTTTCTGTGCGGCTAGGGCATGCAAATCCACATCAGTCAAACCACCAAAGACCATCTGGAGCATGAGCCGTACATCATTGAGGAACGTGGAAAGATTTTTGTTAAGGTACTACAGTACATAATTATCATCCCCAACATCTTCATTGTCATTATCAACAATGTTATGCACATTAAAACTTCCAAAACTATGTACACCAATGAAACATTGTTTTTTTAAGAAGTCTTTTATTGCCACCAAGACTGCATTTATTTCAGCAGAAATACAGTAAAATAGAATTATTGTGAAATATTATAATAATTTTAACTAACTGTTTTCTATTTTAATATATTTTTAAAATGTAATTTATTCATTTGATGGCAAAGCTGAATTTTCAGCTTTCTGTCTTCGGTGTCACATGATCCTTCAGAAATCATTCTAATATGCTAATTTGGTGCTCAAGTAACATTACTAATTATTATGAATGTTGAAAACAGGCTGCTTAACGTTTTTTAGAAATCGTGATTTTTTTCCCAAGATTCTTTGATTAAAAGAACCTTCAAAAGCAAAAAATTTTTAATAAAATTTTTGCTGTCACTTTTGATCAGTTTAAAGCATTCCTTTCCGAATAAAAGAATTCAATACTTTTAAACAAAAATTACTTTAAAAATTACTAAAAATTTCTTTCAGAGCCACAGTTTAATCCAAGACATCCATGGACCAAAGTCTTGCCCAAAAACAGTTGCATTCAGCAATATAAATGCTCAACCCGATCCATGTGTAGTAAAACATTTATTAGCCAATTTAAATGGCTTCATATCATGTAAGTGTACATGACAGTAAGTGTAAGGGAGGCCTGTGCGAGTAAAGAGCTGTGCGAGTAAACCTCACTTCCCTGGCCTCAAGAGGCGCACTAGCGATGGACGCTAGAGGCTGCGGTCTTAAGCGTCCTTGTTAGCACACCCCCCTACCATGCTGGAGACACTGGTTCGAATCCGGCTTGGCGTGTTATGAGTAGAATTGGAAGGGTTACATTGCTGCCGTGACCCGGATGGGAATGGGATTTAGGGGGGTGAGTCTAACTGAGGCCAGCTAGTGAGCGCTATGCCGGAAAAACCCCATGACACTAGAGGCTGTGTTCTTTAGCATCCTTGTTAGAGTACCCGCCTTCCTTGCTGGAGATGCCGGTTCAAATCTCTCTCGGAACGGAAAGAGTAGTAAGAGTAGGCTAGTTAGTAAAGAGCTGTGCGAGTAAACCTCACTTCCCTGGCCTCAAGAGGTGCACTAGAGGCTCCCATGCCGGGAATGCCAGTTTAAATCCCCCTTAGAGCGGTGTGAGTAGAACCGGAGAGGTTACTGAAGTGTTGTCTAAAAGTACCATTCACAACTTTGTGTAAAACTTTTCAAATAAAGTTTTTTTTTTTTCTAGTATGACTTTATATTACTCGTACTGCAGCAAATAATGTGGTGTGAAATCAACTGTAATCCCTCTTGATTCAGGGTAAAGGTTATATGAAGACATACTGGCTGAAGGGAAAGCAAGATCTGTCATTTAAGACTCCAGCAGAGCTCAGATACTGCAATGAGCAGAAGGACTCAGAGGAGAGAAGCTCAAATGGGTGAGTTTGGAAAAACACAAGTCAAAGCACAACAACTATTTGATCTACCCTGATGAAAAAAAGACCAGAATTCTAGTAGGTTTACAAAACTTATATGAAACTGGTTGAAAAGCAGCATGGCTGACCAAGGATGTTTTGCTAGTCAAAAAGCACTAGAGGAGACACTAGCATACCAGCAAAAACAAAACATAATGCAGGTAGCTGGTTTAGCTGGTAAGCGAAATAGCGAATATCTTTCGCATCATATTCTCTGTCGTTTATAATAAATCATTTTGATGCCTTAAAGATGATGATATGACTTACCTGCCATAGGCCATACCTTTCAATTCATCATGTTTTTCAATCTTCCAGAAAAATATCCCGACAGAATGCTTAACAGTTGTGTTTCTGTCTTCCATCTTAAATGTAATTTCGTTCAGGTCCACTTGCACCAACAGCAAACATTCCCCATCAAACCGGAACACCCCCAATGAGGAGCAGGCTGAGGGCAAGCCCACTCCCACTGACCTGCCCCCTGACGCCCTACCAGCACTAGAGGGCGCTCCAGACCCAAACACATTCACCAATGAGTCCCAGCAGGACAAAGAAAAGGTTAAAAAGACAAAGAATAACAAAGAAGGGAAGGTAGAAAATGCGGGTAATGTTCAGGAAAGCACTCCGCCTGCTGGCGGCCAGGAGAATGCAGCTACAGAGCTTAACAACAAAAAGCACAGTTTCAGAAGCCAGTACTCACGATTACCAGCGAACCTGCGCATGCGAAGCACAGCCTGCAATTTGCTGTAAATATCCAGGGGGAGATTTATAAAATAGTACTTATTATATTAGTGAATCTTTCCAGCTTGAATTTTAAAAGCAAATTTTGGGAATAAATCTGGTGAATAATGCTGACTTATTTTTCATGCAGACTTCTTCTTAATGTCAAGATAAGATAAAAAAAAAAAAATACTGGTAACTAAATTCCATGATGCATTTGGATCACAATTTGACAGTAAATCGAAAATAAGAGAGGATGTCCAATGTGCAGTTCGGCTGCTACTTCCTCTTTAAAAAGTTTGAATAACTGTATTTGAATGTTTTATTTAAAGTAACAGATGTGATATATTAAAATTGATCTATTGAGTGTATTACAGCATTTGCATGTACAGTTAGAACATTTATGTTTATCTTTAGAGAGGTTCACTATGATACAGTAGATGTGCCGAATCTCTGTATTCATTCGGTTACTGTAACAACAGTGAGTTTGTTTTATATCTAAAATGTTTAATGTAATTGTTTACAGATTACGTTTGAATTCATTGTTTGATGAGCACTGTAAAATTGCCATGAAACACATACTTTGCTTAGAGAGCAAACATATCAGATAATCTCAAGTGACCTAAAAAAAGCATGTGAACACATTCACCCGAAGACATACACCTACTGTACGTTCAGACAGGCCTACACACACACACACTCACACATGTAAACAAAAAGAGATACCAGATAAACCAGGAAACAAACACTAGCATCATACTTAGACCGTGACGTATTTCCATTGCTATAAGTTCATTGTTACTGTCAAGTAAGTCTGCTTAGACTCAAAAGAGGAAGAACACAAATGATATAAGAAAATGTAACAGAAATCTGAAAATGTGTTGATCCTGATCAAACGAGTGTTTTTTTTTTGTTTTTTTTTTATCAGATTAAGGCCGTCATGACATTTACATTATCGCAAATATCACAAAGTAAGTTAAATTCATCAAACTGTTCTAGATACTCTTTGCTTTATCTCTGAAACACATTACACATTCGCACACACACAACATGTCAGATATCATTCAGCGATAAAGAGGAAGCCATCAGGAAACCACTTAAGCGACACTTCCTGTCTGTTGCCTTGGAGACGAACTTAATTCTTACTTTGCCCGAACGCTCTTAGCTTTGCAGAAAAACACAGATGTCATGTTTTCAGCCTCAATCTCACAACTGAAAGAGAAAGCTGTTGTAACTTGAGAATTCAGCTGATAGACCTAACCTATACTACAGATTGTAAACAACACTTTTATTTTAAGAGTCGAGTCAGATGCATCGATTCCTTTTTTAGTCCATTATTATATATGCATTAGGGCTTAAGTCCAGATGGGTTTCCATTCAGATAGCAGGCAGATAAGCAGCCATTTTTAGTAAGGACATTACCAATGCACAGACATTAGCCCTGAGGGTGTCTTTCTATGACACAGGATCAATTAATTGTACAGCAATTTCTAATGTTTGTGAATAAACAATGAAGTTTGCATAAGAAAAGGGCAAATAAAGTCATGTCATCACCCAGCTCTCCCACCAGTCTCTGTGTCTGTAATAAGTGGTTGTTCGGCCTCTAAAATGAAATGGAGTATATAAAATAATCAGCTGCTTTAGAACATAATATGTTCAGTTATGAAGGGATGTTTGTGTATGAGGATGTATCCTGTGTTGTGAGTATTTTTAACCTTGTGGATATATATATATATATATATATATATATATATATATATATATATATATATATAGTATGTATATATATATTGTGTTCTTCCTTTTTTATATATATATATATATATATTTTTTTTTTTTTACTTTTTATTTGCCTACTAATATTATGTGAGTATATACATGCGTCACTGGATAATTCTTAGATTTTTAAGTATGCAAAAAAAAAACTTTATTAGGAGAAAAAAACATTTAATGTTTTTATTTAATGTTTTGTTTTTTAATATTTTAATATTTTTATGATGCATTTTCTGATTAAGATTTAACGTCAAAGAATTAAAACTATACATAATGTTTTTTTGTTTTTTTTTTACATGAAGTAGCAAAAAAAATTATGATGGTACTGAAAAAAGTTAGTAATTTCATAATCTAAAGAAATAAAGCTGAACCTTGCTGGCACATAAACGTAAAAAGAAAAAATCTATGAGCTGAGCCTCATGCAATTTGCATAAAATCAATGAAATTTCTGTTCTTTTTTAGTGTGTAAGCAAATACCTGTCCTGGTCATGCAAAGTGAGAGTGTCATTCAGAGCAAAATAATGTCATGGTTTTGTAGGCGTAAAAGATCGAGACACTGATCAATAAGCAAACAACACTCTCTGATGGAAAACACACCCCAGTTCTCTTGAAAAATGATATATAAATAAGTTATTATTTATTTATTCATTTAATGTCCAGTCCTCAAATCTGATTGGCCACATTTCCAAGATTACTGGCAATTGTCCTTGTTTGTATCACTCTCATTGTTTGCTAGCGACATTCTAGAACAGAAAATATAACTTAATATAGAACGTAATAAATTAAATATCACAATTTGAATCCAATAATAATGTTAATGGACATTTTATTGAGAAACATAGCAGTGTTTGTGATGACTGTGGCTGCATACCAGTTCTACTGATCACAAAGAGACTAAAACCTCTCCTTTCTCTGGGCCGCATCCAGGATTACTGCTGAATTCTTTACAAGGGTTGCACTTGTTAGGGCAAGCAGACACAGCATGTCAGCAGCTAACACACTGACAGGGTGGAGAGAGAGAGAGAGAGAGAGAGAGAGAGAGAGAGAGAGAGAGAGAGAGAGAGAGAATCACACTCATGGGTGTGTCTTATACATGTAGTTCCTCAAGGAAGTACAAGTCAAATTATCTTGTTACAGTGGGCTTGTTACAGCACAAAAGAGTTTGTTGAGGAGTTTTCTTTGATTTCACCTGTCTGAGGAGATTATTTCATCACTCACATGCTGGATTTCAAACACCTGATCTGAGCGCGCAGGGAGGAAAGAGAGTTCAAACAGAAGAGGGAGAGTGAACGAGAGAAAAGGTGAGTTTGTCTTGTTCTTGACCTCTGCCCTCTCCTCCATCATCTTAGAGAGCTCTGTGATTATGTACACGAGATGTTGTTTACTTCAATGGATTAAAGGCATGGTCCACTCTTCCAGAAGTTGTTAAGATAAAAAGATGTCAGAGTCTTTAATTTTACAGAGTTGCTTTGGTTAAAAGTGTCTGCTTTAAACATATGGAGGTTTGTAGGCAATAATGTCAAGTTGAAACTTGTTTTTTTTCTGTTCAACCACTCCCATGTTAAACAACTAAAACACAGTGATAGTTGATGTTCCATCCGCTGGACCTTTTATAAACAAAACAACGTCCAGTCTCTGTTATAATCTAAAGAAAACACACCTCGTACTGAAATAAAGAGTGTGATGAAGCCTCATATTCAGGGTCAGCAGTGTCCTAACCTTGGTGAACTCAGGCTATGGATAGATTGTGAGTTTTTTTTTTTTTTTTTGTAGCAGCGTGTGTCAGGAGAAATAAGCTGTTGTGGGTTTAACTGAAAATATCTGGGGGGAAAGTTGTGCCAAACAGCCCAGAGTTTCACTTCCCTTGTGATCAGGTTTGTACATTGTTTGATCATATTAAAAAACAACTTCTCAGGCTGAGTGAGAGTCACACACATGCATATGAGTGCTAACTTTACAAAGAAAAACAACACTGGACCTTTACCCCATGCTTAGAATAAAAATGCTAATAAAAAAAAATGTGGGCTGTATTGGGTAATAAGGGAAAAAAAATCACAATATGTGACATAATCACATACTCAAATCTCACTGTTCGTGTGCTGTGGGGAAATACTGAGGGGGGAAAACATGGCACAAGAACAAGCAACAAACTCCCCGTTTTACATGTATGTCAGTGTAGATGGGTATATAGAAACTATTTAAAACATGGGCATACACATTAAGGCCTGATTCTTTAATGATTTCCTCAGAATAATGAGTCTAAGCCTGTTATTCGAGAATACCAGATTGAAAAGACCCACATATGTTGTGTTTTGGATGCTGGCCCATGGGTTTCTGGCATGCTGACCAGGCCACTTAACTAGCTAAACCAGCTGGGGTACCTCAGTCAAGCTGAATCAGAAAGACCATGTAGATTATCTTTTTGTTAATGAAGAACATCATTATAAACCAGTTTAAATCCATGTTGGTTTAGGATCATTTAGGTAGGGTTCTCTCTAATAAAATTACCATCAGCCTTTACTGGAAATACCTGATTGCCCAGGCTGATCTGTTGGCTGGTTTTAAAGGGAGGTCATCTGAAGACCAGCTTATCCTATCTAAAAATTGTTTAAATTTAAGATCAGCACACCATCTTAGGCTGGGTTAAGCAGGAGTCTTTTTCAGCAGGGCTGTCTTTAAATCATTTTAAATTAGCCTAGAGCCATTCAGAAACAAAGTGCTCCCACTCACACACTTAAAACAGGACTTTCCACACTATCATTTTTATACATTTATTGTAAATGTCACATTTGACCCCTCTGAATAAAAAAAAAACCCAAAGAGTAGGCTGCGGATCTCAGACGCAGGTTTTGACCTGTCTCTTCTGTGCTGTCACTGCGCTTGTGCTGTGACTCGCTGCTTTGTAATGACAGGGTGACTACTGTGGTCTTTAGGTTGGAAGAACAACATGATTCCTCACATCCTGTAAATCCCCTGGGCTTTACACACATGTGAACACACACACACAAAGAGAGAGAGAGAGAGAGAGCTTCAGGCAATGTGCTGAAGTCATCTGAGGAATGTTAAATATTTACCTTGTCTGTAACAAACCTTTAAATCAGGAGAGTGGACACAGATGGTAATTTCAGCTGATTGTAACTGAACAGGTATAAAATGAATGAATTTGCTTGATCTTAGATTGCCTTAGATGTTTTTTAGCTAAGAGTCTTGGATTAAAAGTCAATCGTAATCAAATTAAGGTAAAGTTGCTTATATCTCATCTTGTCAGGTACGAATGAGCTCATGTGGGCCCTAAAAAAATCTTAAAATGATTTAATAAATATACAGTATTTACTGAATAATATTATTTAATAAATTGTATTAAATAATAAATTTGATCAAATAATATTAATATTCAATTATTAACTAATTATTACTCATGAATAAATGTTATTTTATTAAATTAAGTATTTTATCAAATAATAGCAAGATTAAAAAACATTTTACAAATATGAAGAATTGTTACAATTAATTTTATTTCATACTTTTTATTTTATAGCAAATTATATTAACTCTTGCCTGACGCACATGATTGACTATTCACACACACACTGTGGTTTCTTATTTAAAATTATGTTTTAAATAGTATATATTTCATACTATATTTCAGTATGTACTATGTAGTGAGGTAATGTACTGTAAATGGAAATAAAACCTTCAAATAAGGAAATCAAGCCCAGTATAAGCCTGATCTGATCAAATGTTTAGGAACAGTTTGAAGTCCAGAGCAGAACCAACTTTATATTTTATATCTATTTTCTTAAAAAAAAAAATGAAAAAAAAAAAAATAGACATAGCTAGACATCAGATCAGTTTAGCTCTAATTAGAGTAAATGAGAAGTAGTGAGTGTTAACCCTAGAATTATGCTGCTTTCACATTTCATCTGAAGTGTACAACATGTTGATTTGTTCAAATCAGTATTTATGTAGTTGTTTTGATGTTCCATGTCACAGAACGTAATGGCTGCTCTAATGCACTCTAATTGAATAGAGTTCATTAGGAAATGAAACTCTAACTGCATTAAAATTTAATCAGGTTGGTTCGCCATAAACAGAATTGGATTTAAAAAGCAAAACAGAGCTAATGCGGCTTTGAAATATGACATCTCTTTTGGCATGTCTTGATTCATTTAAAAGACCACGGTGCTTGTCCTTTGCATGTTAATATACTTTGCAGTTATTGCATTTGTATATCTGTAATCTATTTAGCAAAGAATTTTTAATAAATGCTGTACAAAAAGATAATCAACAATAACAAGAGCTCTATAGCGTGGCAAATATGTAAGACCTCAAAATTGCATGAATGCATATTTAAGCACATGCTTGTATTTTGATACAATCTGAAGACTCGTGTAGGAACTTGTTAGTACTAAGCAATGAGGGTTTTTTTTCCATACATGTCTTTGCACGTTCTCCTGATCTGTGAAGCAATCCTAAGCTATGCTGTGTTCTACATCAGCCAAAACGCATAAAGTTCAGCTATTATTGCATTTCATTATACTGCACAACAACATCATGTAAATTTAAACACTGAATGCTATAGTCACATTGATCACAGATGTTGGATGGCATTGAGCAGCATCGAGAGTCTAGTGCTGGATATGATGACACAACATGAGAGTCTTGAGAACAATTAGTGTTGTTTATGAGATGTGTGGGCAATGATGAGGTCCTATATGGCATGAACTTTCCCCTGAAGAAAAGAAAGTGTTAAAGTTAGACTGTAAGGGGACTTCCCCATGGTGGGAGTTCTCCCAGGGCTGACACTCTTACCAATACACAAACAGAAATAAAATTCTATGGAAAATTCACAATTAATCATATAGAATATTTCAGAAATATCAGTCATTTGCATATGCCATTTTACATGACATTGTTATCATGCTAGTCTCTTGCTTTACTATTAATCTCTCCTTTTCCTTTTTAAGATATGGAGTCATTCAACTCAAAGGACATGGCTCTCAAGGCCCAGAAAAAGATCCTGAGCCAAATGGCCAACAAGTCTGTGGTACAGATGTTCATCGACGACACCAGCAGTGAGATTCTAGATGAGCTTTACCGTGTGTCAAAAGAGTACAGTGGGAACCGCTCAGAGGCCCAGAAAGTGGTGAAAGACCTCATAAAGGTGGTGGTTAAGATAGCGGTACTTTTCAGGCACAATCGATTCAATGATGAGGAGCTAAAGCTTGCCCAGAATTTCCAAAAGAAATTGCACCAAGGAGCCATGACAGCCATCAGTTTCCACGAGGTACAAAACATCTAACATCTTTGAGCAGTATTTTCTGAATTTATGTTCCATGAAATTAATTCAACGGTAGCTAATAGGCATGAAGCCTCCAACACTATACTGGCCAGTGTTTCAGTTTCATTGAACAAACCCTGTATATATACTGAAAGACTGGTCGATATAGTGTTGGAGGTTTCACACCTCTATATGTGCCAATCTTCACTGATTTTACATTCCATCAGTAAGAGCAGAGTGTGAAATTTGAATTAGCAGAGCAATAGCACAGCTGTACATAAAATATTGCAATCTTCACAACATAATGGGAGACATATCAGAGTTCAAAAGAGGACAAATTGTTTGTGTGCGTCTCGCTGGCTCATCTGTGACCAGGACAACAAGTCTTTGTGGTGTATCGAGAGCTACGGTATCCAAGGTAGTAACTGTCGACGCAAGAGGAAAATGTCTGAAAAGGATGTCCAGTTACTAACCAGGATTCTATCCAAAAAAACAAAAAACCACAGCTGCCCAACTCACTGAAGGATTAAATGTGCACCTCGACTTTCCTGTTTCCACAAAAGCTGTTCGTCGAGAGTCAATATTCATGGTCGGGCTGCTATAGCCAAACCTTTGGTCACTCAAGCCAATGTCAAATGTCGGTTTCATTAGTGCCAACAGTGCAAATCTTGGGCTGTGGACAATGTGAGATATGTATGTTCTCTGATGAGTCCACCTTCACTGTCTTTTCCACATCCGTAGTTACAGTGTGGAGAAGCCCCAAAGTGGCTTAATGCCCGGACAGTTGCTGCCCAGAGTGAAGCATGGGTGGATCAGTGATGGTTTGAGCCGCAATATCATGGCATTTCCTATAGTATACTGTGCTTGATGCGCTAACCCTAACCGAACCATTCTGGAGGACCATGTGCACCTAATGGTTCAGACATTGTACCCTAAAGGGTGTGCCGTGCATTAGCATGATAAGGCACCAATACACACAGCAAGACTTGTGACAGAATGGTTTGATGAACATGTAAGTGAAGTTGAACATCTCCCATGGCCTGCACAGTCACCACATCTAAATATTTTTGAGCCACTTTGAGGTGTTTTGGAGGAGCCAGGCAGAAAACGTTTTCCTCCAGCAGCATCACATAGTGACTGACCTGGCCTCTGTTCTGGAAGAGGAATGGCTCAAAATCCCTCTGGCCACTGTGCAGGACTTATATCTGTCATTCCCAAGACAAAGTGGTGCTGTACTGGCCGCAAAAGTAGGCCTTACACCATACTAATAAATGATGTGGTCTAAAACCAGGTGTTTAAGTTTCATTGTCCAACCCCTGTATATTGGCACTGAATAAGGTGGTAAAACAATTAAATTTACAATCTAAAGTTTAGACTCTCCAGAAATTTAACATACTTTGACCACTGACAACTAACATCTGGGAAATTATATCATTACTTTTTGGGTGCCACCTGGAACAGTGAATAGAATAGAATAGAATAGAACAAACAAGCCATTTCTAATCACAGTATTTAAAACATTGACAAAAATGTTTACCATTTTGACCATTGACAACTCATTTAAGATCTGGGAAATTATATGATTACGTTTTGGGAGCCACCTTCTAGCGTACTGAGGATAGGATAAGATTGATATGATGTGATACTGTATGACATAAGATAATATTTTTTCTTTTACAGAAATTAAAGAATCAATTGATTGATTTGTTAATTATTTGTCAATTGATCATTAAGTGGCAAAGAATTGCTTCCAACTTTTTTAACAAATCAAGTGGTGCAGTTCTAAACAAAGCTAGTAACCAGTTTTGTACTTTATGCTCACTAAAGTCTCTACTTTCCCTTTTCAGGTAGATTTCACATTTGACAAGGCGGTTATGTCAGGGATCCTGAAAGAAAGTAGGGACATGCTTCTGAAGCTTGTTAATACTCACCTCACACAAAAATCCCACGGACGCATCAATCACGTCTTCAACCATTATGCTGACCCTGAGCTCCTCACCCAGCTTTACAACCCAGCCGGGCCCCTCAAACCCCACCTCACCAAAATCTGCAACGGGCTTAACAAACTGCTGGAGAACGGGACGTTATGAGGACGGTGATGCACTGACAGACTTTTACAGGATTGGCATGGAGGGCCACCCGTGATCTCAAACTGCATACAATGCAACCAAAAACTAACTGACTGATGACATCGAACTTCAGTTCAACCTTTGAAACAGTGTTGCTGTGCCTTTAATGAATATTAGATCATTGAGTGGCCTGATAGTGTTGACACAGCCGCAACCACTGCCTGAGCGAGCTCAGATCAAATGTAAAAATGTATGAACAATTTTTTTTTAAGCTCTGAGATTCCAGCTGCGTTGGATGGAGGTTTTCTAGACTACTTATTTTTTAATAATGATGTATACACCACTGGGGTTCTGCCACTCTACTGTAAATTAGAGCACATTGTAATGTTCAATACTGTTAACATTTTATGAGCTGAATATTTTCTTCCTAGGTCAACAAAATAACAAAAACCAGAACTCACAAACATGTTTTAGTCTCTTCACACTGCCACCTAGTGTTAAACTGTGGTTATGGCTATGATATACAAATCTAAGCTTGGCACTACACAGTCATCAACTATATTTTTACATGAACATCTCTGAGGGGGATCTGCTGTGTTCTAAAATGGAACAACCACTAAATAAATACTTACTTACAGCCCTCACTCATTGCTTATTATGTAATTTGCATTCAGTGTTGCAATACACTACCATTCAAAAGTTTGTGGTCAGTACTTGTTTTTTTTTTTTTAAGAAAATTCTTTCAGCAAGGATGCATCAAATTGTTCAAAATGACAGTTAAGTCATTTATAATGCTACAAAATATTTCTATTTTAAATAAATGCAGTTCTTTGTTTAACTTTATGTTCATCAAAGAATCCTGGAAAATGTATCACTGGACTAGTTGAGCACCAAGTCAGAACAATAGAATGATTACAGAATGATCATGTGACACTGAAGTCTGATCACTGGCTGCTGAAAATACAGCTTTACCATCACAGGAATGCATTACATTTTAAAATATATAAAAAAAATAAAAATGTTATTTTAAATTGTAATAATTTACACAATTTTAACTGTAAGCTACTATAATGTATTTGTATTGTGAATGTATTTGTAAATGTATGACTACATTTTGTTGTTTGGAAAACATTCAAAGTCATAATTCCCACCCTAATATGAACATGAAATCAACGTCTAAAAGTGTTTTGGGTTAGAAACGCACATGATTGATGGAATGCTGCAATTCAGTTGTTACATTAACTGAATAAACATAATGTATGCTTTAGTTCAGTTACAAATTATGGGCCGTTTTCACGACACGTTTCACGTTTTCAACTAAAAACTGGAATTTTTTATGCGGTTTGGCCATTTATTTACACAACAACAGCATTTTGGGGGTCTGAAAAAGCAAACTTTAAAAAAAACAGTTTTAAAATGTAAGATTTTGAAAAAGATACGCAAATGAAAAAACGTTTCCATTTTTAGTACATTGTTGTCATGTAAACGTACCATTAGATCATCTTTACGTACACTGATTACCACTCAAGATTTCAAAGAACAGGTTAAAAGACCAAGATCAGTTTGTGTTTATGGCATTTATGGCATTTAATCTGTTTCATATTACATTGATTTCCTGTGGGGCGTTGCGTTCACAAATCACTAATGCAAATCATGAACTGGTCCAGGAAAAGAACAAAGGTGAAGAAAAAAAAACACAGAAAATGAAGCACTGCAGTGCAAAACTATGCATTGAAAGATGCAGATGTCCAATGGCACATTCCCAAATACTTATTCAATATTCCTAAAACTAGTACTTCTATCAATTATTTGTGAGGTAGTAGCCTATTAAATATCAGTAAGTAAATTAGAACTATTTTTTAAGCAACATTCCTGATTTCTTTTCCTCAAACGCAGTAGTCCACATCACACCTAAAACTGTCCACCATTACTTTGGTTACAGCAGAATTATAATTTACATTATTACTTTTAGGCATCAGGCTTGTGCTTTTACAGTGATAATATGTGTGCATGTCTAAAGCATCAGGCTTGTGCTTTTACAGTGCTAATATGTGTGCATGTCTAAAGCTGGTAGCCTTTTAAAAACAGGACTATTGCATATCACTCCAGCAATCTCCTTCACATTTTAAAGGTATGAAACCAGAAGAGGGAGCCCTCTAAAACATTCCATTTATAAAAAAAAAAAAAAAAAAAAAAGTCCTACACCAGAATAAAAGCCTACATCAGAGCTGGAAGAATTCATCCTCCCTATCCCTCAAATTCCTGGTCCGTCTGGTGATGGTAATGGGAACAGCTCCCAATGTGGCCTGCTGGGAGGATACAGTGTTGGACTGCCGATTGCTGTGACGGAGTTGCTCCATAGTAGAAATCCTTTAAAATGCAAAAGTTACATTTTTCGGTGATTTCATTACTGGAAAAGTTATGCTTTATGTATGAAAAAAATCGGAACTGATTCCTTAATGGTGGATAATGGCTTTCTATATAGGTGTAACCAGTTTAATGAATCAACTGATGATCATTGTAACCCCTCCTGAGTCAGATGACTCATGGTTTTTTCCATTGAATTGAAACTTGCTGAATGACTCGTTTGACAGCAAACAAAACGATACCAAACAAAACGATTGCAATAACTGAACTCTGTAATACCCCAACAATAATGTCAGCAGTCATAATTTCATTTGACAACTTACTGTTTCTCTCCTTCCTGGCAGGTCTTCACAGCTGCTTGTTTTGACTGACTGATCAAGCTGTCTATTTTTTTCAGGTACTCCACCGGTGACAGATCAGCATTCGCTTCACATCTGCTGGAGTCTGTTTGGCTTTGGGGGGTCTCATTAGAAATCTCTGTGTGTGTTTGTGCAGGACTTGTCTCCTCCTCGGTCAATTCCACTCCATTAGTGAAAGACACAGACTCTGTCAGCAGCACAGGGATGAAGAGGGACTCCTTCAGGAATATTGAATCATTTGTGTACAGTCTGTTTGCCCTTTTTATTTGCTCCATCTGTAAAGCAATAAAATGTTATATTGAAAATTATGTTTAGCAAAAAACTAAACGTTTAAAAAGTAAAGACCTTATTCCTCAAATACCTGCTTTCTGATTAGCCTACTTACAGACACGCCATACTTCAGTGATAGTCCTTGCAAAGTTTCCCCGGGCTGAACTTTGTGCTCAATTCGTCTTTGTCTCACGGGTGATAACGAAGAGGACACCAGGCTGCCGTAGGACCGGGTGCGCTGGCCGCGGAGGAGGCCGTGTGTCCCGGTCTGTGTCGCTGAATGATCCGCGGACATGACCAGAGCTCCAGCGGGATCAAGAGTTTAGCTAATATTACTTAAGATGAACTTCAGCTGACCATCTGCGGCGGCTGCTGAACGCAAGACGGCAGGACTCATAACAGCTTCTGTTTTTAGGCAAATTATAGCGGAGAAATAAAGTCTGCAGCAGTTCACATAAACAATCCCTGACTTAACAGTTACTTGTCACGCACTTGGATTAAACTTGACAACGAGCGACATTACGAAGCGATATAAAGCATTTAACGCCATTTAACCAGTTGATACATTAACGTTACACCGTGAGAAATAATTATTCAGTCCTGCGTAGTCCCAGATAAGTTTGAACAGTTTTGACGTGTTTCGATTAAATAACAGCGGTGCCCTCAAATTTATAAATTCAAACATTAAGTAATACATAAACCATATAACCTAAGGAGCCATATACGGGTGCCTTTACATTCTAGGTTCAGACACTCGTAAAACGTATTTATTACAAGCCCTTAGCAGATTAGCTTAGCTTCTGTTGCCATGGCGTCGGCTAAATGTAAGATCCGCCCTTGTTGCTCTCATTTCGGCGAACCGATTCATCAGTTCTAATTTCGGACATGACAAAAACTGAACCAGTCTGATCGGATCAGTCTGAATTTACCCGTCTGTTAAAGCCTTAATGGTTAACGTTAGTTCACCCAAAAATGAAAATTCTGTCATCATTTGCTCAACCATGTAAATGACTCATGTATATTCTTCAAGTCGTTACAAACATGTAGCCTATGAATTTCTTTCTTCTGCTGAACACAAAGGAAGATATTTTGAAGAATAATATGGGTAACCAAACAGTTGTGGAGCACCATTGACATCCATATTATGGAGGGGAAAAAATACTATGGAAGTCAATGGTGCCCCACAACTGTTTGGTTACAAACATTCTACAGAATATCTTCTTTTATGTTCCACATAAGGAATTCATATATGTTTGGAACAACTTTGGGGTGAATAAACGATGACAGACAGAATTATTCCTTTTTGGGTGAACTATCCCTTTAAGAACTGACTCAAAGGAACGATTCGTTCATGCATCGGACATCACTACCCACAATTCCACAGACGAAAACAGGAAGGAAGGGATGTTTTTAGTAAGACTGCCTATCGGTGGTTGTACAGAAATAAGAAAAAGAAATTACTTATAATTCCTAGAAGTATAATAAAGTATAACCAAACATGTCTTTCAAACGGGAGGGTGATGATCAAAGTCAGCTAAATATACTGAAGGTATAACAAAAACAGCAAACAGACAAAGATGTGAAATTTGCACCAACCCCTTTTCTTTTTCTCACTGTCTTTCTCTGTCTATCTTTCTCTTACAAGAAACGACGCGTTGCAGATCTTCTGTCAAACTTCATCTCAGATGATGAAGCTGTTCTGATGAAAAACGGGAGGTGATTATTGTATTGCTGGTTGTTTGAAGTGCACCAAGAAGTCTGACTGAATTTATCCCATTCACTAAGTAATGTTTTTCCTCATTGTAGATACAGCTGCCTTGTGTGTTCTCACCGTCCTGTATTTGACACTGTTGATATGCTCATGGTGCACAGGAAGGGAAAGCGACATCTTGAAGGTGAAATTCTACACATTTACTCAGCCTCTTTATAAACTGGCATTCAGGATTTAAGTCCTCTTTGTCTATTCATTTATAGGAATGAAATGGTTCTACGGCAAAAAGAATAAACTGCAACGTGAAATTGATAAAAGGCGGCATCAAGACTATGTCAAAGCAGAAGATGATCGACAGGTGTCTGAATGCATTTTCTTCAATCAGTTTATGCAGTGGTATCCAAAATTCTATCCCTCTGTCTTTTATTTTGCCGATATAATACACCTTTGTCAGTGATTAGTGACCTAAAAATAGTGCGCAGAATGATTTAATTTAGTTAATTTTTATTTCCAGGTTTCATTTTTTAAATTCGCAGATTTTCAGTGTAGTCCCAGACTTTCAGACCGTACAGTACATATGAAGATGTAATAAGGTTATGTACTCAGTACATTATTGCTTGCCCTCAGGAACCCTCCAGTTCAGCTCCTCTACTGAGTCAAACACGCAAAATCACCCATCATGCCTTACTCAGAACTGCTCCGTACAGTAGCTGCCACAGAAAGGCCAGGTAATGTCTGTGAGCTGAACCATCTTTATGAACCTTCTGCTGTCATATGTCAGAATTTTTATAGACTTCTCTAGGCTGTTTGTGTCTTTCTAGTCTCTTTGACCTCAACCACACTTCATATCTGATGAATTTTGCAACATCGACAACAATAAACTGACTTGAGCTTAATAACAATACTATTGTCTTTTGTAGAGCTTCTTATAGCTGAATTGAACTTATTTCCTAATTGATGAACTTTACAAAGTTATTGAACTGAACTGAATCAACATTGAATTGACTTGAGCTGATAAAGACACTATTGTGTTCTGTAGAGGTGCTTTACAGCAGAATTTGTCTAATTTTTAATGAAATCATAATGTTCCTGTTTATTACGGTGAAGCTGCTTTAAAACAATCTGTATTGTATAAAGCACTATATAAATGAAAGTGACTTAAAAAATTTATCTTCATTTTGCACTTATTTTATTCATGAAGTGAACGAACGGAATCGTCAGGATGCGGCCAAGAGGATGGAAATGATCAAGTCAACAATATCAACACTCACACGTCCATGAGCACAGGAAGCATTGACTCCGTGTCAATAGCTAGCACAACAGGTACAGCAAAAGTCTGTTTATGTTAAGGCAATATACATTTTGTGCTTATAATTCCTTTTCATTTTCCATATGCATTGTGTTAATTGTCATCTGTAGTGCATCAGGGCCAGACTGAAGGGAAAGGAGAGACAAAGAAGAGAAAGAAGGGGTCCAGCATTGTGACCTCCACTGATTGTGAACCTCTAACAGAGCAGAGGCGTAGAGAACTGGACCACTACCTCAAATTAAAGAGGTATGGCAACACTCCACACAATGGCTCACATTACTACTGACTATAGAAGTGGGGCCAGTGGCATAAACAGCCAAAGTGTTAATATGTGTCCCAATTCACTTAAATGTAACTTCGTTAAGTTTGAAGAAAATAAAATGATGACTAACTTGTAAGACTAGTCCAAGCATTTAATGCAGATGGACACTGATGTTAGCATACAAGTAGGTATTCAAAATAAATCTTAAGATCACAGTGAGATTATTCAATAAATGTATGCTACTCATTTATCAATATTTAGGTGACCGCTCTCTTTTTCTCCTTTTTTTCCCCCTTCTCACTCCACTATTCCAGTTCAGGGTGGCTGCAGGACCGAAGTGGTAAATGGGTGAAAGATGAGAATGTGGAGTTTGACTCGGATGAAGAAGAACCGGCTCTGTTGCCTCCTTGCAGTGAATCTTCATAGCAGACTCTACTGAAACAGCTCCATACAGTTCAGCAACTGCTTAAAAGGCTTCAGGCTACAACTGTGTGTGAGATGACGATAATGTTCTCGATAGTCAGCTCTCATGTGACATCTTTAAGTGTGACCCACTTTATATACAATAAGGTTGAAACTTTAAGACATTCTTTCTAGAAAAGAGTTTGTGCTGTTGCATTTAGCATTTTGCAAATTGTATTAGTACTGTGTACTTGCCATCTGGTTTAAACAATTTTCTGATTCTGACCCACTAGTAAATAAAGTTATGACCTCCTCAGTCTGTTCAATCTCATGTGGTGTATTTTTTACAAATATCATTATCATTTTACTTTCCATGTGTGAATGTTGGTTGCGTGATTGAATAAGTCCAAATCTGTTCCAAATCGAGAACAGAATGTAAACGGCTGCTTCGTACTGTGGTTCCTTTGCCAAATGCCATCAGAGGGATCTTGGCAGAGTGGGACCACATTCTACAGTAGACCTGAGAAGTTTAGTCACCCACAGAAAGGGAAAATTCACTTTTGTGACTGCTGTACCTTTTTATAAATTCTTGAAAAACTGTACTTGTCAATTGGTGACGCTTGGGAATCTTCATAGCAGGATAGCAGCTGTTCCAAAGGAGCATAAATCTCCTCGAGGAAGGCGGTATATATTTGGAGCTTTGTAACTCAAAGCCATCAGCCAGGGTTTCATGACTGGGTGCTCTACGTGTATAAATAGGTTAGCGGAGGGGGGGCAGGAAGCTCGGCCGTGGGATATTGAATAGTTCCATTTGTTTTGTGCCTCTGGGTTTGGGTCATCATTTGTACAGGTTAATCAAATAAATGTTATGAAATGACTCGTGCATCATTTTATCTCAATCCTCTATTAATTTAATAATGCATAATCTAAATCTAATCTATATTGTAACAGAGTCCAGATCTTCAAATGTTAATGAAGCTGTTTTGTACAGTGAGTCTGTTGAGAGCATCTGCTTTCAGAATGTACCACGTGTTTACACTTCCCACTTTTTTTGAAAGAAATCTCAACAAGGCTGCCTTTTTTTGATCAAAAATTCTAAAATTGAGAAATATTACAAATTCAAAAATCTTAATATATTTTAAAATGCAATGTATTCCTGTGATGGCAAAGCTAAATTTTTACAGGATTGCTTTAGTCGCAGTGTCACATGATCCTTCAGAAATCATTTTAATATGCTGATTTGGTGCTCAAACAATTTCTTATTATTATCAACGTTGAAAACAGTTGTGCTGCTTAATATTTTTGTGGAAACAGTGATACATGTTTTGAGGATTAACTAATGATTAGAAAGTTCAAACAAACAGCATTTAAATAGAAATCTTTTGTAACATTATAAATGCCTTTGCTGTCACTTTTGATCAATTTAATGCATGTTGATTTATTTATTTTTTTTAGAATTCTTTGATTAGAAAGTTCAAAAGAACAGCATTTATTTGCAATAAAAAATGTCTGTAACGTAAAAATGTCTTCACTGTCACTTGTGAACAGTTTAATGCATCCTTGCTGAATATATTTTCTTTAAAAAAAATCATATTGACCCCAAACTTTAGAACCTTAGTGTATGTCAGTGCTTTGATAGAACAAACCTGAATTAAATTATGCTTTTGTAATTTAATAAAACTTTGAAGTCTGATTAGACAATATAGATTGTAATATTTTATTTGAAATATTTACAAAAAAACTTTGCCGGGAGCACCATATTAGCAGAAAATGAACTTAGTAACTAGTGTCTTTTCAAGTTTACAAACTGAGGTATTAAAGAGCAGGTCAATTTTATTAGATCAGAGATTTTGATTTGATGAAATCCACAAAAAGCAATGAAGTCTTATCAAGCTGGCGATAATGATATCCACAATGGCCGCTGTTGTCATGGCTGTTGCTGAAGTGTCTGTAGGACTCCAAGAGTGCACATGGAGAACTTTGATACCTCCTAGATGAACTAAACTCCATCTTCTTTTCATCTTACTCTCTGCTGACGAACTGGATATGGGGTGAATACAAAAAAAGTTCAATGTAGAAACAATAATGAATAAAACAATGTTCCTGTTTCAGCTGCAGACAAGTACAAACTGCAATATTTCAGAAAATAATATGAGAACACACTCACGGATGTCATTGTTTCTGGTGATGGCCATGGCGGCTCTTGCACGCGGGCCCTGCTGAGTGAAGTGATAGCCAATCTTTATGATGCTGGGGTTATTCTCCAACATGGATGCAATCTCCATCTCAACTGAGTCGCCCAGTTTCTGTCTCTGTAGGAACAATTTAGTTTTACGATTTAAACAAACATGCCATCGGATGTTTTTGGCAGGAGTATTTTAGCCTCTTACTTGGTTGTCAATCTTAATCTCAGTCAGGGTGGAGTTCCCTCTCAGTGCCTTGGCGACGGCCATCATGCCTTGTGCAGTAATGAAGTTGGACTCGATGTTGAGGCTCTGCAGGGTGGTGTTGGACTGTAACATCTCAGCTACAGCCTGACTCGCAAGAACAGATCAAGAGAAACAACTGATGTCGACTGACCATCATTTCCATAGTACATACGGATGAAGACAGAATTGAGCAATGGTTTTATGAAGAATATTTAAAAAACTAGTCAAGAAAAATACACTACAAAAGTTTGAGGTCGATAAGATGTTTAAAAGTTTTTGTTCTTATGCTCACCAAGGCTTGAATCAAAAAATACAGTAAAATCATTAATAATGTGAAAGGTTATTAAAAAAAATTCTATTTTCATTTATTGTTATTCCTGTGATGTCAACACTGAATTTTCAGCACCATTACTCAAGTCTTCAGTGTCACATGATCCTTTAGAATTCATTCTAATATGCTGATTAGCTGCTCAAGAAACATTTCTTAGTATTATCAATGTTAAAAACAGTTGTGCTGCTTAATATTTTTGTGGAACAGGGATACATGTTTCGAGGATTAACTGATGATTTGAAAGTTCAAATAAACAGCATTTACTTGAAATAGAAATCTTTTGTAACATTATAAATGCCTTTACTGTCACTTTTGATCAATTTAATGCATCCTTGTTGATAAAAGTATTCATTTTCAAAAAAATCTGACCCTTCTGAACGGTACTGTACATGACTAAACTGATTAGTTACAAAAAGTTTTTACTTTTATTTACAGCAACTACAAAACTTTAAACGGATTAAAGACTTTATTTGATCAAGACACAGTTAAAATATATTTTCAGACTTGCATGTGGAAGAATAATATGAGATTGAAGCAAAGGAATGAGTGAATGAAACAACATCAGAATTGCAGGCTTCAGGACTTACAAAGGCCACAGGGTCATTACTGCGTGTCCCAGCGATGCTGAGGATTTGCACATGCGTGTTGCGCTTCATCGCCTCAAAAATCTCTTTCAGGGTTGGGATGGGAATGTCCTACAATCAACATAAACACTCATTAATATCAGCATTCCGCTCAAGCAGATTCATTTAGGTAATTAATCAGAAGTTTTCAAGAAAACAAATACTTAAAGTGTAAGTGAGCAATCTGTTTATAATATTAATGTTATGTCTAGCCCGTAATGTGATTATAATTGTGCTTATTGAGGTGTCAGTACTGTTAGCATGTTTACCGGGATGTTGTTGAGGTTGACCTCCTCCAGGCTGCTGTCGTTTTTCTGGATGCGTCGGAGAGTGTCCTCCACATCTGTGTCATTTGGAGGCTCGTCAGGATAGATCTTATACACATCTGGTTTCACCACACCTAAAAGAGATTTGACCAACCAGCTTATGATACAGAAGTTCCTACTGTGAATATATCAGTGACATTCAGTGAATAAAAAAAAAAACTCACTATATAAAACTTTCATTTGACATTAAATAGTTTAGTGTTAAATGTGTTGTATGTATACATACTGTTGATTCCTTCTGTGTTTGCAATCTTGCCAGTGGTGTTCAGGGCATCATAATATTGCTTGTTGCTCATGAGCGTGTACATCCCCAGGATGGCTGTGAAGATATAAGCATCTTATTAGTAGATGATTTAAATATACAATACTCTCAGAGTACTGTAATAGGATGCCAGTGAATATATAAATATGTTTTAATAAAAACATAATAATACTAATCAATATATATATATACATTTATATGAATAATATTACATAAAATAAAAAGAATTATTAATATTTAATATAAAATAAATACAACATTTAATATTTATAATTAATATACATTTAATACAGAATATAATAATAATAATAATGATTGAAGATTAAAATTAATAAATCATTTATATTTGATTTAATGATAAATGTATAAATAGTAATTATAATTAATTATTTCAAATTATATCATAATTAATCATTTCATTTTAAATAATTCTTTAAATTAATATCATTTAATAATAATAATAATAATAATAATAATAAGTACATGTTTAATAAATGACTAATGTTTTTTTTAAATATAATTATAGATCATATTTTCATGGAATAGCTTGTGAGAAAAACTGGCACAAATCATTTAAACTGCACTGCAGAGAACTGTGTTGAACAGCAGGTGGCGCTGACTAACCAGTAAACCCACCATTAAAAACTCCCTTTCCATGTTTCAATTAGCAGACTGGCTGGACTACTGAACAAAAACAGTGGGATAAAAATAAAAAAAAACAGTAGCAGATAAAAATTGAGATAGGGTGATAGACCAGACCTCACCTTTGTACTACAGCTCTGAATGCCATTTTCAGATACAATAGCCAGATTAAAACCACTAGCACAATTAAAGGGGTCAAAAAGTGTGTTTATATATATATATATATATATATATATATATATATATATATATATATATATATATAATGTTCTTTGAGGTCCGCCTATAAGATTAGTAAGATTTTTACATCGAAAACATCCTAATTCAGAAGTAATAGGCGATTTTCTATCCTTTTTTTTACCCTCTCTTTTTAAACACTCCATTTTGAAGGGTCGTGCCTCAACTTTCGATGTTTACCATATTCGAACCTACAACGAATATGCTACAGAAATGTGTTTATCTCATTACATAGCATTACACATTTATGGGTATTACATAGGCTTTAAAAGTTTTACCAAATAAAGTTTAAGTACTTGGAGTTACCACAAATTGCGGTGTTTAGTGTAAACTAATTATGAATGAATGTGCCATAGTTTATCACACTGTTGTTCTTTTATGCATCGTTCATCATTTTCAGTCAAATGAAAGTAAAGAGAGAACATATTATACAATCTGTAACAGACAAAGCAAAAGTGACCCACGCTTAGGATCACAAAATGCAAGCACTGCAAAATGTCTTGTAATCCTCAAAGTCATCTCTATGGTTTTGCTGCTGGAGTTATCCTATGTTTGTGTCTCTCTCGTATTTACTACTACATGACATGTGCAAATCGGTGGGCGGGGCTAAAGAGGCAATGATGTAGAAGTAGGTGTTGATTTTCTTCTGCAGAGGCGGTCTTTCGTCGCATTATTACGCCATGCTGAGACAAAATCCGAAACAAGTCGTTTAGGGAGCTTGGTTTTAGTAAAAGCTGTTTTTGGACTAACAAGGAAGTTTTGAGTTCTGATATTTCAAGGATATTTTTACAGTATAATGACCTCTTATATGTCAAAAGATCAAGGAAAAATGTATTTCTCAATTCATGACCCCTTAAAAAATGGAATATTACAGCTACAGTATCTGTGTCTGTACAATCTCTAGTTAGCTGCATCTCAGCAAAAGCAGACTCATCCATAAAATCACCAAAGGCAAACCCCTATTGACAGTTTAATCCTGAACTGGACGTGTTCCAGAGTTAAAACGGTGTTCTGAATGAGGGGCTCTGCTGGATAATCTGCACCCAGTGACACGCTCCAAAACTCATGTGTGCTACGTCCACAGCTTTAAATGCCCTTAAGGGCAAAGGCTTTTTATTATGTGCTCACATCCAACACCAGGACATTAGACTAGTGACCGGTTTCCATCACTTTAGTAGCCTATGTTACATCAAGAAAAATGTTATGTTGCACTTTTAATAGGAACGGTAAAATATCTGATATTTATGTTTGGTTAAATACTGCCAACACACCGTCACAGAGTGTTTCTAGCCTACAGACGACTTGCAGCTAAACATTTTCACTCCATCTCTGCACGTTGACTAGTTGGTCATTGGTCATTTTATTTTGGTGAGCTGCTGAGCTTGGGAAAATAGATACTGCGTGGTATAATT
The DNA here is from genome assembly GCF_964197995.2 of Scardinius erythrophthalmus. NCBI lineage: Eukaryota > Metazoa > Chordata > Actinopteri > Cypriniformes > Leuciscidae > Scardinius > Scardinius erythrophthalmus. The sequence goes on from NC_138236.1 coordinate 15,158,497, forward strand.
CTGTGCATGACCTACTACATTCATAGTTCCACATACAAGTCAGCTAGGCTGGTTCTTTTATATATATTCAAAAACAAATTGTCATACGAGACACTGATTGTACAAATAGAGCAGATGAAATTAGAAAGTGTTTGATTGACAAATGTAATGGGTATATGATCAGTTGTTTACAACAGCAAATAGAAGACTAGTCCTTAGTCAAGGATCCAAATTTGGATTACAGTCAGAGCCGTTACAGGACATTACAGGTTATAAAGCGAGTGATTCGTTTTAGAAGAGTTGTAATGCATATCTTTAGAGCACTCTGGACCTGATATCATAAGTTGGTTTATGTCATGTGAATAGAAACAACAGGAACAGAGCAGAAATGTGATGCCCACCTGCAATGTCACACATTTCAGCATCTGTTGCATTCCTCAATGCTTCCTCCAGCTCAGGTTCCAGAGTGATCTGTTCCTCCACAGGGATTTGTCCTGACCCTGGTTTAGGGACAAAGGCTTTACCTACAGACAACAGAGAGAAAGAGAAATGCTCACTATACTAATTTACAGATAAAATAAGAATGAATGTAAACAAACAAACTAATAATGAAATTATCATTAGAAAATGATACATACTTATAATAAATAATAATTTAAAATGAATAAAAGTTCTAATAATTAAGAAGCTGCCATTATTCTCTATGCATGTGTCAGTTGAGTATCTCAAAGCATGTGTGTTTACTAAGTTATGTTAACTGTTATGTTACTATCAATCCAATGGTGGTGGTACCTCTCTTCTCCCCTGTAAAGGGTACCAGATCATCTCTGTCCTTGTGTTCAATGGCCTCCTTCTCCAGGTAATCCATCAGGGCGAAGCGATCAAAGGGGCCTGTGGGACTTTTCTTGGTCTGGTCACGCTGGCGGTAACCGGCTGGGAGCATGGCATTCTGAAAGGTCCAGAGAAGTGTGTGAATTTTAAAACCATTGCTACACTTCCCTGCATGTGTGTGCTGTTTACAAATGAAGTGTGCTCCTGTAGAATTTTGAGCAAAGTGGATTTTAACTTCAATAAAAAGTATGTTTAATAATTAAACTGAAACCCTTTGTGTATATAAAAAAAGTTTAAAATGATTTCTGCAACCAGAAATCTATGGAAGCTTGTTTCCGCCACTGAATAATAAATAAATAATAATAATTGCGACTTTTTATCTCACAATTCTGACTTTTTTTCTCACAATTGCGATATATCAAGTCAGAATTGTGAAATTTTTTCTCAGAATTGCGAGAAATGAAGTCAGAATTGTGAGATATAAAGTTGCAATTCTGAGAAATAAAGTCGTAATTGCGAGATATAAAGTCGCAATTCTGAGAAATAAAGTCGCAATTCTGAGAAATAAAGTCGCAATTGGGAGGTATAAAGTCAGAATTGCATGATATAAAGTCGCAATTGCGTGTTATAAAGTCAGAATTGTGAGATTCTCACAATTCTGAGAAATAAAGTCAGAATTGCGAGATGTAAACTCGCAATTGCGAGAAAAAAAGTCAGAATTCTGACTTTATAAGACGCAATTGCGACTTTATTTCACGCAATTCAGACTTTATAACACGCAATTGCGACTTTATATCATGCAATTCTGACTTTATATCTCCCAATTGCGACTTTATTTCACGCAATTCTGACTTTATATCTCGCAATTCTGACTTTATAAAGTCAGAATCGAGTGAAATAAAGTCGTAAACTCGCAATTATGAGATAAAAAGTCGCAATTATCTTTTAAAATGTTTTATTTTGTGGCGGAAACAAGCTTCCATAGAAATCACCTATTAACATAGAAAAATTTGTTTTAAACAGAAAATTCTGTCATCATCTACTCACCCCATGTCATTACAAAATCGCAGGACTTTTTTTTTTTCAATGGGACACAAAAGTTATTTTCAAAATGTCAAAGCTGCTCTTTTTTAGTTGAAACAAAAATGCATGACAAATCATTGTCAAATTCAGCAGCAATTATGCTTTTTTATTTTGCAGATCTCTGGAATACTTGACTCTGATTGATCAAACACTGCATTCAGCGGTCACATATTTATGAATATTCGCTGTTGCACATAGCATTGCTTTATATCAGACCATTGTTCCGCTGAAACAGTGCTAGTTTCATGTCTGTCGTATCATACTGCGGGCTCTTTTTTATCTTGTTTTATGCAAAGCAACTGGTGCAATCTTGTGTCTTGAGGTTCACCTTATTTTGCGAAAATGATCTCGCTTGCTTTTTTGTTTGTTAATTTATTCATTCATTCCTTTGTTTATTGATTTAAATTAGTTTTTGGGCTGAACTCAAATATGTAATCCACTTAAAAATGCAATTTCTTTTGCAGCAAAGCCATATAAGGACCATTTTTGGTTCCCCAAAGAACCTTTCTCCACTATAAAGAACCTTTTGTGCAATCGAAAGATTCCATGGATGTTTAAGGTTCTTCATTGAACCATCGATGCCAATAAAAACCTGTATTTGCAATGCAAGAGTTGTTGAAAAACAGTGGGGTTTTTCTCTTTGGTCATATATTTTCTCATCTCGTCTACAACTGATGTCACCTTGCAAACAGTTGCATGTGGCAACACCTTTTAATTGCTTATACAAAAGGTCTGTAATATACTCAAACGACACCTAGCTAGCTATGATTTAAAGAGTTGCACGGCATAGTACCTCAGGGTCCATCTCCTGTAGTTCATAATCCAGCTTCTCCAGCTCCTCTGCGCTGAGGCCCTTGAGGATGGCATCCTCGTCAATGTCTCGGGGATCGCTCTTAGACATGCTTGATGCTTGTTGGTACTCTCAATTCACACAGCTCGCCCAGAGACAGCGGGCCCTGAGAGAGAAATAAAAGTTTAAGCCAGAAACTTGCACAAAAAACAACTACTTTTAATATATTTGGCTTGCAAATAAGGCACAGGAATGGCTGCTTGCTTTATTCAGTCCCTCAAAGCTTTCTGTAGAAGTTGAGAATGAATGGGAAAACCTGATTTCCAGTCCAAGTCACTTTCAGCCTGGCCAAAAGAGCCAGACACTGAAAGTCCACGATTGGGAACCGCTTACATTGTTAAATGCCACAAAGCCCAGCTGAATTAAAAGGACAAGGCTAGCATTTGTGTACAGGAAGAGCTTTTGGGGGTCTGAGGGTACAGTGTACTTGGGAACAGAGATATGCCTTTCTGACAACACCATCTAAGATCATATGGGACATGAGGAAAGAACTCACTGCTTTTTGATTCCAAGGCACAGAGACAGAGAGAATCTTATCTATTTTTAGTCCCTCAACAGTAACGCTTGGGTTTTGGGTTACAGTAAGGAGGAGAAGGTTAGAATTGTGAGGAGTTATCACTGGCTCACACTCATGTGAAGGTGGCCGCCTGTTAAACAGGCTGATAGAGTCATGGGTTAGTCAACAGTTTCAGACCACCACACCCAAACTAGATCTGCAACTCAAACTACAGACAATACAGACTAACATGCTGTGTAACAGACCTAAACTCACCCATCTGTATCTAGATACAATTTATTTGTCTTAACTTAAAAAAAGCTAAGGCTCTCCAAAAATGTTTGATTGTAATCTTTCAAATGCTTTTGATATGTAAATATTTCTAATCAAATTACTTTTTTTAAGATCGGCGATCAATGTTTACAATCATGTAGTAAAACCATTTGGAGACCAACGAGGTCATGATCTAAATATATGCTAATGAACATTACTGCTAAATTTCACACAATGAATCACACAGATCTGTTATGTTCCACACTTTCATGAACATACACTCCTGATACTTGCTACATAATGAAATAAATATAGTAAAGTAATGAGCAGATTAGTTAGTGACGGCTAATGTTACATTATGGGAAGAATCTAAAAAAACAAATGTGTTTTTGTGTTTGTTTTTTGGGTGTGTATTTGTGGTTGTCTGTCTATCAGAGGTGTTAGACCAGAGTAGCATGGCTCTAATTTGTAAAGCCAGTGACACAAACACAGGATCAGAGAGCTAAAAACAGAAAAAAAAACACAAAATATTGTAGACATCAATCAATCCACCACATATGCATGTGATACAAGTTTACTAAATCATGTGGTATAAGTTTACTAATCATTACATCACAAAACTCAGTCCTCACCCCATTTTAAGAATAATTAGTAATCATTAGCAGAATTGTTTTTCAGATTTAGTTATAACTAACTAATTTGTCTTTAGCTGGACTAATGGTAAAGACTCCGTGCTAGTACTGAACATATTATTTTGTACCTATTCCTCTGAATTAATATATCTAACTAACTTAAGTTTAATACAATCTCAGTTTTAAACAAAGGTTAATGACATTAACTATCTTCTAAATGACCTTGCCCTCAGAAATGGACAATGCGTCTGACTCCAGTCTTTCAGGAACCTGTCAGTCTACAGGATTGACAGCTCAGGGATTATAAATAGCTATTAACTATTGTCTCTTCAGTCTTACAATAAAAATACAGGCCAAAAGCATGCCTTCTGTCGACCAGGTGTCATCTTTTTTGTGTTGTGCAAGAAAAATAAGCGGCTGTCTGCCAGTTCCGCACACCTGTTCTCTCAACTCTTAAGTGACACCAACTCAAGCCTAAATAATATTAGCTGAGTTTCACCTGTTCAGGCTCGCTGGTTGTGAAGAGGGTCTTTTAAATTAGTCCTTCAACATGGAATCCTTGTTATTTCACTTTTGCAAGGCAGCAGCTAATATATGACATTTCAAAATGGAGAAAATATCTCTTTAATTCAATTTAATTTTAGTTGGTAAAGTAACTGTTCTGTTGAATTGATATGTGTGTTACAGATATCATTTTAAAATTGTTGTAATATAGTGTTCAAATTATAACTATTATAATGATTAAACGGCAAATCAAAAAAAAAAATCAGATAGGGCATGTTTACTGAACTGTTTAAGTGATTAAACTCATGCAAAAAGACAGACTGAAAGACAGACAGAAAAATAATATTGCCAGAACTACACTTTAAAATAAAGGTTCCAAAGGTTTTTCTTTTTTCTTTTTTTGCAGCGAAGCCATAGAAGATTTCAGTGAACAGTTCTTAAACGGACCATTTTTTCCTATAGTGTGAAGGAAATTGTAAAAAATCTAAAGAACCTTTTATGCAATGGAAAGTTCTGTGGATGTTAAAGGTTCTTCATGGAACCTTTGTTTTTAGGAATGTAGGCAGAACTTCCAAAGTCTTGAAAATAAAATTCTTTATTAGCATCCATGGTTTCATGGAGAACCTTTAACATCCATGGAAACTTTCCATTGCACAAAAGGTTAAAAAAAAAGGTTAAAATCTTCACACCAAGAAATAAATTTAAAAAATTGTTCTTTTAAGAACTGTTCACTGAAAGGATCTTTGGGAAACTCCAAACTGGAACTGTAGTGAAACCCGCCTTTCGGAACCTTTATTTATAGTCCTTTCTTGTTTCTAATTTTTTTTCTTGTACAACATGGCAAATAACTTTAAATCTGTCCTTCAAACTGACTGAAGGCATCTCCAAAAGCAACCTGACTCTTTTGACTGCTCTCCTTCCAGAGGCCACAAAGTTATTATCGTCCATATGGCAAAAACTTTGGTTCGGTCTCAGAAACCCAATTCCCCCTCTGGTACTTCAAAAGGACGCAGAACAAATATCGGGCACTGACACATCAGATACATATCATTCACCAGAAAAAGTGTCCAGAACTCTTCTGACATGCAGCAAACAACCTTCTTATTCAGATTCACAGTTTATTCATAGACTCTTTTATTGGGAGCGTTTTCCAGCTGACACACAGCTCATAAGACTTCACACTATTTGTAGGTTGACTTCACCAAGTCTAACCACCCAAGTGTAAAATTCCAAATCAACCTCAGATTAATTTTAGCTTCACAAGTCAGCTACTTCCAGCTGCATAAATCCTCTCCGCTTGCAAAGCTACAGTGTGCAGTAGCACTGCCAGCTGGGAAAATAATGGCTGTTTTAAAAACAAAAATATATATAAGAAAATGATATTACATAGAAGGATGACAATCAGCAGCATTAAACAAGACTGACATTTTCAATAAAAGAAAGATTGTTTTGATAAAACCTCAAATCAACAGGTGCATGCAGGGAGACCCTGGAAAACACAAAGCCTTACTCTAACATTAAAAATAAAAATTAACCCAACTAATCTAACTAGATCTAGTCTCTAACTACTCTGATAACAGTACTCTAATAATAATACACCACGAACCACTCACTGGGTATATCCATTAACTTATTTCTTCAACTCAATTCAAATAATAATTCATGCAATTAGAAGCTAAATGCAACAATGCGTTTATTGCACACTGAAACAGACATAAAAATAAAAGCCTATGAAGCTTATAAATATGTGGTTCTGTTGCTAGAAGAGACACACAGACACAGATTACCTACCCTCACTAGGACTCAGAGCTGCTGAGATCTTCTGTACAGACACTGTATGTTTGAAATCAGAGAATAGCCCCTCGCTCTCCCCCTCCTTCCCCGGCAGTATTTCCCCCCCTTAAGCCCTCCCTTCTTCGCTGTCTGTCCCCCGATAACTCGCCTGCTCTCTGGGTGGAGCCGAGACAGGGATACGGGTTACTCTTCATGAGGTCAGCATTTCATTATTTTGGCTTTGTGAGATTAGAGACTGAGAGAGAGAGAGAGAGAGAGAGAGAGAGAGAGAGAGAGAGAGAGTTCATCTGTTTCATTAACTCAGGTTTACTCATTAAAAGTGTTATTTTGGTAGATAGGACTGACCTCTAGGGTATAGACGCGGTATTGCAATAAAGAGAGACCCCAATTTGAAGATCAGCTATCTCTGTTGACAATTTTTTCCAAGTTTATACATTGGCTGTAATGAGAAGTCGGTTCTCTTCAACATAAGCAAATTTTATAGATGGACCAATTTTTTTTATTATAAAAAATAACAATGACATTCAATTGGCTACAGGACAGCAATCATTACTGCTGTTTTTACTAATATGAATACATTATAAATACATATCACCACATAATTACATTAAAAAGTGCATTTATGCAAAGAAAAACTACACATTCCATACAACAATGAAGCTTATTGCACTTATACTCTGGCTGTATGTCACAAAAGGACACTTGGATGGATGGATGGATGGATGGATGGATGGATGGATGGATGGATGGATGGATGGATGGATGGATGGATGGATGGATGGATGGATGGATGGATGGATGGATAGATGGATAGATAGATAGATAGATAGATGGATGGATGGATGGATGGATGGATGGATGGATGGAGGATCCTCTCTTCTCTCTTTCCTCCTACTTGTCAATCTTCTGTATTTTTCTACATCCCTTGTTTAATAATGATCTTCTGCCGCAGATTCTTTGCAGTGGTGTCGGCTGGAGTCACTGTGCCCGTGCAGGGCAGGCCGTGGGCAGTCACATACTTTTTATAGGCCTCCCGGATTATCCTAAATGCTTGTACATTAGCGTATGGAATGTCCGTGATGGGGTCTCTGTAAAGCGCAGGCTTATGGGTAACAGGGCAGACCTCCTGGACAGGAATTCGAGGAGCTGGGGACTGGGGAAAGAAACGCAGGAAAGATTCATCATCACTGAATGTGATGTAGGTGCGGGAGCATCTGGCAGGGTTTACAGCTGTGTTAGTGGATAGGACACTAGGTGGGGCAGTAAGGGTTGATACTGACTGGGAAAGAGCTTGTGGAGGGTGAGGGCCTGGATTCTGCAGGGCATCTTGGTCCAAACTGTTAATGAGAGGTAACGATAAAAAAATTAAAGACATAAGAGATATAAAGATAAAAAGGTGCACTCATTTTCTTTCTCATGAAAACTTTAACAGAATGTGTATAGGAAAATGAATTGTAGTGTCTCCCTTGGAAATAAAATTTAAAATGTATGTACACATTATAGTTGATACAGAAAAAAATATATACTGAGTATACCTCTAAATACCAAAAAAAAAGAAAGGTTTTGACCTATTTTTAGGTCAAATGAATGAATGAAAGTATTTGTACATATAAGAGCACTCCCAGTTTTAAGTGCCAGGCAATATAAGATTAGATAGATCTTAGATAAAATGTACGCCCCACCCAAGATAATGAAAGTCTAAGTCTAAAAAGCAAGAGAAGTTTAAAAAAAGTCAAAAGCAAAAGAAGTATGCATGAAGACATTCAGAAAGAGATGAGGAACCAGTAAAAGTACCCCTCTACATCCACGTTTTCCTCTTTAAGGGTGACGTCCGACACCAGGGGCATGAGCACCGAGTGATATCGGATAACAGAACCCACACACTGACGCTTCATATGAACCTGTCGTTTCTTGTCTGCCTCCAAACGCTCATAGTTTTCTACAAAAAAAAATCACAAACAGCTATTAGCATTCAAGTTTTACAGACGGAACAATTCGCAAAAGTATCAGTTATCAATTCCTCACCCAGTGATCGAAGGTTAATCTCTGCTGTGACCTTGGCTTCTGCCAAAAGTTCAGCCTGGGTCAAAGGTCGCTCATGTCTAGTACCCTTCCTTCGACGTGGAGCAACCTGCCTCTCCTGCAGCCTCAGGTACGTCAGCCGTGTGTGTTCGGTCGTGGACTGGCGTACAGACTTCCTGTCTAAGACAAAAACAATTCATCAGAAATTGATTTGGATATGTTTACTAACATTCACTCAGTTTATTATCTCCAACAGTTTATGATGTGGTCGACACGTGATTAAATTGTTGGCTTTCCAGAAAGGGATGTAAAATTGAATCATTGACAACTTATTGATGGATTTTTTTATCTTTAGTAGCCAACAAACATATTTCATTGCATTGTAAATCAACTAATCCACATGAACCAAAACAATGACTACATTGATACTTTGTTTGTGTTTTATGAGATAATATGCAATCATAAAATGTATTTTTATTTTTGAAAACATCTGTTATCATTAACATCTTACTCACTTCCTGTTGAATAATGTTGTTGTGATAATGTTTACTTTCTTTACAGAAACTTTTTTTATGGCAGTCACTTCTTAAGAAGGAGAGAGGGTGAATGTGTAAAAAACAAATACTGTAATTGTCAAATTTCAAGCATTCAAAACCACCTTTAACAGGTCGCACAATGCAACAAAATGTATCAATCCGATTAACTGATTTAGTTCCACACATTTTTTGAGTAATGAACTGAAGTGACTTGTTCTTTCTGTTAAAGGGAAGAACAAATGAAAACATTATAGAATATACTTACACTGATCATTAAAAAGGTTGGCTGTGTATGTTCGGTTATGTCACTTGCGCATGCGTAAACAAAGTGAAAGACTCTCACTCTTGCTGATGTCCTCCTGTAGTTCAGGGGGGTTGTATTTGTCGATCTTTGTCTTGTCTGTCCTCCTGGGCAGTTCAGCCAGTTTCCGTTGTTTTGGTTTCGGCCGCACCACTTTAACGGGCTCCTACACAAACACAAGGATCTGGGATTAAAAGGGGCGTAAAAATGAACATTTTGTCATTATTTACTTAAGGTACTACAGAATGTACTGGTCACTCTTTTCCATACAATTTCTAGCTTCTAAAAAATATGCCAAAATAGCATAAAACTAGTCGTGCATTATATTCCCAGTCATCTGAATAACTCTCATATACCTTATAGGCTTTGGTCACCACTCTGCTCTTCCGACGTGGCCCGTCCTCCTCCTGCTCGCTGTCAGGTTCATCCCCTTCATCAATGTCAAAGTCACTGTCCACCTCATCTTCCGTTTCAGACAGGTCACCCTTATACTCTTCATCACCTGATTCCTGCACAAATCAAGTTTTTAAAAGATGATATTCTAGACTAGACAGGTGCAAATGACTACATATTACTGCATAGATTACATTCAATTAGAATAACTTATCCAATACAATATAATTTATTAGACTAACACATTTGTATTAAATGAATTAACCGTCAATGTAAAGCATCTGATCAACCTCGAATGAGGGTTATGTCAGCCCAATTATTGTACATTTTTTAAAGCTGCTTTATAGTATGTTGTGAAAATCTCAATACAATACATTGACAAAAAATAACTAAGGCGAAATATTCGAAATGTGCCCAAATTATATACAAAAATACATATATGTATTATATACTGTATGTTATAAGTTAAACTTGTTGTGTATTTTTAGCATAGGCGGAATAAATAAAAGCACAATGACTCGAGGGAGTCATGGGATAATGATCTCCTGACAAGTCTCAAGACAATAAAAATCAGGGTGACAGGGCACATTCTCACAAAAACAAGTCATACAAGTATAAACGTATTACAGTTGCGTAAAAATGTCAACACAAGCCCACGACAAGCCGACCAGGTGATGTTTCATCACTCACGTCGTGAAATCCTCCATAGGTGGTCTTGTAGAACTCATCCTCCTCTTCTGCATCCAGCAGTCTGGACATGCGGTTTCCCGCAGTCTTTCGAGGAGCCCTGCTGAAAGCTAAACTCATCCTGACACCTAAATATATATTTCACTATCAATCAGATATGTAAAGACAATAAGATACGTATTTATAATAAAATGAATGACATGACAAGTTCAAATTGAGCAGGGTTAAATTGAGACCAGATTTCAGGATAGGACTCAAATCTGTAGAGCAAAGCAAAATATTAATGTATCATCAGGTTAATAAATTGAAGGTTTTCGAATTATTATCAGATCATGCCTGCATGACAGAATAAACGTTAGACTCACTAGTCTAATGTGGCATTAAGAGAGTAATCGATGTAAAGATCTATTTCCAGACCAAACTAATAGAACTGATGAGATTCATCGCACGGCCACCAGGTGGAGACAGAGGTCGAGTGAGGACGTCTGACTCTGAACTAAAGTACCCTCGTGTTAGGGAATGATTATTCAAGTTCATTTTCATAAACTTTGTGACACCAGATGTCAAACGGCTTAGTCAAATTACACCAGGAAAGTATATTCATGAAATATATAGTTATGTAGTTTTCCCACAAATTTTCACTAATGATTCGCCATGATAATTTTCCCATTACGTATGCTAGCTATTAGCCAACTTGATAAAGAGTTTAAAAACAATGTTATAAAATCTGCACTCACAAAAAGCAGCATTTACCAAATGATATAATTTAATGTCGGGCATAACCTGAAACATATATTCACTGAAACTGATAAAAATTAATCATTTGTGAAAAGGTGTGATTGCTGTTCTCCTTGTTATTAAAGTTGTGTTCATGGATCATTAGCATTCAAGGGTCAGCAATATGTTTCTATAAATAGTTGAAAAAATAAAATAAATAAACACTATTTTATCTCTCTATTTATGTGACAAAGTGGATATTTATGCTTGACGATGGTGTTGAGCATTAAAAAAAAACAAATTATGAATGTTAAATAAGAGAACTTTTGAACTCTGAAAACTGTTTAGTGCACTTTGTCAAATGTTGTGAACTTCATAACTCATATATGTCAATAATTTGCTCATTTTTAATTGGCAATGTCATTTGCTTACTCATTTGCACAAAATCTCGATGAAACCAGATAACATTTTTAAAATATTTCTGCTGCATATTAAACACAAACGAAAGCAACATTTTCATTTTGCCATGAACCAGTTTTAAAAAACTCAAGATGTTTCAAAAATGCCTTCAACATAATCTTTTTTTTTTCACCCAGGTATAGAATAGCAATACAAGTTACACTGAAAGAGACTGATTCTAAGTTTTGCAGAACTGTGTCGCTCACTGATCGATCCTTTAAAAGTCTGTTTGTTTACCACTGCCTGATAAATGTGGGACATACTTCAAATTAGCCAAAATGCTCTGGTTATTTTTTAATACATGATACGGAATTGCTGCCAAACAATGAAATGCCATAGGCAAAATATTTTAATCAAATTGAAGATGAAAATCCTCAATACAATGTCTGGGGACTTTACCTTTGAGGAGTTGAGGGGAAAATACCAAGGCCGAACCAATTTAATGATTTAAATTTTTTGTAAAAGTCCATGGGGAAAAACAGAGAAAGGAAACCATTTTCCATGCTGGGAAACTCAGTTCAATACAAAACAACAACACTTTGTCAAACTGCCTTCCTTTAAATGAGATAAGAGGTACTCATTACAGGGCTTGAAAGTTAAAATACCTTAATTAATGGTATTTTGGAAATGATTAAAATAAACTTGCAGATTACAGGAAGAATTCCCTAAGAGGTCAAGATCATGTGAATGCCATGGCTCCGTACTTGTTTTCCCTTTCCTGGTGTGGGAAAGGTTAAAGTACACGTCTATGAAAGGCCACCCACGCAGATCTCTCTCTCTTTCATCCACACACACACACACACGAGAATTCCTATGTCCAAATTTCCTTTGATGGCCAACATGCAGGGACTTTAACAGAATAGGCTTATTTAAAGTATGTAATCTACCAAAATGGTACTTGTGGTATTTTTTAATCTCTGAATTTAACATAGACAATACACTTTTGCTAGTCGTGGTACATAATGAATGCAGCACTGACAGAACACAATTGTCCTTGGAACAAAGCTGCAGTGTGTGTTCTGAGCAAACATTCAATGTCATTCCTTCTCAACCCATTTACATTCATTTGAAAACCAAAGGTAAAACACATGCACACCCACAAACCCCATCCTAACAACAAAGTTTACATTCTTTAAACGCTTTAATTTAAACACTTGGTGTGTTAAACCATAAAGCAAGTAGGTTTGTTTTGACGGTGGCATGCATTCAATTCCTCCCACACTGATTATTACAGGTTATTTACATAGAGGTGTGCTAGCATTGTTTCAGCCATAAGGAATAAGGAAGATGATAATTCCGGGACATTCCTCCGAGATATGGAAATGGAATGCAGATGTAAAGCTTCTCTCTGCCAGATTACAACGATTTTTTGACTCAGAACATCAAGTTGTATAAAAAGTCCTAGAATCATAAAACAGCTGATTCTAGAATTTCTGTGTTGAGAAAGAGCAGGTTTCGGTTTTTAAGAAAGAATGCCGATGCCGTCAATGAGAGCTTTGTGCTCAGAATGGTGTTTGGTTTCTTTTTTTCTTTGATGTCTGGCTTTAGTGTTCCCTGTTTCTTTCTCCCTCTCTCCCTCCTGCAGTCTCTGTAGAATACAAAAAACATTTGTGAAACTGAGAAGGGACACGCTCATTCACAGAAGAAATCAAAGCGCCCCCAGACAATATTGCATTGACGTTAGTATAGCGTTTACAGACTGGAGTCTGTTGTTGTTGTTGTTGTTGTTGTTGTTGTTGTTGTGCGGTATAGAGCTCAAAGGCTCTATCGGATTGGTACCATATGAAGGGCGTTGTTGTTAGGGCCACTGAATACAGACATTATACTGAGGGCTTCAGTGGAAAATGATCTCACAGTATCGGAATGTGAAAACACGCCGCTGCTGGGAAGTGAGGTTTGTGGGGGTGTTACATATCCCATACCCCCCCTCCCCCCTCTACAGGCATCTGGAATGTAGACCACACGCCACTAAAATAAGAGACAAGACTTGGTCAGAGGAAATGATGAATCAAATTAACATCAGATAGAAAGATTGGGTAAAAAACTCTTTCCTTGTGTCCAGCGTTAATCAGTGGGTGTAGAGAACATTATGCAATGAGTACAAAAAATAGTCCAGTTAGACTTGTTTGAACCAATTATTATAGGAACAGTACATGTCAATGGGACACGTACATGTATGTTTTGAGGTATTTGGGTTGAGTCTATAAATTAGGTGTAGTCTGCTTTTGTTTGACCTGTCATTCCCTTCTGCATCAGTGTCCATGTCAAAAGCATTACATCGTGACATTACGTAAGGCCAGGGTTCTGTTTGGGCATGTTTTAGAACTGGTGTTTTGACCTCAGAACAGAATGTTCTTGTCTGAATCCATGGTGACGCAACGTCTCAGACGTCCAGCCCACTGCTCACATCATGACCTCTTTTTGCTAGAAACAGAGAGAAGAGTAGGCCTGTTGATAAAGGGGATCAAGAAAAAACAACTGTTTGAATATGTTATATAAGTCCCTGTGGAATGTACTGTTTCTATAGAATATTTAGTGTCTGACAGCAGTCCTCTGGAACATTGTTCACTACTATTCTCATCCAAACGACATAAGCATCATTGTCTTGAAATGACAGAAGTGAATCATTAGCACATGAATGAAATACGTGGAATTTTTCAAATTTCAAAGAGTTTTTCAAAGATAGATTTTCAACAAATGTTGAAAGGAAGTGCATTAAACCTTCAGGAAATGTTGATTGTCAACCTCAGGTGCTTAAACTTACTAAAATATTATGTGAGGTTTGCCATTTTTACCAATTTTGGACATAAATACAGTTTAAAAACCAGTATGTACGTTGTTTTTAAAAGATATTTTCCAGCAATAAAAACACCAAACTAAAATAGACAACAAAAAAACAGGGTGGCAAATTTAGACACTCAGTAAACACACTCTAGCATTCAGGTTTGGGGTCAGTATTTCAAATGTTTTTTGAAAGAACTCTCTTATGCTCACCAAGGTGGCATTTACTTCCTCAAAAATACAGTAAGAACAGTAATAGGTTATTGTGAAATATTATTACACTTTAAAATAACATTTTTTTTTTATTTAAATATTTTAAAATGTATAATGTAATGACTCCAGTCTTCAGTGTCACATAATCTTTCAGAAATCTTTCTAATATGCTGATTTGGTGCTCAAGAAACATTTCTAATTTCTGTCAATGTTGAAAATGTTGTGATGCATTGGGCCCTATATTGCACCCAGCGCAATTGACTTTGTACACCGTCACCGACGCATGTATCATTCCTATTTTGCACCCGACGCACAGCAGACTTTTCCCTCCACAACGCACATACACTCTGCTTCTCTCATCTACACAGATAATTTGGGTGGGTTTATCCCATCCCCATACAGTGTCACTTCTCTGTCTTCTACGGCCCTGACGAGAACGTCGGTCTCCTCGGCTGTGAACCGCTCATGGCGTGCGCCTGGTAAATCCGCCATTATAATAGCAATCCGCCATGGAACAAGCACGTCTGCTTTTAAAGGGAATGTGAGATGACACACTGATTGGTTTAGGCTACTTCACGTTACACCCAAACCACACCTATGACTATGAGTAATGTAGATAATGTCGAGCCATTTTAGATTTCGCCCAGAAACTTACTTGCGTTTTGCATTTGATACGCTTGCGTTTCAGATTGTTAAAATAGGGCCCTTAATATTTTTGTGGAAACTGTAATACATTTTTTCAGGATTATTTGATGAATAGAAAGTTTAAAAGAACATACATTATCTGAAATAAGTCTTTACTCTCACTTTTGATCAATTTAATACATCCAGTGGGACACAGTTAATAAATGGCAGTGACATGCTTACTAATCATTAAAATGGTTATGTGACCAGCTGGAGACTATAGGACAAAAATATTTGCACACTTAATAACATCTCTGTGAAAAAAACACATCACTGCAAACATTCGAACCTGCCAAGCAAACTCATTTACCAACATAGCATCACTTTGCTCTCATAAATCTTGGTTAAATTAAGAGTGAAGCTATGCCATAAATCAGTTTAAAAGTGTCCAGCATAAATAAACACCACCACATGTGACTAAAAGATGAGCAGTTAAAATGACAAGACATACCTCAAACAAACATGCATTGATACACACACACCCCGTACTGAGAATGTACTAAAACACTTTATGTTCTTAAATACACAACCTGCCATATGTTTTGCAGTTGATTGTGTGAACATAAGTTGAACCAACAGTGCAACATTTTAAATGTCTTCACAATGCACCATAGGGATAATCTGACTCGTTTGTATTAAGATATGATTTTAATGTTTACTTCGGTTTAATTAATATGCGCTTGGTCCGTCAAATTTTCCTTCAGGCATGTAACAAATCCACTTTATCGTTAAAAGGGTGCACCGCATGTCAATCATACTAATCATGACTTATGAGAATAATGTTTAGAGGCAGGTACCATAACAAAACTCAACTCCCACGAATCCTTCATCACCTACAGAACGAAACTATGAAAGGCAGTAACAAGATCATCTTTATGCATGTCTCTGCATGCACTTATCAATCAGTATGTGATGTTTATCACATTTTGATATAAACAAATTCTGACAATACTTTTAAACTTTGTGATTGCCATTTCTTCTTTCGACATGAATAGTGTCTAAATGAGTCATTAACTGAATATAATAAATTTGCATTCTATAAAAAGCTTTACACCGAAGAATCTGACCAGCTATTTAGCAAGAATATGCGAGTAATGACAATGATGATGACGAACAACGCAACAAGACAAAAGACCGAATGGTGGAGTCAAACAGGAAGTACATCCTATTTCTTTTGATTAAAAAAATCGATACTATAGCAGACTTAAGCAATGAAACGAAAACAAAAACCAATACCTTAATTAATGGTATTTTTTGTAGTTTTAGCATGTCAGTGCCAAGTTATTGTTTGCCAAAACCCCCAGTTGAAGCAGCTAGCTTTTATTTCCCAGAAAGGTGTGGGAACAAGAGCAATGAATGCCGGAACATGATGACATCAAAACATCAGGCATTGCTGCCAACGGATCGGACCAGGGCCGGCCCGAGGCATAAGCGAACTAAGCGGCTGCTTGGGGCCCCCTCGCCACCAGGGGGCCCCCAAGCGAGTTTTTTTTTTTTTTTTTTTTTTTTTTTTTTTTACATATTAATTAAATTAAACAAGTGACATAAATTAATGAATGGATTAATAATTCAAGACAAGAATATTCTGATTTCATGATCAATATACCTGCCTACAACTGCTGCTGTGTCTGCCAGTGTTTGAGTCATATGCGCATAACCTCGCGTGCATAGAAAATTCGTGCGCAAAGTCACGGTAATGTTAAGCCATTTCACACAAATTTGATTTGATCAATGATTTATCCTTTAAATTTAATGATATTCAGAACAGAACAAGAATAAAAAAATAACTATAAACAAGCCAAAACGAAATAATTTAAAGCGAAAGTGAAAGCGGATCTCTCTCATTAGAATCAAAATGTTTCAACATTCGCGATGGATTTGGATGGTAAACTATGCTCTATTATAGGCTTCTTTGTACTTCACCCACGTTCCAATATCGAGGGAAAAAAATCATCCTAGTCTTCACAAGCGCAAAAATGTGCTTGAAATCCAATATCGAGGGAAAAAATCATTCTCTTCACATGCGCAAAAATGTGCTTGGAAACATCACAGTGGAGCGGTGCTTAGGCTACGCAGCGCTGAATGGTACGAATTGTAGGCTACTACTGACTATTTAAAAAGAGCAGTGTAATTTTTATATGTTAGGTTGACTATTTTATTATTATATTTTATTACGGCTATAACGAACAGGCTGCGATGTCAAGATTGCAGTGCTGGAATATGTTGTGTGTGTGTGTGTGTGTGTGAGTGTGTGTGTGTGTGTGTGTGTGTGTGTGTGAGGCGCAGGCGCGATCGAACAGTGGAAACATAAACACATACTCCGTCATGTTCATATAAGACATCATTCAAACTGCAAAGGGTTGCAAAACGTTGGAGGATATTTTGCAAATAAATTTTTTTTAATATGTTTTTTGACAGTTTGTTTTCAGAAGTTTGAAAGAGTTAGTAAAAGAGTAAAGAAAAAGTTAAAACATTTTTATTTAAGTATCTATTTTTTATTAAGTAGGCTATTTATTTTGTATTAATACATAACCTCATTGTATTAATTTATAATGTAACATTATAGAGTGACATTGTGTCAATAATCATCAAGCACAGGTGACTCCGCGTGGTGGGAGGGGGCCCCCAAATCAAATTCTGCTTAGGGCCCCCAAAAGGCTCGGGCCGGCACTGGATCGGACTATGCCATATGGTATGTTCAAAAACAAACACGACAAGCTGTGTCATGCTGTAGGTCACATAACAACCACTGTATAACTAGCAGTGTGACTGCACTGTGTACATTGCACATTTCTGTGGGGTTAAGAGAGAGGAGCATTTGAAACTTTGAAAGATATTGAGATGTTTAAGGTGAAAATGACAACAAAGCCCTGCCTGCTGGAAATGTGTTTCTAAGTAACTGAGCCCTGCATGGGAAAAAGAGTTCAGAGAGATCAACTGAAATAAGAGTCGGTCGTGGGAACAGAACAGTGACAAGTTCTCACGTGTTTATAGTTACTGTCAAGTTCGCTGTCAAGGTCAAAGTCAATGTCCTATCAGAGTATAAATAACTTGTACTCAATGTTATTTGGCCATTCTTACAAGAAGTATTTAAACCATGACCATTTGAGAATCCATCTTTTTTTTTCTATGCATTTGAGGGCTAGAACGTAAACACATAAATTGTTGTCATTTGGATATACTTTGATACAAATTAATAAATACTAGACATTTACTTAGTGAGCGCACATTACTAGTCTGTGTTCATCCAGAAAAAAAAAATATATTTTTAGTCAAAATCTGAAAATTTGCTCTCTTTCTGAAATGGCATTCCTTGTCTGATGATGTCATTTTGATGGACTGGGTAACATCATATAACCACTCTCCTGGTTGACCCTCAGTGAGCTAGAGATGGAAAGGAGGTGTGCTAAAATCAAGCCCCGCCCTTTATTCAATATTTTGGTTCACTTTGAAATATGTCAGAATTCTGAAGTTGGTTGCAATGTCCAGTTCATGCTAACTAGTTTCTGCTA
Source organism: Scardinius erythrophthalmus (assembly GCF_964197995.2). Classification (NCBI taxonomy): domain Eukaryota; kingdom Metazoa; phylum Chordata; class Actinopteri; order Cypriniformes; family Leuciscidae; genus Scardinius; species Scardinius erythrophthalmus. The sequence goes on from NC_138236.1 coordinate 15,177,244, forward strand.
AGAAAAAAGTCCAGTACGATGCACAAAATATTCAGTTGTGCAAGATATACACTGCAACAATATCACATAATCCCTCTGAGGTATTTTCATTATAGTGTAAAACATTTGTATAGTTATATTTTCCTTTTATATTACTATGTTTGAGCCCTTAAGCCTAAACATATAACCATTCCTCAATTATATAAAACAATGCAAAAGGCAGATAAATGTACAGCAAATGTATATCATTTTAGTTATACTATAGATTTTTTTTTTACCACACCTACATAAAGCATAATGAGATCATATTCCAGCATGAACATTTAACCTCTTTAATCTGATTTGCCAACAGTGCATCTTTAATGTTATCTGACATTCCTCCATTCACGTTGATAAGGGGATCAAGAAAAAACAACTGTTTGAATATGTTATAATGTACTGTTTCTACATGCAGAATATGTAGTGTCTGACAACAGTCCTCCTGAACATTGTTGGAATTTGCGTAGGTATATCCAAACCTGCAATAGCAAGTTTTTGGAATGTACAAAACCCCTATTTGATGGCAGTGTTTTTGCAACAGAAATGTTCAATACAATGTTGTATATTGATATATGGATGAGTAAAAAAATAAAACTAAGACACCTGCAAGTTGCACAGAACCTTTGGCCTATTTGCAACTGCATGCAGCATGCAAAGCAGCTGACAGGTGAAAAATTATCCCTTTATACTGTGTTGTGCATGTGTTTACATTTTATTATCTGCAACATAAAACCTCCATCTTCTGAGGAGTTAGTCAAAGTGAAAAGTTTATTTACATAACTTGATTCATTTACATTTCTTCTCAGGCAAAGTTTTCCACACCCTGGAACAAACATGCTGCAGCAAGACACTTTTCATGACACTTTGCATTTTGGCTGCATTTACAGACATATTTTGACATTCACGATGCAAGAATTTTAGATGTATAGACACACACACACACACACACACACACACACACACACACACACACACACAAATACTAATTATCTCGCCCACCAGAGATGCATCATAATTATAATTGCAAATTATTTTCTAATAACTTCCTGGATGTAAATGGGTGAGGTTTTGGCTGTTTCCTCATTCCTAAAAGCTATATTATGTAATAAGCTGCAAAGAGAATCAACAATCTTTCTATTCTGCATACATTAGACATGATTAATTAATTAATAAAGAAACTTGATTTTCCACTAAAAATGACAACATCCTAATAAAATATGTTCTAAGAACTCTTTGCTAATGTTCCCATTAAGTTATAAAAAATATTATTTCTGAATGTTCCATCTTCCAGGTTTTTATTTTTATTTATTTTTTATGTTTTTCTTGGTTATGCAAATGATAAGGGAACATTCCAAGCTATAATTTGCAAATATTATTGGAATGCTACTTTTTAAGCACATTTAGGCTAAAAAGAAAAACATTAAACGGGCATTCAACTGCAATGTTTCAGAAAAAAAAAAAAAAAAACGCTCCATGAACGATGTTGTCACGCTTTTGATCAGTTAGTTTCAGTTTTCATGGACTTTTAGTTTGTTTTCATTCCTTCCTGTGTTCCTTTGTCTAATTTCCCCGCTTCTCCTTTGTTTATATGGTTACAGATTATTAGTTCGTTGAGTTCAGCTGTGTTTGATCAATTATCTTGTTTGAATCTGCACTTAAAGTCCGCGTGAACCGGAAGTTGCAAACGACTTTTCTCCAGTGTTGTGACGTATTTCCCAGTGAAAAGGAATATTGAACAGAGGGCAGGGTTTTACTCTAGCGCTCCTCCTCTCCATCTCTGCTCATAGCAGACTAACGGTTTGAGGGGAGTGGTTAAGCGTTTCCCAAAACAAGCCGTCAAACCTACGTCATCAGGGAAGGTCCTCCAATGCAGAGGGGAGGGGCATTTTCAGATTTTGATTAAAGATTACGAAGCCAAAAAAAAATTTTGTGTGGATTGACTTGCATGGATGAATTGTTCACCGCAAAACGATCAATTTAGTCAAACAAAGTAAATATGGTCAATTTTGATTTCATGTGGACTTTAAATTTCGTTCTCTCCTCAGTTGGATATTGTTTGTGTGTCTGTGCCTGGATTAAAACTCGATTATATTTTGAATCTGCCTTCGTCTGTCTTCATCTTGTAACAGATGTATTTCTGTGCTAATATTCTGCAAACATTATTAAAGAACATATAACTTTGAATGAACGTTCTTTAAATGTTTCATAACTTTGAGAAAACTTTGAGAACGTTAGCTAAAGTTCTGAGAATGTTACTGTTGGGATCTGTTTTTCTATTTTTATATGAAAGCATGACAAAAACTCCAGAAATGTTCAACTTTTAAAACAGTAGAAAGGAGAACTCCACTGATAGAGAAATTCCAAAGGACTGACTCCATTTCCTCTTAAAACAAACAAAAAAATTCCAGTACTTCATGATTACCAACTGTTTTGATTTGATGACTTGTAATAATTAATTAACCTTTATATAACCAGACAAGTCACTTAAGAACAAGTTCTTATTAACTTGTAAATAAATCATTACACAGTTTGATTCTGATTGGACAGTTTGGGTTGTAAGATTAAAAAGATCAACCTTTCTAGACAGACCAAAGTACAAGACACATTCAGAGTGTCTATGGACTTAAACATCTCTATGATGCCTATTACTGTTTTAGGGCATTCAATCATCTTTTTATCGTTTGGTCGATCGTATAGGAGCAATGTGCTCTAGGCCCATATTAATCTGCAAAAATTATACTCTCACGAACAGAAACCTGTTTTAACAACTTACTATGATATATAATACACTCATGTAACATTTATAGACTGCAAGACTATGTGCTTTCTTTTGCATTTGCAGGTCTGATCAAAGAGTAATGCAGTTTTGTACAGTGGTAAAAGTACCAAGAGGTTAATTATCCCTTATCGGAATCTTATATAGCCTAAAGAAAAGTGAAAGTAACTTGGGTACATTTCTACTTGGGTGAAGGAATTTACCTACTATCATTGGTGTAGGAACTGAAATGTAACGTGAAAGCAACTCAAAAAAGAAAAGAGGACTGGACACTATGCTATTGTTTTAAGAAAAAATCCTGAGATAACAGGAGCTTATAGAATATAAAATATGGATAAAAGCAGACTCATACGAAATATATGGAATAATGAAGTGCCATATTATAAGGACATTGTGGCATCACACAATATGTTATGTTGAATTATTATAGAAAAACTGTTAATTAATACAGACTTCAACAGAAATTACACTTATGGTATAACAACAAAAGTATTTTAACTCCTTTTTTCATAATTGCTATGCTAATATGCTCTATGTATAGAGTGACTTTTTCTCAAACCTGATGGTATAAGAAAAGTCATACAGCTGGAGTTGTTCTAAAAACATATCATACCGATTGCACAACATTTTTGACCGCAACCTTTACACAGCACCAGTCAGTCTCATATGTTAGTTGGAGCCATTAAGTTATTTGACAGTGAATGTGTGGCATATGTCAATAACACTCTGGCCTTGTTCAACTTACATTTTGCAGTCTAAACATAAAAACAGACCACATTGCCACTTAAAACTAGTCAGGACCTGCTGCCTGTTGACCACACGTCATTGAATAAATCCTCATGACTGTAAACATGGTGACTTTAGAGTAAAATCTCTACACAAACATACTGGTGTCTTAATACAAGAAGTGGCTTTCCATGATGGCAATACCTGACACTTACTCAGTATTTCTCAATACTCTTCTATGTAAATAGTTGTTTTAACCACTAGCACTGGAGTTTACAATACTAACACATGACGACAACAGATAGCTTATTTAAAAGTTGCATCTGATATATATTTCAACAGCTATATTGGCATTACCACAAAGTACAAAATGCAACAGTTCCAAATGTTCAAAATCAGTTTCTTCTCAAATATAATCACAATATTGCACCATCGTTGGTGTAGATATAAGCTCTCCCAAACAGAGTAACATCTTTTGGATTATGGATTTACATGTGCTTGGAATTAATGATCCAGGACGGAAGCCTCCATAAGAGGAAAAAACGTGAGAGGGCCGGAAATAAGGGAAATCAGATCAGATAAGGAGATTTTATTTACATAATGAATGCTAGTCGGCAGCCTTCTACATGTGACTTGTGAATGTTTGCTCATTTGTTTGTGTATAAAGCAAGGAACACTAATTGCAAGACGCAATTCAGGCGACTCAAGGCAACAGTGAGTCAGGACAATCTTTTTTCCAGTTATACACTGACTAATATAGACTACACTGGGAATTGTTTAACCATTTAACCAGAAGATTAATTATTTGAAATATTTATTAAATACATAAATTACACATTAAAAATAGTCACCTGAGGGGTCAGAGGTTAGCACACACTTTTTGATTTTAGAGCAGTTATCTTTATGACGGAATGTGGAAGTGACGTGTTTTCCCTCATGGAATCATGCTGTAGGGGAAAGGTCATAGACCTGATGATTCAACAACGACCTGCCATGACTAGTAGAATTTTTCTTTCACCAAGATTACCATACCATGAAAGCTACACTGGGAGATTGATACAAAAAATAAGGAAAACCTTGATAAAGGTAAACAGCAGGGTAAATGATCAAGTAGGGTCACTAGTTCCCGGCAGAACATGTGATGGGATCATTTGGACAACACTTTATGGCCAAAGTTTTGAAGATGCATGATATTTAATGACTGAAATAACTGTTCTTGAGGAAACGCTTCACACAATAAACACAGAAAAAAAATCATATACAGTAATAGATCTCAAACTAGAATACGAATCAAAGATGACAATAAAGATTGCTTAAGATAAAACAGCTTTTATTTATACATCAAATGTTTTCTATTAAGTGCTAGGTATTTCTGCATGCTTAATTTAGACCAGGGTTTTTTGAGTTTTTCAATGCCACGAACCATCAAATATGATCATTCTCATGCGAGGGATCCCATCTTGAAACTTAAAAGGCAATTATATGCCTAGTTAGTTAACTCTAGATGGTGCAAGGTTGATGGGTCCTTAAAGGAGTAGTTTACTTTAAAATGAAAATTTCCCCATGATTTGCTTACCCTCAAACCATAGGTGTATATGACTTTCTTTTTTCAGACGAATACAATCGGAGTTATATTAATAAACACCCTGACGCTTCCGAGCTTATAATGGCAGTAGATTGTAAGCAACCATTGCAACCATCAGATTGAAGCTCAAAAAAGTGCATCCATCCATTATAAAGGAACTCCACCTGGCTCCGGGGGGTTCATAAAGGCCTTCAGGCCTTCTGAAGCAAAGCGTTTAAAAAGTTTGTATAAGAAAAATATTCATATTTAAAACGCAAAGTAAAATTCTAGCTTCCAGCCAAACGCAGTTGCGTATAAAGCATAACTTACGCAACTTATGACATTGGAAGTTGCATAGTGCGTCATGGCGTATAGCGGAAAAATCAGCAGTACTCCACATTTACTTGCATAAGTTGCGCTTTACACTTAAAGGAGAACTCCGGTCAATTTTAACATTGAGCTCATTTTTTTGTAAATTTGGAGTGCTGTCAATACAGAGAACAACGACAAAAATCGGTGTTGCCTACACTGTGTTATCCTCTTTTTAAAATTTGCACCCTGTTGACTTCTGGGGCAAGTTTTAAACCTGCTTTTAGCCTCTTAACATCCTTGATGTGTCATTACAAGTGCACAGGTCATGTGAGTGATTCCTTTAGAGTGATCACGGGTGAATCTGACTGCAGTAGATGTGAAAGATATGAATAAAAATGATGTTATTTCAGCCAGCGCACATGTATTTACATCCTGTTTTCGGTCGAAGTCCACAGTAATCGATTGTCGAGTTCACACGCATAGGTTTAGTTACCTATGATCATGCGCGTGAACTCGACAATCGATTACTATGGACTTCGACCGAAAACAGGAAGAAAATACAGGTATGTGCGCTGGCTGAAATAACATCATTTTTATTCATATCTTCATATCCCCCCCCCCCCCCCCCCCCCCCCCCAGAGCCGTGTGAAGTTTGTTTATTATGGATGGATTAACTTTTTTGAGCTTCATAATACTGATGGTTGCAATTCAATGCCATCATCAAGCTCGGAAGCGTCAAGGTGTTTATTAATATAACTCTGATTGTATTCGTCTGAAATAATAAAGTCATTTACAACTATAGATGGCTTGAGAGTGAGTTAATCATGGGGTGATTTTCATTTTAAAGTGAACTACTCCTTTAACGCAGCTGATGATATTTACCGCATTAACTACTTGGCACAAACTGATTGGTTCATGTCGCATCTGCAAGCCAATGAGCTTGCAGCTCACAACATTAAAATGGCTGGCTGGCATTTCAGAGTTCCTCCAAAACCATCCCCAGCTCCACCTGAATAGATCTGCAATGGGTAATTTATGCTGTGTGTGTGTGTGTATATGTATATATATATATATATATATATATATATATATATATATATATATATATATATATATGCTATTTGTGCAGCAGCAGTATGTCTAACATAATCACACAGCAGCGTATCAGCGTATGTGTTGGCAGTAGCAAGTTCCTGTACTTGCTCTGCAGCAGCAGCAATAATCGACCACCAGGACCAAATACATTAACATTATCATAACCATTACCATGCTAAAATCTTCAGAGAGTTGTCACGAGAGAAATAAGTATAAAGACCCAATTTATACTGTCGAAAAATGTATATTATAAATGTAAATTGTGTTACATTGCGTTTTTCTATTGTAGTGTTATTTGTATTATTCAAATCAATTTTATTGTATATATTTTACAAATGTTATTTAATTTAATCAAATGTTTTTATTTATTCATGTATATATCAATATTAATTTTTTTAATATTTCAATATTTTTCAATATTCTTCAATTTTAATCAATTTATTTGTTTATCTAGTTAAATAGTTTAATATTTTTTAATTATTTATTTAAATATTCTTTTCTCTAAACTTTTCCATGGACCTCCTAGCATTCTCTGGATCCCTGCTTGAAACCCATGCTTTAGACAATAATGCATGCTCCTCCTCCTATTGTTCCACATTCACAGACGTCAATAGACAATAGGCCTACATCAAACAAAGGAGTTTCTAATAATAAATGCAGTCAGGATATCCACATTGTTTGGACACTCAATATTTATTTGTACATTTTTTATTTACATTATTATGCTCCACTGGATTTTTATCCACACCAAGAAGTCTATTATCTAACGCAGCAGTCTAGAATGTTTGATTCTGATTGGCTGATGGGCGTTCTAATGTTTTTCAAATAACATCAAGGCTAGTAGTTTCACTCTTGACCACATTACAGTTCCATATCACGTTGTCAATGTATTTCAGTTATTTTAAAGAACCAACACTGGCCAAGCAAAAATACATCTATCACAAATGAGTGGCTTTTAAGATGTCTGTTTTGTAATACTAAAAAAAAATACAATTCCATGACTACCATAGCACAAGACTGTACAGATTAGTACATGTGTTATCGCATGGCTTTACCTGTATTCCACAGAGTTTAACAGTCATGAGCCTCCTGGCTCAGGTAACCACAGCAGGTGAACTGGAGGATCAGGTGAGGCCCTGTGTGTGTCATTACCATAGTCCTCATTAGACCCCACGGGTGGCCTGTAACCAGACACGAAGCCAATCTGAGCAAATAAGCATACTCACACAAATATTGTTTAGCTTAGCCAGAAAAACCAACTACAGACTTCCTAATGAAGGACTAAAACATTTTAGGACAGGTGTTTTTGTCAGCGGATTCTTTTTTTTACATTAGTTAAAAAAGTTTTAAGTAGACTAAATTGTTTTACATCCTGCAAGCGGATATCATAGATCTTGAAAAAAAGATGTTATATGTTATGTTGATAAGGAAATATATGGTTAAAGGGATAGTCCTAATTATGTTATGTCACACTAAACCGGTTTGACTTTAATTCTTCTATGGAAAAATGTATACGAGTTGTTGTTGTTTTTTCAAAAAAAACAACTCGGGGGGTTCATGAAACTCAATAGGGTCCAAGTTGATTTGGTCCCCATTGACTTTCATATAGACAAAAATTTAAACCGTCTTCATATAATCCTCTTTTGTGTTCCACATTGGAAAGAAAGTCAAACCTGTTTGGAGCAACATGACAGTTAGTAAATTATAGAATTTTCATTTTTGGTTGAATTACCCCTTTAAGGCATTCGTTTATTTCTTCTCTTGCATAAGTTGTCAAATGTGGGAATGCTAATGAAAAAAACTGTTTCCACAGAAAATTATTTCTACCCTTCAACACAGGACTGTCACATAACTGTCTCAAATACATCTCTCCCAGAGCAGGATATATCAGACTTTTTCTGTATCCCTAATTAACCACACCTGAACCAGCTAGGTTTTCAGGATCAATAAAAACTTCCAGGCAGGTGTGTTACAGCTGAACTCTGCAGAACGGTGGCCCTCCAGAAGCAGGATTGGATACCCCTGCTGTAGAAATACAAACCAAGCATGTTCTCTGGCATAGACGTTCATAGACGTCAAAACATCTTCCCTCTCATTGGACCCTCACTGGAGATCCATTGCCTTGCTCGTGTTTCATGACTTTTCCAACTGGCCTTTCCTTATCACGAATTTATGACACACACATGCAAAAATATTAAGATTTCCATTTCGCTATGGAAACATTTCCTGTGCCCTTTTTATAGGCAGTGGAAGTCATTCATTAAGGAAGTGGATATTCCCAAACAAGGCACTAACATCTGATTTCATTTACAGGGATTTGATCCAGAAATATTTTTGAACGATATAAACTGCTGACGTTTTTTGGAACCCCATGTGATTTTAAAACCATGGTCATTCATCATTAAAACATGACTCATGGATACAGAAGTGTAAAGTCAGCAAAGTAAATCACACGGTTCTACTGTGTGTCATATCGTTAACTAAGATTACTTCCACATTAAAAAAGCAAGCCAAACTGGCTACATCCACCGCCTTCAGGCAAAAAGTACAGCAAACGAGATTAAGAAATCAATTGAGAAACTTCTCTGTCTAAGGAAGGATCAGAACATGATGACGAATAAGAGGATCACATGATTTTAACACCTTCTACAGTTAAAAAGCAAACGGAATTTGTGCTAATGTATGTTTCGAAGAATAATCCCAGCCAGACTATAGTATTCTACTTGAGCCAAAACCAGATTAGAGTTAGCCGACGGTCATTCACATTGGCTGAGAGGTTTGGTTACAGTAGTGACTCGTGATGACAGCCAGAAGGATGGCAAGGGGTTTGTATATTTATAATGAAGGATTAATATGCTTGGGTCCACTGAATAGAAAGCGATTCAACAAGGTGACTAAGCAACACAATGAACTCTTTGAAATGAGATACATGTATGGTATTCATCAATGAGTTTCATTGTGCCAATGAGTTTCACTCTGACAAACCTCTAAAATATTTCCGCAGCACAGTGCAACTTCATACCAAAGGCTGAAACGAGAGACTACACAGGAAATTTAAAGTCTTTGGCAATTTACACAACTCTGCTGCAATAAAATGTACAGATGAAAAGATAAAAAACCTTTGAAGTTAATAATAATGGGTCTGATAAAGCACATATACTTCAGACTTAAGTTGTGACCTTGCCATAAGGGTTTAATAGATTCTTTGTGGTTAAGGTTTCAATTCAATCACCTAAGAAGAAAAAAAATCCAGGTATCATCTTTTTGGTTTTAATTTGCAGTTTAGAGAACAGTATATTCACAGAAAAGGTCAATGACCATAACATGTTCTCAAAACATTTCAGTGTAGGTTAACCAGCAGGTGAAGAAAACAATTAGCAGCGTTGTGGGTAAACGGTTAGTTCACCCAAAAAGGAAAACACTGACAGCATTTACACCCCTTCAAATTGTTCCAAACCTATATGAATTTCCACTGCTGAACACACAAAAAAGATATTATGAAGGATGTAGGTAACCATACAGTTGGGCCCCATTGACCTCCACTGTTATTGTTTTCCATACTATGGAAATTAATGGGGCCTATCAACTATTATATTGGTTGCTCGTATTCTTCAAAATATCTTCTTTTGCTTTCAGCAAAAGAAAAAAAAATTCATCCAGGTTTGGAACAACTTGACGGTGAGTAAATGACAGTATTAAACTTTTTGGGTGAACTATCCCTTTAACTGCTGTCATTGCCCTAAATTAGGACTCAAAACAGAACCACGATGAGCTTTTAGATAAAAGCTTTAAAGCTTTAGCTAGCACCTGACGTCATACGTGCGTATTGTATTGCAAAAGAATATTTTTGAAACAGGAAGTGACACCATGAAAATGTGAAGGTGTTGTACTAGAATGGCTTATTACACACAACTATATAGCAATTTCAACAAAAGCTTGTGAGCTTTAATATATGCCAACTTCACAATTCAGCCAAGTTTATAAACATCATGTCTGTACAGAGAACACTGGTTGGAAGTGATCATTTCACAGGTGATATTCACACAGAATATCATCTGTCATTGAAAGTGTTTCCTGCAATTCAGATCTGACAGCAGAAAATTTTAAATTTTTACTTTTAATAAAAAAATAGTTTTGGATTTTTTCAAGAGATTAGTCGGAGCAACTTTTATAAACAGGAAGAGTGAAAACGTGAAAAGAAAAAACATCAATTCAATCTGCTTTCGCTTTCTTTCTCTCTCAAAAAATTGTTTTTAGAGTTCTTGTTTCTCAACATCTGTCATAAAGTCCATGTGGATTCACCGTATAAAATAAGCAAGTGCAGCTCCAAATGTAGCCACACTACCAATGGCCACCAGTGTGTTTCTCATAGCTGCCTCTGTATCCGGGACATGAAAAAAATCCACAAAGCCATCCTAAGGAGAAAAAATAATTCATAAACAAGGTGATTACAGGTTACAAACAAAGAAAAACAAGCACATATGCAGTCCTGTGAAGGGTGGTGGGAAATTAAAACTCACCCATGCTTTGTTTTTGAGCAGCCAGTCCCGCTGTGCAGTGAGAAGATAGGAAGCAATGTCTTCCGCCACCCGACTCACACACTTGCCATGTCCTCTGTCATTCTGATGCTTGCACACAATTGCCCCAAAAGTCAGCAAGCTTGCAATACGGCCCCAGTTTGTGATGCCATCGCTGAAGATTTCCGTTGCCACAGTCGTGATGAAACTCATGTCTTCTCCATTCTGCTCCAGATTCAGACGTGCAATCATACCTGAGAGAGTCAAATGTTAGAGGCCACTGCGGAATCATAAATGTGAAAATACGTGGCATAAAGTGGAGCAACCTGCCAGGCCAGGTGCGTGTGTAGAGGGTGAGGCTCTTTAACAATATTTAACCTGTTCTTATCAACAACTAGACATTTTGAACGAAGCGAAAGGGGAACAGTGGAGCGCTAACGTAGCCTACATGTTCAAATAAAGTGAGAACTTGTTAAATTACCTTTGTAAGCGATTTCGTGCTTTACCACGAGACTTTCCACAACCCGCTTCATCGTTGACAGAACTTGTTTTTTTCCAATTTTAGAATGAGGGAGTCCCGTAAAGTTTTTTAAGAAAATGTCAATAGTTTCTCTTGTTTCCATTTCAAAGGACGTGTAATCTTCCTCGCAATCCGACCCAGGCGAGGATGGCACCGAGCCTTGTAGACAGTTCTCTGTAAACTGGTTCTGAGCTTTCAGCTCTGGCATTACCAGTTGTTTGCTAACCCTACCAGAGCTGTTGACGTTAAGAGCTGTTATTCCAATGCATGGCCAAGAAACTTTACTCCCAGGCAACATGTTTGCAACTTCACATCAATGCCTTTAATCCAGTAAATCGGTGATGCATTTAAGAGGAAACGTCGTCTTTCTAAATTTCTATTTAAACCTAAAGGAAAGCTAACCTACATTGTACTTGTGCAAGGCGGAAGCGTAGAACTAGAAATTTCTGCTTCGTTCTTTATAGGCTTTTAGCTGTAGGGGCGGAGCTTTTGGTTTAGTCTCTCTTGCATCTGGGTCTTGGCCAATCACTGACGACACACGTTTTGAACGCAAACTGCGCTTTCGAAACGTCGAGGACAGCGGGTTCTGCACGTAAAATGCGTCCCACGTTAACCCCCCCCCCCCCCCCAATCTGTGACATTGATAATATTTACATTCTCAGGAACGATATTGAAAATAATTTCATGTCATGTCAAAATTTTTCACCGGTAGGACTGTGGTAGGGTTATTAACGACCATTCTGTTAATAAACGACCAGAGATGTTTATGAAAACAAGATGTGTATGTGTGGGTTTTTTTTTTATGTGTGGGTTTTAAAAATGTCAGCCTGTTGTTCTTTCTTAGATCCGCCCATTTACGCTTTTCAAAGAGCGGCGCTCCCCCTAGTGAAATAGTTGTAGAACAGAATTTGTAGAATTTGCTGGAATTTATAATATGCAGCACACCCAAATAAGTAGCTAAAAAGTTCAGATTTCTCACGGTTCAGGTTGCATTTTTCAAAGAACTCAATTCTGAATTTTAGAAACAAGATTAAAATCGGTACACTGGAAACTAGTAAACACTGAGAATGTTCAGCTCTATACTAAATATTTTTACCAAAAACCGTTTGAATGTATGATTTTATTTTTAGTCCTTGATTAGCCTACATCAGTTTTGCAGTGTCCTTTCTTCACACAGCAAAACAAGAATTGCTGTAAATACTGTAAAAATAGACAATTTGTTCATACCTTCACACGACCTCAGTATGTGATCATTCATTCGATTTTACTTGCACGTAGGCTACTATAATACATTTTTTGTATAGGTCAGATAAAAACAAAGTAAACACGTGGAAGTTTTAAACTTTTCGTTAGGAAAAAAAGTACCAATCATTGTTTTTGCTATTAATGTAAAACTTTATTTTAAGTTCAGACAGCTCCAATATTGATTTTAAACATTTATCTTTGCTTCATTATTAGCCATCATTCCGTGTAAATATAATTATAAGGAACCTGATGACTCTGGATACCTCGGGAAATCCATTATCAAACACAAATTAATTCAAGCAAAACATCTGAAATAATAATAATACATACGGGGATGAAAAATAGAAATAATTAAACACCAAATGCTTCATAGTATGCAAATCATGAATATATTTTGTGTGTATCTATATAGCAAGAGAGCCTTAAATTGTAGGTTTACAATTAATGTTACATGAATGTCACATTGCAGCATAGTGTAAGGTTTTCAGTTCAGACCTGTCTGAATTTAATCCATTCAATTACGAGGATTTCTGTAATTACAATGCAAGAATCCTTAACCCCCATATTTACATTTCTCACACCAGTTTGATGATATTCTTGTCATGTTGCATTAAAAAGCAGAGATTCAGACACATGATATTAACAAATAAAAAGATAAAACAAGCTTTGTGAATATTGGAAAGAACATTTAAAAAAAAATGTAAAGACAACCAAAACAGAATGCAAGACAAATTGCACAAATATGACACCAGATGCACAGTTTGACTATTTACAATTTGGCTGCAGCACAAAATAAGATTATCTCCTAGCATTGTGCAATAATGCATTCCTCAAAGGACACATTGTACATCCACACATACAACTGAGTGACAAATACTAAGTGCAAGACCATCATATTTCCCTGATGTATTGCCAACTGCCACCAGCACCTCAACCATATATGGAAAAAAACACATTCAATCCCTTAAATGTAATTCACCATTTAGTGAAATTTACATAGTGATGGTACAGTATTTATATATTTTTCTAATTACCAAGAATAACATGCATTAATATACATGTTTATTGTTAGCTTCACGTGGCTAAACACATTTTCTTTTAAATCTTCAGGCCACGTGTAGGCAGGTGTGGTTTTAGAAGGGGCAACTTGATTATGCAAATCCTGACTTAAGACACCTGGACTGTAAAACTGTCTAGATTTCCCTGTAAGGGTATCTATAATCATACTAGGAGTCTGTAAAGAGTGCACAAAATCTTATAACCTGGAATAAATGAGCTGTTAAGATCTACTACAAAGTTTCCAATGATTTACAAACTTTGAAGAAACTACAGAGGTTTATCGATTCATGTCCAATGGAGAAGAACACTTCGCTAAATGATGAGAAACGGTATCTCTTTAAAGACCACAGATAATACAAAAAAATGAGTCATAGGATATAATATTTAGTCATTTGTATGTTTGATGTTGGTTTGAAACCCAATAATAAGCTGCATGTCAAAGCAATCTATGGGTAGGCCTAATATTTTCCAATTCTTTTATGCGTTTAAACATGTAACTGTGTCCGAGTTTAAGTAGAGCATTTTACTATTTAAAATTTTTACAAATATTGAACCAAAGGTGCTGCTTCATTCTGCCAATTTCCTTCTACACCTCATTCCGTAAAATATACATAGATATTTAGGACCAAATAGACTCACATTGTTAAGACGGACAAGATGATTGCATCTCAGATGATCAAAAGGGTCATGTGCATCATACTACATACGTGTTGGATATAACAAAATAATCCCATTAATAAACACACTGCTGATAGTGTACATGAAAGCAGAATGACTCCCGATGCCAGTGAGATTATAGCCACTACTTATTATAAACATACCAAAACGTTTGACGCGTAAGGTATGCTATGATAAGATAATTTTCTTAAGCCCCTTTGCTTATCATGCCACATACAAAGACCGTTTCTGCTCTTGGCTATTATCAGTGAATTACAACATTCTCTGTTTACACCAAAAAGCTACGATTACAATAATCTAATCAGCCTGATTGGAACCCGCTTGCTCAGATCCTACCACAGAAGGTGAAGGCTGAGAATAGTAAAACAATCCAGTCGTAAGCAGCTGTTATTTGGTTAAACTGAGCCATACTTAGAGAGCGAGAGGTAGAAGAGGTGATGAAGGCTACACACCCTACCAGCCACTCTTAAACACTATTGCTCTAACCACTTGTTCACTGACTTTTCCAAAGAAATTCTCATAAAACATTCATTCTTTTGTCATTGCGAATGATTAGAGGGCTGCCAATGTACATCTGGGGCCAATGGCTGTCAAGTATTATCTATGTAAAACAATGCCTTTTAAAACAATCTTAAATCATTTTCAAATTATTTGACACTTTTAAAAGCATCAAACAGCATTTTATAAAGTCTTCAGGGTTTTGTTCGTAATATGACTGATGTACAGGGTACACAGGTTAAAGTGCATCATGCTCCACTGGGGTCTGGAATACCGAGGGTTTAGTTTTTCCCTACCATATGTGGGACACTGAAGAGGGTAACAGAGCTGGGTTGGTTAGACCTACTGAAGTTAAATAAAAATGACAGCAAAAGTCAACACCCAAATTAAACAAAATAAACTGATAACCAGTCCTGACGAAGCTGGTCTGGTGGGGCTGGGGAGGTTTTGGAAGTTTGCTTAGAGGGTTTATCAAAACCTCCGGGTGATGTTAGCCAGCCAGTTTACTTGTAACCAATGAGGACTTTCTCTGCGGAAGGTCTTGTGGGGTTGGAATGTGATCCCCGGTAACGATGTTCTTGTCTGGACCGGCTGCAGCAGGCAACTGTTTGTTCTTCATCTTTGCCTTTGCCATGTTGTAATCTCCTGAGTCAAAATACTTTTGCTGGAGACAAAAAATGCACAATTTGGATGACATTTTAGAAGTACATAAAGGTACCAAGGTGTTGCAAGCACCTGGAACTGTATGAATATGCCTTTTAAAATGTGTTTTTATTCAGTTGAAGTAAAAAAAGAATGTTAAAATCTTTAAACATACTCCTTTCTGCAGTCTCTTCATCAGAAAGTCAGATCCACCTGGCTTTTGACCCAAACTGGGATACTTCGCTTTCAATTTGGCCTCCTCTGTCCGCACTGGGTTTGAGTTTGTGTCCTGAGATTCCTGAAAAACATTTATTGCCATCTGTAGTTATTAGACATCAGTTTAGTTTTCATAGTAAAAATTATTATATGTACAGTACACCACCATTCAAAGAGGTCAGTAAGATTTTTGTCATTTTTTTTTAAATAAGTATCTTATGCTCAACGGGGCTGCATTTATTTAATCAAAAATACAGTAGACAGTATTATAGTGAAATATAATTGCAATTTAAAATAAATGTTTTCTATTTTAATACATTTTAAAATGTAGTATATTCCTGTGATGGATGGCAAAGCTGAATTTTCAGCATCATTACTCCAGTCTTCAGTGTCACATGAAATTATTCTAATATGCTGATTTGGTGCTCAATAAACTATTGGTGCTATTTTAAACCTTGAAAACAGTTGTGCTGCTTATTTTTGTGGAAACCGTGATACATTCGTTTTAGGATTCTTTCAAAAAGAAATGCAAAAACAACATTTTTTGTAATAATGTAAAAAGTGTTTACTGTCACTTTTGATCAACTTGATCACATGCATCCTTGTTGAAATGTATTAATTTATGTTTTGAATGAGTTTATGTAAACAATCTTTATTGAAGAGTTAGTTCACCCAAAAATGATGTCAGTAGTTACTCACCCTCATGTTGTTCCAACCCCGTAAGACTTTGGTTCATCTTCGGAACACAAATTAAGATATTTTTTATGAAATCTGAGAGCTGGCTCACTCCTTCATAGGCTTCTATGTAATCGATATCTGCCATCCCAGAAAAGTTAGTAAAGACATTGTTAAATTAGTCCAAGTGACTACAGTGGCTCAAACTTAAGTTTATCAAGCGACGAGAATACTTTTTGTGTGCACAAAAACAACAAAAATAACAACTTTATTCAACTATTCATTTTCTTCTGTGTGGGCCTCTGAGTGAGTTCACGTAGTGTAACAGCGCAGCGCTTCTGGGTTGTACGTCAGAACGTAGGCTTACCATTGGCCAGCATCACACGCATCACACACATGACCAGCGTTAGCCAATGGTGAGCCTACATTCTGATGTACAACCCAGAAGCGCTGCGCTGTTACACTACCTGAACTTACATAGAAGCCTATGAAGGAGTGAGCCAGCTCTCAGATTTCATAAAAAATATCTTAATTTGTGTTCCGAAGATGAACTTAAGGCCCCGTCCACACTACTGCGTTTTCGTTTAAAACGGAGACCTTTTGCTACGTTTGCACTTCCCGTCCACACTAAAACGGCAAAAACGGAGAAGTTTAGAAACGCTGCCGACCCGTTTTTCGTTTTGAATCTCCGGAGGGCGTTTTAGTGTGGACGGGTCAAAACGGAGGACTTTAGAAACGATGACGTAGTAGAGGCTCACGCTCGGCTCTATGATTGGGTGTCATCAGTCATGGCGTATATCTTTTCTAGCAGCTGTTGTCCAAGTAAATTCTGCATTTTACAATGCTATAACTGCCTACATGCGCCGGAGGCAAGCTATTATTTGCGCGATCTGTGACAATTCCCGTGTGCAGCGGCGGTATCGACCGTACATGGAGCGTCGGTTTTGGGTTAACCCGGGAAGAACCAGCGCATGGTGGAATAATTTTATCAATGAAGTTGTGTTTACACCGGCACGCGCATGCCCAGTGTTGGTGAATGGTCACGTGATCCGCGTTTTCAGTCGTTTTAATGTGGACGGAGATCGTATTCGTTTTAATTCTCCGTTTCTAAACGAAAACGCAGTAGTGTGGACGGGGCCTAAGTCTTACGAGGTTGGAACAACATGAAGGTGAGTAGCCTAATTACTGACAGAATTTTCATTTTTGGGTGAACTATCCCTTTAAACACTTGAGGTGGAAGACGGAACAAACTAATAATCAACAGTCAAAACTCAAAGTAATAAATTTAATTCTCAAAATATAATAACAAAACAATAAAAACAAAACCCCTTTCATCATATCATTCTTCCTGTAATTCCCAAAAGGTGTGGTCCTTTTAAACACATTTCAGGGCAAGGTACAACAAGATTTAATGTTTAGTTTGGCATTAAATTATCAGGTGTGTTTATAACAACTCTCTAACTTCACTATTAGATAGGGAAATTACATTTTGGTTTCAATTTGAATGCAAGCTAAAATAAACAAACACTTGGAAATTCTGTCATAACTGAAACTATACAACATCCGAGTCAAGGCGAATTGTAAACATCTTCACGTTTCTGTTTTGTTTTGGTTTAAAAGGGGTTTGTTTTGAACAGTAAAACAGCTAAATCTGTCTTCAGGTCTTGCAATTGTATAGTACAGCAAAACGTACTAAGATATTGTAGGTTACAGAAAGATAAATATTTAAGAAACAACATATTTTTCCCTCTTATTTGTGTGCTTGCATTTTGAATCATCCTCTGCTTCACCCTAAGCTGAGGAATCATGTGGTGGTGTGTTTAGACTGAGGCTTGGATAATTGTAAAGAACAAAACACACAATGATATAAACTGCATGCACATTTTAGTATGCTTCCATTATGAATGCATGACTTGAGATTAAGACAATTTTGCAAATAACTAGACAGTGAGTCAATAGGGGCAATTCTTGCATATAATGCTGGCTAAAAGACACATTTGCATTCAACTGTAGCAAAAGGCAGATTGTAGAAAAACAGGTTTGTAAATCCTCAGGACTAGGCTAATTTTATGTTCTACATGCTACACCCTTTGAGTCTCTGTGAGTCACAAATAATTCATAAAACAGCATTTTAAAACACAAAGGCAGAATCCTGTATATGTTTATTCCACTATACAAGTAATATAAAATAAAACGTTTTTCATCAAAGGGGTTTAAAATTTAGTTTACTATGATATTCTTTTTACCTCCACTGAAAGCGACAAGTCTTACAAGCTACACTTTTTTTCTTTAAGACGGTTCATAACTTTGAGTCAGTTACTTAAAAATATAGATTGGTCTAATCTGATACAGAAAAGTAAGCCCGGTTGCCCCTTGGCTAACTGCTAGTTGGTCATTCTAGGTCTTGAGACATAGCCTTAACATAACTGCTGTTTATGCAACAGGCCCCTGGAGAAGAAACAGACTCTTCTGATTAGGTCCAGTATATGCTGATTCACTAGGATCTATAACAAGTAATTTATGAGCTGCTATATTCAGCACCACCTGGGAAAAGTGCAAACAAGGCTGTTAAGTTCCCACAGTAAAAACTACTCTTAAAATCTGCATGCACTTGGGACTCTTGATCATATCCTGAATCTAATTTTCTTATGGATACATACAGTACATGCCATTTTAGCACAACAACACCATCAATAAACAGCAGCAACATTTTTTTTTTTTTTTTGTAAATTGAACATCAACAAATAAATTAAAATATCAGAATCTGTTTTTTCTACAACTGCTTTCATAGTATGGCTTGACAACTTTGCGGGAAACATATGAAAATGGGCGCCCTAGTTATTTTTGTTCATACAACCCAACTGACACCATCAGGTTAGAGTAGGTGTAACAAAACTGAAAAGCGACAGAATGTACCAATCAAACGCTGTTATTTTCGTGACGTCTGCGCTCACTAACCAATCAAAAGGAGGCTCATGCTTGCGAAATGTTCGACTATCACCTTTTTCAACTCATGCAGGTGACAGCTAAGCAATCAAATAGCAAAGAATCAGAGAAATGTCTGTTGAAGGCGTCGGTGAGCAATAAGCAGTCATTTATATAATACGGAATTAAGGCATAATGACATTAAAGTAGATGAAATTGACAGACACCGTAAGAGACTGCAACGAATGCCTCGTCTAATCTCGTCTGCCCCAATCTAATCCCCACCTGATTCTCGTCCATCTGCTCCGATTGCGTCTCCGTGTCCTGGTTATCTGATGACATGTCTGTTCGGCGTTTGCTGCTTAATCAACGTGTTGAAATGTAAATTTTGCTGTCTATTCGTGCCCGATCCGATCCACCCACGGTGTTCTGTATCAAAATGGCGTTCGCTGCAGCGACGTCACTTTGGGGGACGGTCACGCAGCGATGAAAGCCAATAGGAATCCGGTTTGATGTTTGAGAGACCGGAGAACCAGCCAATAGATTTCCAATAGTCATATCAAAATAAATAAGTGACCAATGGTAAGCTACAATGCCTATGCGAGCTCACGCAATAATAAAGATTATAGTGCTATTGAAACTGGTAATTTATATTAAAATCTACAGGGATTTTAATACAAATTCTCAATAGGTTTTCAATGTGTAAAATGCCTGCGACTATTATCTAGGAGAGACCTTATAATTAACATTCTTGAAATAGTCATTATAAGGCCTATAGGCTTAAGTAGACTTCATACAATTCTTCAAAAATGCATTTTATTAGATTTCCAATGACCAATCAAGCTACAGTGCCTTTGAATCTGCTATCCCTTACACTAAATATATTATAGTCTTTCCCCTGCACAACTGCACTAGGTGAATAACATTTAATACTTTAAAAAATGTACTGATTATCAATATACTCTATTTTTGTTAATGTTTTGTCACCAGTTCAAAATTAGAAAATCAAAAACTTTACACTTTAAATAAAATAAAACTTAAAAAAGGAACGATTTTTTTAAAAAAAAGTTACATAAAGCCATAGTACGCGTTGTTGTTTTTCAAATGAAGAAATAATGCTTTATTGCTATAATTATTTGCGTAATTTAATATTTCTGTATGAATAACTTGGCATTTGATTACTTGTTTATAAGGTACTTAGACATAATTAGACAGGAATTAATAAGAGAGTTCACATTTTGGTGTTATCCTCGATTCCTAGTACTACTAGGTTTCGACAGATTTCTTCTTTTATTTTCATGACATTGGAGTTTATGGCGGGAGATGGCGCGCGTTCGCGCGAGAGTGATCGGCACCGCAGTTAGAACGTCGGTTGAGGTAAAACAGGCCTATTCCGTTTTTAGGATATTTCCTCTTTTTAAAAAAATTAACTGTCCGACAAAGCCATCTTTATTACCAACTTTATTTGGTAAGATAATTATATTCTTTTCACGGTTATGTGTTTTTGAGTAACGTAACAGAAAATTTGCTGCAATGTTCCAAAGTCATCAAGCCAGTAACTGAAGCAATTGCACCTATATTTGCAGATGCTTATTTTTGGCTTTTGACTGGTGATCTGTTACAACCATCACCATCATGGCATGTGAACAGAAACTGCGACCTGTTCAGGTAACGTTAATGTACATATTTGTTTTCTCTAAACCAGCACATACCACCAACTTTTTAAAACGAATTTAACATTAGCTTGTCTAGGCTTTTGCTAGCATGTCCATAAGTTGTAAATATAACAGTATCTTGCTTGCTGAATGTTTCCAGAACGGTCAGATGCTGCCAGATGTGGTTTCCACCGAACAGCAGTCGCTGGTGCTTGTGAAAAAACTTCTAGCCATTGCTGTCTCAAGCATCACTTACCTCAGGGGTCTTTTCCCAGAAAAGGCATATGGACCCAAATATGTTGGAGGTAAAAGTGGAGCAGGTAACAAATCCTTCATGATTTCATTACTATAACATACATTTTGTGTTTTTTTCTCCTTTCTTTTTCACAGAGCTGAAAGTCCTGATACTGCGAGAGCATAGCTGCCCTGGTGCTCAGCAGATTGTTCAGTGGTAAGTGGACAGTTGACACACTCATGTTTTCACATTCCCTTCATGAAAGAAATGTATTAAAACATTAAAAATGAAACTACATATACATATATTTGTAATTGTAAGAGAACATCTGGTCAAAACTACATGACTGCATCTCACCTCCAACTATTCAGGTTGCAGGGGTGCTTTGATGCACTTCAAAGAAGATACGTAAGTCTGTGCTTTTATACACTTCTGCAGTTTTCTTTTACATTTCTAAACCAGTTATATGACTGATCGTCAACACTGTTAGTAACCTTTGACCTTTTTGCATCTGGGTTGCTTTATCAGCTGCGCATGGTTCTTCTATCAGTGAGTATTAACTAATTGATTTGAAAACTAACAGTAATCAATTTAAGACTGTGGCATGCAGAAGTATAATAGTTTATATGATATAGCTTATAATAATATATAATAAAATAAAAATGTGACTATTTTTTACTTGTAGATTTACTGTGATCCAGACAATCCACAGGTGATCAGACGTTCTCTCTTTTTTTAAATGAATGCCATACAATGTTACTTAATTTCTTTTTTAATATAATGCTTATTAAATAATTTCATATTTCAGACTTTGAATGTGCATTTTTACGTCTTGCTTTTTTTGCAGAAAGTGACTGAGTGTTACCAGTTTAAAGTCAAATACACAGAGAAAGGACCTCAGATGGACTTTGAGAGGTGGCATATCTTTTTAAACAGTTAACAAAACTAGATGATGGATTACAACCCCAAAATACTAAATATTACAGCCCAAAATGCATTACTTGCATAGCCTGTCCTAACATAATTTTTCAAGCAGTATTATTTACTAACACATGTTAATGTTTCCTCTTGTGAAAATAAATATCTGTGTTTTCAGCAAAAGCGGGCAGAGCCTGACTAAAATGGCCTGTGACAACACCCAGAAATCCAGTATGCTGCTGGTGCGTAAACTTTACATGCTGATGCAAAATCTCGGCCCACTGCCTGATGACGTCTGCCTCAACATGAAACTCTTCTACTATGATGAGGGTAAGTCTACGCTTGCTATCTGCTTGACTGTACCATGATCATGCATTGTTTGTCTTGTATTTCCCGCCGGCCAATGTTGGCCAGTGATGACCTTCGATTTGGCCATATCATATCCTTGAAGCATTTCTTAATTTCTAATTTATCTTTTTGTTTCATTATTTAACATTTTTGTAGTGATGTAGATGTAGACATAGATCATGATTTTTCATGGCTGATTCCAATTTCTAATTTATTTTTTTTACAAGCAAATTGCCCAATGCCCAAAATATCGCCTTTTTTTCTTTGTTTAAGCAAATTTTTTTGTTGTTTATTTGCTCTATAACAGACACACTGGCCTTAAACAAAAAATATCTGTAGCCATTTGAAATTAAAGTCAACTACTGCATTTTAATCACAATCCAAACAAAGATGCTACACACATGTAGCATGAGTAATAGTTTTTTATTTGAATTAGATTTTTAGATAATTAGATGCTTGAAGTAGATCATTTCAAGATTCAAAGCAAAAATAGAATGGTCTGACTTCAGATTTGTGATATTATGCTACATAAGACACACTTGCACAAAACAAAAACAGCAGGCTGACTGAACGAAAATGCTAATTGTCTCTCTGACAGTTGGAGGCGCTTACAGAACAGCAGCAGTTTCTTTAGGTACCGCTAAACACAAAGCAGCGCTATGCTTATGGACACTTTTTTTTATACGCAGGTAATAGGGAAATAAAATGCCATCCAAACTTTTCTGAAGACAGAGATACATTCATATAATCCCCCACCCCACCCCAATTTAATATTTCTATATATAATTTCTATATTTCGAGCATCACGAACATTTAGCTTGCTGTGTGCGTCTGTGTGCTCTTCTTTGCGTCCGTCCTTGGTGTGTTCCATCTCTGGCCTGTTTACAGACTTATAATATTTCCACACAAATTACATTTTAGGAAATTATTGCAATGCAGTTTTTTGTGTGCAAGTCCAGAATAGAGATCGGCCAATGTAGAGAAAATAAGTTCATTTGTTTGTTTTTTTAAATTTACATTTTAATATAATGCAAAATTTACTTTTAACCCACAGTCGAGTTTGATTTTTGACTTTTCTTAGTAAATGGTTTGGGCACTTCTAGTATTGGTGTTTTATTATTCAACGTGTATTTGGGTTTCAGTGACTCCCCAGGAGTATCAGCCACCTGGCTTTAAGGAGGATGACAACGGGACACTGATATTTGAGAGGGAACCAGTAAATCTGACCATGGGAGAGGTGGTCACACCTTTTCATAGCCTCAGAATGAACGTCACCACTGAGCGGAAGAGACTTGATCCGGTGAGATAAAGAAGCTTGGCGCCTACTGATATGCCTGGCAGAAAATATAATATCAGTCCTGTAAAGATGTGATCAATACTATACATGTATTTATGTGCGTGAACAGCCTGATGAAGATGATATGGAAGTATGCGTGAGTACGAAATGGTCTTTGAAAATGTTTGAGGATGGGACGATGTCTGAAACTTCAGTTCAGCAGGTGAGGTCCTTTCAATAATTATCAGATATTTCCTCAGTTGCTTTTCTGCCTTAACATTACAAAATGTGAGTATTCGTCTCAAATGATGGACTTATTTGCTCACAGGAGTTTATGACAAAGGAGAATGTCATCACTGATGCTGGCATTGAAATCTCAGGTGAATGTTACACTCTGTGTTTGCCAGTTTAAAGACATTGTTATGAACCTAATCAAGGTAATCACCACTAACTCCCAGCAACCATTACTCATGGTCTGTCACCATTTACAGAAACTCAGGAGAACTCACAACAGCCTCACAGAAACAGCAAGGAGGATCTTACAACAAATGCAAAGGTAGCGCTACGCAATTCCCCATCACAGTCTGCTCTAGTGGCTTGTGTGTATGAGAGGAAGTTGTGTTTAATTATGCGATGTTTATTTTAGATGGACAATCTGGCAAAGAAAACTGCTGATCTTAAGGTGGACGGCAGGAAGACCAGAAGTGGACGCATCTTTGAGCCTCAGGTGGGAAATACAATGTCCATGGCCCGTGTTGTCATGTTTGTTGGACTTTTATCACATTTACCAGTAATCACTGGAACTTTGTGTGTATTTTTTATTAGTCGTTGAATTTAAATGCAAAGTTTAGCTTCATGCAACATTTCTCATTCTGACGGCTCTATCATGCAGAGTTAGGAAAAATTGTTAAGTAAACAGATGAGTTTATCACTTTAAAACAGGTTATTCAAGTGTTCATGCTCTGATGAACTGTAGTGTGCCACAGCTAAATGCACTTCCTGTATCTCTGCAGATCTCTCAGTTACAGTTCCCGCTAAGCCAAGATCCCCAGCCATGTGCCCCGAAGAGGCGCAAAGTCAGTGTACCCAAGTAACACTTTCACTAGGACACACAATATTTCCAGTACAATCACACAGCAACAAACTGACCCATGATGTATGCTGTTTAATGTATTTTGGTTTGATTAATTCAGTAGCAAAAATGCTTTGTAAAACAAGTTTTATGGTTCAATTGCATACGATAACATGATGAGTTCTAAATTGTGTATTTTGTTATATATGTTAATATTATTTGAGATACATTTAAGTAGTCATAATTTGCTTTCAAATTTTAGTAGCATTGTTTTATTTTAGTTACTAGATAGCATAGTTAGTCCACTAGATGGCAGCATGCACATTGTATCAAAACAATGACTCCAATAAAAACATATGCCGTTTTTTGTTGTGAAGCCGACAGTTTTACGGATGTTCGAGTGATATAATTTGATAAATAATGCACTTTAGGATATATGTCTAGAGGGGTTCAGACATGTGAGCTAGATTTGGCTTTGTTTCCTGATGCTGATCTGTACAGGCAAGCAACACATTTTCATTTTCAGTCTGTGATATTCACTACAAGGTTATTTTGACTTGAACCAAAGTGACATACTAAAATAATCTATACATGCAGACAATGAAAATTCTTTTTGCGCTGTTGTGACAATTTGCAAATTACATACAAAAAGTATGAACTCAGAAAATTATTAGCAGCATACGTAGGACACTGCTAACAAAAATATGTTTTAAGAATGTTTTGCTAACGTTCACATTAAGTTAGCGTCCAAATGTTCTCTGAACGTTCATAACGTCCAGTTTTTTTAATGTCTTTTCAAAATGTTTTTTCTTGGTTGTGCGAACATTAAGGAAACATTCTAGTTTACAAACGTTGTAGTTATAAGGAATATTACTTTTTAATGTTTTAAGACATTAAAAAACAAACCAAAAAAATTCCATAATTGATAATGGTTTTGTGCTAATGTTTTGAAAACATTATTAAAGGCCAGATCACTTTGAATGAACATTCTGTTAACCTTACTGGAAGAACGTTTATTCATAACTTTGAGAGAACCTTGCCAGAATGTTAGCCAAAGTTCTAAGACTGTTCCCTGTTAAATGAAGATACAAAGTGCAGAATAGTGACTGCTGTATTTTTGTACATGCTAAATTAATCTAAATCAACTATAACATAATAACATATTTTTTATCTTGTATCACACCTACTTAAAAAAACACACGACTGCATCCCAGTTCAGAGGCTGCAACCTCTCAATTTGGACGCAGCTCATATAGCAAAGTTTTTATTTGCAAACATATTCTGGATATCTCCGTGGTAACAATAATGTATAAGCAGTAGTCCCTGTTTACAACAGTGTTCGCTTTATCTAGTTCCAGAATATTTGTTGGCTCATTGCCTGAGTGGACTATGAATTTGGCTAGAGACAAAAGTGTCTCGAACACCAATTCCAGATCCGCAGTTTCAGGCTTGGCTGTGAAACACAGTGTTAGGGACTTGATTTATCACTGAACAGAGACAGCAGAAGCCCCTTCGCCCTTTTGCTTTCACACTAGAGCTTTCGGTTTTTGACATCAGAGTTTGGTCTGTTTAGCATCTCCTCTTCCTGTTTGCTCTAACATTTGTGATGCGAACATAACGCAGTTTGGACCTAAAATGCACAATGTGAAAAGAGACCTGTGGGGGAAGGGGGAGGGTAGGGGAAGTCATTCTGGAGTTTGGACCAAGCAATCGAACCAAGTTAGCTGCTGTCAGGCTGTGTATCTATGTGTGGGGGGTGATATCTCCCCTCAGGGCTTCTGGTAGGGGGGGTCTTTGGACATTTAGCAGGGGACTGTGATCCCCTGACCTTGCCAGAAGGGTAGAATTTTTTTTGCTGCTGATTAGCAATTCTTCAGCTTAGCAGCTTGGCTAAACTTTTAGTGCAATTTCATTTTTTTAAAGGATGCCAACAAAACCGTTTAAACAAGCTCACATTTTAATACAAATACAGAAGATAGTTCAGTATGATTTAAATGAATATATACAGCAAGTAGTCGGACATCTTAATAGTCATAGTTGTGTGTTTGTTTTTGCTTTTCCATTGCTCGTATTTGAAAGAGTATAATTCAAATATCAAGGCAATTTTTGCAGTGCAGTCATGCATATGTATATGATCAGACAGTCTGATATGTTGAGAGAAATCACATATGGATGCAAATTGCAACTTTATCGCTGACCAAACATAGCAATAGTTGAATCTTTCAGAGTGGCTTCCACTTTTACCATATTGATTAGTATCCAAAACATGTGATAAAATGCATCTAGACCAAGCTGAATTCATGCTTGGCATCTCTCAACATGACAGAGTGTTTTACACGCGTGTCCCTTCTGAAATAGCAGTGCCGTACACTTGACCTTGGGCTGGATGTATGTGCCTGTGAGCTGTGGACCATCACTCCTGTCAGTGGAGTGCGTGTCTGACCTTGGGCTGTAGTTACAGACTTGGCACTGACTAATTTCAGCGCTGGACTTCATATCGACACTGCAATCGCTAATATGTTGGATGATAAATAACTATTGACTGAAGTGAATGGAGCTCCTGGACAGGACGGAGTGGCTCGCTAACGTGGATTTCGAATTGAATACAGGAGCTGCCCACCCATAGATCCAGGACCAGTGCTATCTGTCTTACATTAGACTAGAAGCAGTATTTGAAAATACAAAACTGATTTTGGGTCAGTAATAATTCACTTTTCTTTTTGGCAGGTGAAATGTTAAATATCAGAGATTTCATCTAGTGTAGCTGTTCAGGTAATCAGTCAATGATATAGATAATATAATAATAATGATTTGATAATTTATTAAAACTAATAATAATAAATTGTTACAAAGATTAAAATTCTCATGTTGTTCCAAACCTGTATGACTTTTTTTTTTTTAAACACCATTGGACCCCATTGACATTTATTATTCCACAGAAGAAAGAAAGTCATACCGATTTGGAACGACATGAAGGGGAGTAAAAGATAGTTTATTATAGTTTCAATTTTTAAATTGAAAATTCTATTTCTTTCAATTTTAAACATGACTCACTAAGTGTTTATGTAATTTGGCCTGAGGTAAAACTTTGGAACCTAAATTTACATGATAAACATTTTTATGTGATAAACATCAACTATGATTAATTCAGCAATGCATCTTGCGTGCTTTGAGAAAAAAAGCAAACCCAATGAGAAGCCACTCTTTAAACAAAATGTAGGCGAGCAAAATCTCATATCGTGGAGCCAAGAATTCAAGAAAAAAAAAAAAAATTCACGGCACCGCGTCTGACAAATCTCAAGAATCCCGAATCACGCATCAAGACACAGCTCGTATTAGGATGCAGTGTGCACGTCTGCTCCATAAAGTTTTGAAGTCTGCTGCCAAGTTCACTGCAGGCTCTTACTCTCACAACATATGCAGAGCGCCTGGAGGCAGAGAAAACTTTCCCTCCATCACTCCTCTCTCCCACATGCCCGGCCCCACCGCGCCTGACTTCTGCCCCGGTAGCCGCTGTGCCTCTCCGAGTGGATGGGTTTTCATCTCGCAGGGATGCGAGGGCAGCCACTCCGCTCCCCCTCACACTCCTTCCCCGCGGAACACAGATTTACATTTGTACTGCTGCACAGTTCTCAGTACTGCAGGCGAACAGCCAAATCCATGCAGCACTGATAGAAACACAGAAACAGCTCGAGCGACTTCAGTCAGGTCTCTAGAGATCGAGGACTCCTCGGCCTGGGATGACGGAAGTGTATATGTAAAAAAAAAATAAAAAAATCTTTTTGCATTATCAGTAAACAATGTTCTTAGGAAACAATCCACTAAAATGTTTGCTTTAACACACATAGACCTGTACTGATGGTTTGAATGTAGGCTGTATACAAAATTAATAGACGTTTAAATGTTCAGGAATTAGCATTTGCACACTAGTACTATAAAACGAATATATTTTGACTCAAAATGTCATACCGCTAATAATTCTTCTTAAACTCACACTAGGGTGTTACTGGGGAGGACAGATGGAAAAAGAAAGATGTAACCGACATCTCAATCATTTGAGTAATTTTTCTGAGCAGTGGCCATAAGCAAGGAAAGGGCCTTTGTCCTAGACCGCCTTTTATTTCCAGCACTGCAGGAATTGTGATGGCCGTGCCTCGGGGCAACAGAGGCACCTTAAGGAGCCCCACCTTTAAATCCAGTGCCGGTGGCTCCAACCGTGACCTCTAGCTGCAGGGATCCCTCAGGCCAGATTTAAACGAGCTCCCGCAGGTCCTCCTCCGTGCCTCGCTCTCCTTCACAAGCTCTTACTGAACCGGAGCAGTATGGACTTCCAGGCCAGTCTGATTTGTATAACAGTCAAAGCAATGGCTGGACTAAACGGCCTTACATTAGGTAATGACTGTTCGCATATGCAGAGAGAGGGAGATGTGCGGAAAAATCAGATGTGACATTTTCCGTGCTGGGGAAAGCGAATTCTGTGTGGGCCGCGCGCAGCGCAGCTTATGGCAATTCTGGAGTGCCGTGCAATGATTGTGAATAACACAGGCAAAGTGTCATGGTGGCTCTCTGTTGTTTTTTAAAAGCGTGCCTTTCAAACCTTTTTCTTTGCACTTGCTGTCAGCTGTCTTTTTACCATTGTATCTTGCTTCTTCCTTTAATTTTCCTTCCCTCTCACTATCATTACCATTATGGAGGCCATGAGAGACGCAAGGCAAAAGAGGCATACAATATCAGGTATTGATCCACACCCATCACCACACAGAGGGAAAAAACGTGGGTTCAGGGGCTGCACAATTCAGACTGGACAGTGCGATCGATAGGATGCTCTATCAGCCATTGCCATGGCAACTAACCAGAGCAAGGACAGAGCCCCAGCGTTTATTTACACCTGTCTCCTACTCCCTGCCACCTCGTAGTGCCATCTAAAAAGGGTTAACATTTGATGTATTTTACATGTGTTTTTGTCAGTGCAATTTGCATATGCTTCCCCTAAAAAACATATAGGATTTTGAAGTTGTGCTCATTATCTTTGTCTCATTGGCCACTATTTCTCCTTGTTCTTTGCACGGGACTTTACTTTGCGTTGACCCCAATTTGTAGGTCAAGTAAACACGTTCAATGCTGCAGTCGTTGACTTGATGAGGTCATAAAAGAGAGCCAAAGAAGAACAGGCTAAGGCTTTTTTTTTTCAATGGGCGCATGAGTGAGCAAAACGCTGCAACAAAGAGCAGATCAGCAGACAACTTAACACTAGAAGCCTGCCAACTTAACACAAGAATCCTCTTAGACGCAATCTATGTGAATATGGGTCACGTTCAAGGAGTCAAATAGCTTAGCTAGTCATAACATAGAACATCTAGTTTTTATGATGACTTGAAATAACACGCACGGGAAGATAGTATAATCTGCCTGCACTTTTATTCAAAATAAAGATTCCAAAAGGGGGGTTTTCACAGCAAAACCTTAGAAGAACAAACTTGAGTCAACCCATTTTTTCTTAATTTTAATTTTAATAATCCACAGGACCATTTTCCTCTAGAAAGATCTTTTTGTGCATTTGAAAGGTTCCAAGGATATTCAAAGTTCTTCATAGAACCATCAATTCCAATAAAGAAACTTTCTTTTTAAAAGGCATTGGAAGAAATCTACATCTTTAAAAGTAGTTAAAATAGTTATAAATAAGGATGCATCTGTGTTTTTTACCAATTCCAATAAGCTAATAAACATTTTAAACTGATAAAGGGCAGTGTTAAAAATAAACTCTCACAGACTAAAATCGTTTTAAATGCTACAAGTGAATTTAGGCATCTAAACATTATAATGTATATTAAAAAGAAAGAATACATTTTTAAAGACTAACTTTAAGGGAGGGCGCAATTACATATCTAATATCAATGACATAGATAAATAAATGCTAATATTAACCAATAACTGATATATTTTATCCCTAGATAAATATAGTCTGAGATACAGTAGACTCAAAGGGTTCCATTTGCTTGGATTGTGTGATTGAAGGGAACCGGGCCGGCACACCAAGATCTTTCGCCTCTGCTGTGTGTGTATTTAAGTGTGTAAGCATTACTGAGGCCATTTTGAACTCCCTATTGCAGTGCTAGGAATTGAGGTGAGTCCCATAACCTCACACACATGCACAGTTCCGACCGTCAACGCTCTCCCTACCCCCTTCAATCAATGGTAGTTTCATGTGGCCTCTCAGCCCTGCAGTGACGTGTGTGTGTGTGTGTGTGTGTGTGTGCGTGAGTGACCTATTGATTTATTGACTGTCTGGCTCAGCCCGGCCCATGGTACTGGACAGCCTGAAGCTGTGGATCATTGGACCTGAGGTTGCTAGGGTACTTTAGCCAAAGTAGCCGCAATACTAAGTTTGCCGTCAGGTGATAGATCTAGTCACAGCGCTTACAAGAAAATGAAATCTAAGAAGGAAATCTGCTAGCCAACCAAAGTCAGTCATTGCTAACTTGCTAATTGCCTCTCTGTGGGGTCTGTGTGTGTCAGACCCGCTTCTTTTTCTTGTTTCCAATTGCTCTCATCCACACCAGGCTATTAAGCTTTTCTCTCGCTCACATGTACCCACACACACTAGGACACCCCCTGAGGAGGCAAAAGAGTGGCGAGTGTCCAGCTGTCCTCCACCCCACCCCGTTCCCTGCCTTTTCACTGGTCAGTGTAGGCAGATTGAGGGGGCCTAAGGGTGTGTGTGTGTGTGTGTGTGTGTGTGTGTGTGTGTGTGTGTGTGTGTGTGTGTGTGTGTGTGTGTGTGTGTGTGTGTGTGTGTGTGTGTGTGTGTGTTTGGGGAGGTGCCATTAGCACAGAACTAGTAGCAGCTGGCCTGAAAGAAGGGATTGAGTGTCACTGACCTGGCCATAGTGTCCAGCTGAGGGTCACTGCTCTGCCCTCCTTCGGGCACGTGCTGACCAACCATCTGTGTGCGTGTGTGTGTACAGAACGGCCTTTTCTTTTTGAATGGAGTGGCAGTTGCCTAATCTCAGAGCATTTTTGTGAGCAGCTGGCCTGTTTGGTCTTCATAAAATGTCTATAAAGCATTGCTAGTGTCATCATTCAGAGGGTAACATTAAGCTCCGTTTACAGCAAAAACTATATTAGCGTCCACCCCAACAGACCATAATGTTGTGTTTATTATATGCGCACGCTGCTTTGAATGCTCGAGCTCTCAAAGGTTCTGATCGGCTGTCAATATTTTTGCTGTTCAGCTGGAAAAAGTAATTCCGAAAGTGATTCCAACAATATCTTTTTAATTTTCAGTAACATAGGCTCTTTATGGTTATAGTTGGTGTGAATGGGCCTTCTAAGGTGACAGTATTCCTCTTTTTATGCCTGAAGTTACGCATCACCATTTCCATGTCCAAAAGCAAAACAACAATCGGTTTTAATATGCACTTGCTGTAATACTACCGAAACTAACCTGCATCTCCATACCAAATTCAGTGGTTCATCTTTTATGACTCATTAAAACATTGGTGTCTGTGATGCCATGATATGAATATATAGTGCTCATAACCTGCTGTTGAGATAGTGTTCTCAATTTAAATGAGCAGAGGCTTGGACTCAGAAACAGTATTCCTTACGTCACTACTTAACAAGCGGATTAGGTCATCAGGGTCATAAATTCTCATATTGTGATGCCTTCTGTGTAATCGAAAATGATGATTAAACTCCTCTCGAATGATGTCAGGGTGAAAGTGGGGTAAGTGAATTTCGTCACATCACCACCGGATTAAAATACAGCACAGATGTATTCTAGTTGGATCTTTTTTTCATCCTTCTTCATCCCTCCATTCAAGGTGCTGCAGGCCCCGATCAAAGCACAGATTAATGCTGCATCTGCACCCGTCCATTCTTTGGTCGCTTTCTCCACCCCCCTCTTTTCATTACCTCCTTCCACACTGGACGTGCTGCCTCGGACTGTTTAAGGTGATTGGATCGTGCCCATCCTCCCCTCGTGGTCAGCTGGGGTCAGAGGTCAGTGACCTTTTCTTGATTGGATGAAATGGAATGGTCATCGTTGCCCTTTGCTGTCATTCAGTGAAAAACAAAGATTTTGGTGTCAAAAGTGTGCCCCGCACACTAGTTACCCCTAACATTTTTTTTTTTTCATGCTGAGAGGCTCATTATATTTCCTGTGCATGTGCAAGCATGGCAGTCAATTTACAATGCTTAAATGGAGGCTTAATGTATACAGTATAAAATGATGGCATGACATAATTCTTAAAATGGATGACTGTAATTCTGGGGATCTATATTAACGTTTCTTGGAGTGTGTGTAATATCTGCGATAGCCCCTGGTCTTTGACCTCTGACTACTAGGCTTCTGTTGCTAGGTGACTAGAGCATTTCTGATGGAGGTTTGGGTTGTGGGGTGACAGTGTAAAGGGGGGGTCAGGGGGCAGTGGTCACTCTAAACCTCTCTAGGGACGCTCACACACACGCACACACACACACACGCCAAACTAGGAGAGAGCTTTGAGCTGTAACACAAGCTTGCATCAGTGCCAGAAATATGATAGGGCTTCTGTTATATCAGAGATTTCTGGAACATGGCACTTAGGCTTTTTCAATTAGTCATTAATAATTCCAAGCATGTAAAGAAGCCTCATTTGATGGGTAAAGCTTAATGATACTGTATATGTAGAAATAAGAAAACTTGTCTTGTGCCTTTTACTTAAAGGGATAGTTCACCCAAAATTCTGTCATCATTTACATAGCTTTGAAATATATTTTCTCACCTTCATATCTAAATTTGTGTTCCACTGAAGAAAGTCATACAGCGACATGAGGGTGAGTAAATGAAGACAGAATTTTTCAGATATCACATGAAAGGAATATTCTGGGTTCCAGAAAATATATATTTTGACTTGTCCCTCCCTTTCTTTAAAAAAAGAAAGAAGAAAAACACTTGCAATGGAAGTAAATGGGACCAATCTATTAACATTAAAAACAGCTCACTGTATCAAACGTTTAGCCACAATATGTAAATTATATGCGTTACTAAACTTGAGTTTAAAGTTATATTCAATTTTACAACTTTTTTGCCATGACAGAATGCCTAATACCCTAAAATGGCTGTAAAAATAACAAGAACAACTTTACAGCTCAAATAATGCATACATTTTAGCAGAATAATTCATTTAAGTGCTTTTATAAGATTATAAGCTTTACCTTTCTGCTTTTAAATCCTCCAAATTTGCCCTATCCAGTTATATTGTAAGTGTTTGACCATAACCTTGAGTTTAGCTTCTTTTAAATAAATTAATTAATAAAACAAGAGACGAGTTAAATTGTGTGTGTGTGTGTGTGTGTGTGTGTGTGTGTGTGTGTGTGTGTGTGTGTGTGTGTGTGTGTGTGTGTGTGTGTGTGTGTGTGTGAGTGTGAGTGTGAGTGTGTGTGTGTGTGTGTGTGTGTGTGTGTGTGTGTGTGTGTGTGTGTGTGTGTGTGTGTCAAAGTCAACCAAATGCAAACATAAGAGAACTTTGAAGTACTCTGCTGTTGTTATTTTGTGCTTCATTTGGAATGATTGTGCAATGTCAAAGTAGGCAGAATCATGCTAAAGTGAAAGTTCAGTGTTGTGAGGTAGAAGTTTTTAGCATTGCTTTAGATTGTGTGTGCTAAACTTGCATTGAACAGAATATTCATTTTTAAAAAGCGTTGCCTTTTATCCCTTGTTCTAAAAAAAAAATGCATGCTACATATTAGAATGCAAGAAAAACACTTTATCTTTAGAGGAATGCACTATCTAGGTTCTCTGATCTGGCAGCACAACATGCAAACAGTCAAAGTCAACCAAATGCAAACATAAAAGAGAACTTTGCTGTGTACACACTGCAAAGAAACTACCATGAAGGAAAAGCAAGACCGCAGGTCTGCAGAATGTCAGCTTTAAAGGCCATTCAGTGTTTGCATGTGTGTTTAATGTTTTCCCCCCCAAACACGTTCTTCTGTGAGGGAATTCTCTTTATCCTCTGCCATTTTTCTCTTTCCGCCCTGCTGGATTTGGCCATTTGTAGTAGAAGACCTTACCCTGGGGTGAGGAACACACATACTCACTAAGAGATATTTTTACTCTTGGTGTTGATGTTAGGATTCAAGTGTATCACTTTGTGCTTTGATATAAGGGAAAAAAATCATTCCTTTGTGTTTGCGGATCCCTCACATTTAATAAAGCAAATTCTTGAATTCCCCCATTTCAGTTCCCTTTGCTCTTCAGATTCCTTAAAGATACCGAATCACTGGAAGATGACTGAACTAAAACTAAAGAACGTGTTCTCTCATTGTAATTATATTCATTTCTGTTTATTGTAGCCTCTTGTGTAGTGTGTGTATGTGTGTGTGTGTACGTCAAAGAGAGAGGGGAGGGAGGCTGAGATGGTATCAATCGCCAGGCCATTGAACGTATTGATTAGTTACCTTTCTTATTAACATGCTGATTAAAAAGAGCAGGAACAGAAACCGCATCTAGCCACACGCACACCGAGACAGAGAAGACACCACATCGCTGGGCAGGAAAGCAAAATGGATACAGGACAAATTGTGTGGAAATAGATGGACATTGAGTGGGACTTGCAAAATGGGGGATTTCTGGGGTCTGGAGAATGTTGTCTTATGATAAAATTGGAGATGTGATGGAGAAGATGGATGCTAGCATCTGCAGAGAGGAACGGAGAAACAGAAAGAGGGGAAGAGGGAAAAAAATGGAAGACAGAGGGGCAGGGAAAAGGATGCTAACCGATTGCAAGGCAATTTCAGACCCTCCACCCACCCACCGAGCATCTATTATAGACTGGATATACCCTTGTGCAGAGCACATCTTATAAACACACAAACAATGCTGTGACTCACAATCTGAGAATATGTGGCTGTTCTGCATGGACAAAAAGCAGATCATTGTGTTTGCATAGATGTGTATTTATATTGTGCAATGCATGTGGGTGTTTGTTTGAAGGACTCTGCTGTTGCTGTTGTTATTTTGTGCTTCAATTGGAATGAAAGTGCAACGGAAATGTAGCAGAATCATGTTAAAGTGTTTGTATGTTCAGTGTTGTGAGGCAGAGGCAGGGATTTTTTAGGCATTGCTTTAGATTGGAAATGGCTGCTCCTTTAGCCTATTTAATGCTGCTACCTTTGATTTGGAGAAGGCCTTGCATCTTAAATTATTTTTATAACTAAAATGTAACGCTATTTTTATTATTATAATGATATAAAATAAAGCTCAATTTAAATGTTGTTAAATTATTTAAAAATGATTCAAATGTTTTTTATTCCACTCTGATTAATCTGGATTGCATCATCGTGTTGCGTCAAAATCTAAACTAAGGGCTAAAATGCTATGCTACTTTGTTTAACGCGTATAATTTTAATAGGTTCACTTGAATTTAAGCGCTTTGCAGTATGTAAAAAAATATATATTTTAACAATTTATATTAAACGTGCTGTATTATATGCAATGCCAGTTGTTATACTCCGATTGCTAATAATTCACAATGGTAATAATAAATTGCCATCTTGCATGTTGGCAGCACGCCCACGTTTACCAATCGATAAACAGAACCAAATACACGGGCGCGCGCCCATTTGAATGCGGCTGAACACTTGCTCTGGCTCAGAGGTTAAATCGTAAAATCATAGAAAAGATTATCCTTTAACACTGTGGCTGAGTTTGTGAATGTGACTAGTGAAACGTTACTGAAAGCTGAATATGAGCATGACCTTAATAATAATTCAGCAGACTCCCCTAATACAGTCTTGTCATTTGTGAGAATTATAAATCTCTCAGGGTTTGTCTGAAAACGGTTCTCTTTATATTGAACCTTTATAATAAATACTTTTACATGAATAAAATAGACTAACTACATGTATAGGCCTAGGTTGGCCTATAATAGGCTATATTGTATTCTTTATATAGCCTAATTGTGAATTCTAGTGAAGAATTTAATTTCATTATTGACTTGCGGGACAAAAGCATATGTATGGCATATGAACATAATCAGATTTTTTTTATAAACAAAATAATGCATCCAGTGGACATAAACACCGGTATTGTATGAATATGCTCTTAGATGTAAGATCATTTTTTAATGTAAGATGTACTGTACATAGGCCTACATTTTATTATTATTTTACAGTTAAAAATAAAGATTTACACGACAACTTAAGTTTAAACTTTAAAACGCAAATTCAAGCAAAGAAAGTTAAGTGCAGCCTATACGCGAGGGTTCTTGGACACCAAGAATAATTAATAAATTCCTGTACTTTTTTTTCTGATGCAGTTTCCTAATCTTATCTTCCAGAAAATAAAATAAAATACAGAATAAATAAATATATTATTTAGAATATTTATAATTTCACATTTTTTAAATGGTTTTTAAATAATCCCCGCGGTTAGAAGTTTGTAATTGTAAAGTTACAGTGTATCATTACAGTCAGGCGCACAAAGTTTTATTTTTCAAATGATTTTCTTTTTCTGTTTCATAAAGGCCTGCTCTCCGTGAGGTTGAGAATGTTAATTGAGTTATTGACTTTTTTTTATCGATCGAGTTCTTTTTATTATTCACCATGCGTCCTATTATTTTTGGACGAAATTAATTTCTTTACCCCCTTGCATCTGAACGCACGTTTTAAGTTGTATGATCGTTTTATTTCATTTATTCTTGTACTATTGGCCTGTGCTTCCGAAGCCAAAATATTAATATTGATATAAAACATGAACACTAAAACAGGAGATAAAAACATATGATAACAAATATTGCTGAAATGTAAATAATGTTGTTTACAGGTAGTGACCTATAATATAGACTACCTATATAATAAGCGACATAATTGTAGGTTAACAGTTGTAAAATATTGTTTTTATTTTTTTAAGCTTGTTGCACAATTTCATGAATTGTTTTGCACGACGCATTCATCACAGTGCATTAGCAGATTTGTGTTAGTTGTTTTTTATTTGTTAGATTGCTTATGCTTTTTAAAAAGGGCTTTGATTTACTGTAATATTTTTTCAGGCTTTATATTATAGTGCCTTAGCGCTGCAATCCGAGGACAAACAGAAAAACTTGGATGGAGATTAAAAGCTAGATTTAGCCTAGCTAATTATATTATTATTATTATTATTTTATTTAATTTTTACAATAGGCTATATAAAATTTATATAAATATATATTTTTTTTTTCATGATATCTGCAATCAGGCTATAAACACTGATCTCTAATTGTTTTCTCATTCTAAATATTTCTCAACATATATTGTATGTCTTTTCACTAAATAAATGAACAAAAAAATCTAATATTCTGACACAAAGGTTTCAAGAACGACACAAACAAGACAGTTTGCAAATGTGATCAATAGCATTTATCTCCATGAGATTTATCAGGAGGCCGAAAATCCCAAGCATGCAAACGGATCTGCCTAAAGGCAACCTCGTAATGCAGATTACATTTTGTGTGTTGCATTGAATTGTAAAATTATTCCGTAGAAACAATACAAATATAGGCTACGTGTGTGCGTGTTTATTTTTTCTGCAACATTTGTGGTTCTGTCGCATGTTCATTATTTAATCTATTCAGTTTTACGCATTTAGGCCACTACATAAAATAATATAAATATAAATAAAATTTGACTGACGTTATAGGCCTGCTGAGCTAATCAACACCGTCTCTACGGCGTCTGATAGTGGGCCTAACATTATGATGTGATGGGGTTGAACTCTGCAACAACTTTCCAAGAACACACACTGTTAGTATCTGTCTGCTTAGCTCTGTACGTTTAGCCTCATGTACGTGTTAACCTGCAGGCCTCTTGATACACCACTCGGGAGGAGGACGTGGCTCGACCAAAGGCTCAAAGAACTCAATAGACAGGTATAAATAATTTACTAACTCGCTGGCCGCTGTTTTGATTTCCACGGTTTGTTTTGAACAATGTTTGATCATTGATACGCGTCCCAGACAGAGAAAGGGAAAGAATAGGTGAATAATAATCTGCAGTGCCTTACATGTTGCTCTCAGATAGGCTCTTTCTAATTCATGCAAAATCTCAGAGTAGGCTACACGAAATTATATTAAAATAATATTAATAATAAACCTTCTTGATGCCCCGGGGTAAAACATTTTTTATAGAGAAATGTCACTGTAAGACAATGATGAGGATACTGATGGTCATTGACTATTAGCCTATCTATATTATTATTATTAATAATATTATTTATATCGCGAGCGTAGCCTACAGTGACGCAATTGCATTTTCCAATTTAACCCTAACGCTATGCTGCTTTTTCTAGATGCCCTAAAATGCATAAGAACATTATTAAAAGGTTTAAGGGAAATGTGTATGCTACTATTATCAAAATTACAAATTATGAAGGGTGTAAAGGGTTATCAGTGCACTCTGGGTCAGGTTGTTTTCATTCGAGTGTTCTATCTTCAATCAAGCTCTCCAGCCGCAGTGAGTGAACTTTCACCTCGACCCTCAAACAGACCTTTTTTTTGCGGTAAGAGCTGACCATTTTACCTCCAGCCACACACTCTCCGCACGCACGCACACACACACACACACACACACACACACACACACACACACACACCCCTCCCTCCCTCAGCCCTGCTCGGCGCGGATCGATAGTGCAGCATCTGCTGCGGGAAGACAGCGGTCCCAAATCGCACTGGAAATTTTTTCAAGCGCTAGAATTGCTCATCTCTAAAAATTAAACTGACAGACAGATATGATTAATATTCCAAGTTTCAAACACCTACTCGCATCAACTCCCTTCTCTCTCTCTGTCTGATGCACACAAACTCACAGCGTATTAAAGGCCTTTTTTTAATGGAAATATGACAGAAGTGTAATTTTGTTGTGTATTAGGTCGCGTGTTTTAGGAAAGGTCGCGTGTACTCT
Source organism: Scardinius erythrophthalmus (assembly GCF_964197995.2). Taxonomy (NCBI): domain Eukaryota; kingdom Metazoa; phylum Chordata; class Actinopteri; order Cypriniformes; family Leuciscidae; genus Scardinius; species Scardinius erythrophthalmus. Next base: position 15,217,136 of record NC_138236.1, read on the forward strand.
CAGAAAGAGGGTCAGAGGTGCGCATTGGATCAAGTGCATTGATCTTGTTTAGCACTTCTGTGATTGAGGAGCAAACTATTATTTTAATTGTCCACTACACTGTATAAGCTGACAGCTGATAAGAACCGCTCTCAGGCCATGCGCTTTGTTGCTTCAGTTAATTGCCTTCTGCTTGGGAAAATAAAAACGTAGTTAATAGTACATAAACGTTTTGGCCTTTTAATTGGATTAAACTGTGTTCGATGTATATTTTCCTGTTTATTTAAAATTCTAAATAGGCTACATAAAAAATTCTAAATGTAAAAACCTGATAAATCCTTGGAGGTAAACAGTTAACAGTAGAACGAAATACAAAATATTATAGTAATGTCAAATTTAATATTTGGCTTCAAAATATTGTTGTGCCTATTTTCAAATTCAAAATCGCGTTGATTTTAGGGGTAACCATAGCAACAGTAGAAAATTGACCTAACGCTAGAAAACATAGAAAGCCTATCCATCAGTTTATTAAATACCTTACAAATGACAAAAGACTTTGGGTCTTTTGGGTTACTCGAGAAACACTGCAGATTGCGCCCTAAAATGTTCTTATTCAAATAATTTTTAAGTCAACTAACTCTGAAACTGTATAATTCGTACAATGTCACGAGCTAAGACAATGGCTTCTTGAGGTCCGCAGGAGGGAAGGAGTTAACGAGGGTTGTAAATTCACCCCACATCTGTCAGATTTTAAGAGTGTGACGTACAGAGGAGGGGGGCTGGGGGAAGAGAGAGGAGAGAAAGAGTTGGGGCCGAGATCGATGAGGATACAGAAGGGCAAAACCACAGAGATAATGACAGCGACTGAACGCGATGCTTAGACATAGATCGGCGCTTATTTTTGACACGATTGCAGCATAGCGAAGTCCGGACATAGGACGAAATCACACGGCCTTACGCATGCATCATTTGTGTTGCATCCTCGACAGTTGTGGTCCAGCGAGAATCTAGCGGATAACGGCGGTGACGGACCGGACTGAGCCTTTGCTGCTTCTTCTTCTTCTTCTTTTTTTTTTTTTTTTTTTTTGAACACTGAAATGTGCTGATGACACACAAAAGTCGCTGTTACACAAAACCGATTGTTGTGTGATTGTAAATTCGGAATTTCTGCAGGTGTATAGAATATCCCATCCCATTATCGTCTTGTGGTTGCGTTTTGGAGAGGCTGATTCGCTTCTCTCTATCTAATCGGATAAGCTGCGTTGTGAGGTAAGCAATTGTAACTTAATTCTTTTCCACCTTTTTTTAAACGTCGATATGATTGTTGAAGTTAGTTTGGAACTGAAAGAATTTTATTAAATAGAAAAGCTATAATAAATAAGTATGCTATTACAATACGTTATTACTTAATATCGGAATTAAACATCAAGGTGGTTCAAGTAGCTATTTTAATATTTGTAACGAATCAATACAGCTGAATAAATTATCAATAACAAATCAGTGATCATGGTCCTGTCTCTTTTTCAGCATTGGTCGCCAAGGCAAAAGCAAGACTCACATGGATAAATATAGATGCATTTATGGAACACAGAATTTGCTTGCATGACCCAAGATGGTGCCAATGTGATGAAATGTCTCTGAGAGTACACTGAAATCAGATTTTGAGATATAAACAGCATCAGGAACTGTTTTTATATTATATTACAGTAACCACACATTAGACTGTTAGAAAAACACATCAGCTGGAATTTAAGGAAAAAGTGGAGTGAGGAAGGTAACGACATGGATGGTAATATGGGTGAGATGTCCGTGCACAGCCACGTAGAGCTGGCGCACAGTCAGGACAGCCGAGCCATGCTGCACTCTCGCGATCTCGCGGCTGCTTTCCCTCGTCCCTCTCTGGGAGGCCCCGCCATGGGCCTGGAGTCCGACCACCAGAGCTCAGCGTACGACCACAGCATGGCAACTCTGGGGTATGGTAGGGATGCACCAACCAGCTGTGGTAGCACCTACACCACACTGACACCCCTACAACCCTTTGATGACAAATTCCACCATCATCACCACCACCACCCCTGCCTGCCTGTCAGCAACGTCATCGGCAGCTTCACTCTCATGCGAGAAGATCGAGGTCTAGGAGGAAACTACTACACGTCGTATGGAAAAGACTTTGGTTTGGGACAAGGTCTGTCTCCACCTCTGGGCAGTGCGGGCCTGGAGACCGCCATGCATGGCTATGGTAGCCTGGGAAGTCAGAACGGAAACAGTAGCCAGATGCTTCCAGGTGGCCATGAGGTCCATATGGGCAGCAATGGGGGGAACATCTGTCGAACAGCGGCAGACTTTGTGAGGGAGATGTCACCACCCACTTTGGGGGGCGAGCATGGGGTCAGCCACCAGCTAAACAAAATGGATGCCCATCAGCACACTCCCACCTACCACCCCCATTTATACAACCAGAGTTATCAGCACCACCTCTCCAGCCAACAGGCTTCCAAGCTTGGGGAGCTCCCTTCTTCTTCCCCTTCCTCCTCCGGCTCCAGCCTGGGAAGAGAGGGCATGCTGGCTGGCTCACAGAATGGCGGCGGAGGGGAGGAGATCAACACTAAAGACGTGGCTCAGAGAATCATCACTGAACTGAAGAGGTACAGCATCCCACAGGCCATTTTTGCAGAGCGGGTTCTGTGCAGGTCTCAGGGCACTCTGTCAGACCTGCTCAGGAACCCCAAACCTTGGGGGAAACTCAAGTCTGGCCGCGAAACCTTCAAGAGGATGTCCCGCTGGCTACAGGAGCCAGAGTTTCAGAGGATGGCCTCCTTACGCCTGGAAGGTAAAAGAGCTTGTTCAGTTGAATTGTAGTTTGAATGTATTGTTGCTGTGAAACAGAACAAATGCCCAAAATTAACAAGTATTGTTTAAGACAATTGGTACATATATGATCAACCACAAACAAAGCAAAATTTTCCATTACAGTAATTCAGTCACTATACATGAAAAGTACCACAGGTACAACAGTATTTTTGACCAACATTTGATCAAATTACAGTTAAAATGAGCATATCAATTTGTTGCAATAAGGCTAAATAAACATTTTTGAGAGACATTATTGAGAGATTTCACCTCAAACCCAGTGCATCTTGCCGTGTTACAATGTTTTGACATTGAAGAGGCTGAAACTTTAACTGTTGTCCAAAGCACACAAAGAGATCTAGAGAAAAACAGTAACATGAGAATGGACGATGGTGGGGGGGGGGGGAGGCGGTGCGTTTGGCGATGCAGGGATGGGGCGGTTTTCAAAATGTCGGCTGGCGTGCTGCAGCAGCCACTGAGGATTGTGGGGTGGGAGACAAACACAGACACGCAGATTCTCCCGAAATCTTTCCGAATCCCAAGCGATCAATCACCTAAGCATGAAATACGCTTCAGAATGAATTATTCTGCTTGCATTACCACTACAGATATTGATTGGTGACCACTGTGTCCTCAGTCGTAGGGGTGTTCCATGCAACGAAATACATGGAATCAATCAATGCCCTGTTGGCCTGAGTGGTACCATGTCCTGCTGTTGTTGTTTTTGTGTGGTAGTCGCTAAACATGCAATTTTGGAAATCTTCGTGAAATGTTCATACGGGATGATGAATGTAAACAGTGTTTTGTTGTTTTCTTTTTGAGGTGATTTTTCCTAACTTTGAATTGATATGGACTCTGAATCTTCTGTTGGCCAATTACTATTTTATGGATTTTTTCTTGAGGCTTTTTTCACAGCTTCTGTGCACAAAAGCATAAGTGGACACCTCTGTATTTCCCTATATAACCCACTTTCCATGAGTGTTGACTTTTCTCACCATGCCCTTTGTTTAATTACTAGCTGGTATTGATTTCCTTGGGAAAGCAACGCAGAAGGCTCCTGCACACACCTCCTGTGAATAAGACGGCATGAGCAAACATTAGAATGCATGCGGCTACACGCCTCCTCTCTCAGAGGCAGCAGGAGTTCAACTTACCGACACATTTAATGATGATTCAGCTTAATGCAGTGTTTTTAACCAGTATTTACACAACAAATACCCATCCTTTTAAAATCCATCAGCACTTTTCAGATACTTGTTATTGGGAGGCTAAAATTATGACTCGTTTTTCTTTTCTTTTATACAAGCTTTCATGCATGTTGCAAACAGGGCCTGCGATCACACTGCATTTGTTGTACAATAAATGCATCTTTCAGTATTTCATAAGCAAGATTTATTGACCTAAAATTAATATCCTGGTTTTTCTAGATATCACAAATCTATTTTCTCTTTCTCTCACTCAGTTTTTCCTCAGGTCTTTTGTGTGGATGTGTTCTGTTTGTTGTGCCTGTGTGTTTTCACAAACTGGCTGAGCTTTGATTGGGAGAGAGATGAACGGAGAGAAATTCAGTCGCAGGGCAGGGTAGAGATCATTACTCTAAAGCTCGGTGTTCGGACAGCATTGGGATTTCAAACACAAGCACTGAAGCCTAAAGCTCTTGTCTTAAGGAATCACAGAGATATAATCGGCTTAAATAGCAGAGGCTCTTTCTTTTAAATTCTTAGCATTTTTTACATTTTATTTTTATATAAAATGACTTAGTTATGTTTAGATCTCTGCCGCGCTGCTGAGATTGACAACAAATGTTGTTTGGCACGCAGAAGCTCCCCTTTCATCCAGCACTAAAGGGGTTAAAGCTCCTCTATAGGTCGGGGAGTCTGAGCAGCACAGATTTAATCAATAATTTCTATCAGCCTGTGGCTGAAAAAAAATCAGCAGGGGGTGGAGTAGGCAGGGAGTACGGCTTCGGGGGGAGAGGGGGGTGATAGGCAATTGGGGGGGTGGGGGTGGTTTATGAAAAAGGCTTTCGATCACGTTTCAGCTACATGAGACAAGTGGTATACATCATGATTAGGGCCTGCTCCCACGATCATAAGAACTCTATGGGGGGAGGTTTATGTCTCAGAGTGTGGTGGATTTATAGCATGGTAATTCCTACCTTTTACACATGATTACAACATCAGGAAGCATTTAGTTAATGGTCGCCGTTGTACTGCCGAAAGCAGGTTGGGCCGATCGAGAGGATCGGGAGTTGCTTGAATAGGAGACAGGGGTAACATGCTGAATTGAAACATTCAAATGTGCATTTTGAGGACAACAGACTTTCTTCTGGTTTGTTCGCCATCTATTTGATATAGATGCTTATTGTTCAGCACGTTTACAGTCTTTCTTCATATCGCTTAATCTCCCTTATCCTGAATTTCCACTCAGGAATCAATAAAGTACATTTATCTATCTATCAAGTTGGCAGTTGTCTGATAGAGACTCTCTCTGGTTTTCAGGCAATAGTCTGGTCAACACCCAGTGCGGTATTTAATTAAGCCGTGTATTATATAACAATAATAGCTGTATATGATAATTTAATAACATAAAAATGCAGAGTATTGACAACATTAGCTCTAACTGATCTTTTGCATCTTTTTTTGAGAGTGCAGGACTACTCAGTTTCATTTTACATGCATTTAACGATTTTGAGACCTTTCTAAGCTTTTGACTGTAATTTCCTGATTTCGTTTGCAGATTTTAAAACTCAATTTGGTTGCAATGTTTAACATTTTAAAATGTTGAGATCTTTAACATGTGAGATTTTTTAATTTTTTGACTATATTTTCACTTGCTGAAACTGTCAGCCATTACTTGCTCGTTTTTTTTTTTTCAGTTTGAAATTATTTAAATTATTGTTAAAGACAAACGGCACTTGTTAAAAAATCTACACTGAATGAGGCGCTCTTTATTTTCTCTGCAATTAAGAAAGTGTAGAGATAACAAAATAAATAGCTAATAATGATGAAAAGACCTAGCCTATTTATATTTCCAGGTCTTTTTTTGTAGACTAATGTTTTTCTCTCTCTGTCTATTTTTTTTTTTTTTTTTCAGCTTGTAAGCGTAAGGAGCAGGAGCAGTCCAAGCTAGAGCGCAACCAGGGGCCCAAACGCACCCGGCTAGTCTTCACAGACCTGCAGCGTCGCACTCTCTTGGCCATTTTTAGAGAGAACCACCGACCGACCAAAGACCTGCAGATCACCATCTCTCAGCAGCTGGGCCTTGAGCTTTCCACCGTAAGCAACTTCTTCATGAACGCTCGCCGCCGAAACGTCAACCGCTGGACCGAAGAGGGCCGCCCGTCCTCCACCGGCTCGTCGGGGTCCAGCACTGCATCTCCAGCTGTGACCTGCTCCACGGCATGATGGGAAAACGAGCCGTTTTCCGCTCTGCACAGCACAGGTTTACCTGTAGCTCCTAGAGTTTTTAATCAAGGGTGTTTTTGAATTCAAATCAACAGCATATGAAACCAAAGATGAAGTCTTTAAGAGGGTGATGTCCGCAATGTCTAGATGAGACAGGCATTGATTGTAGTTTTAGCGTTGGTTATTTTAGCTTTAATCGTGAAGGACGAGCCCAACACTTTAGGGCTTATGAAATCATTCACAAATCAACATATTGAGGGTTATGAATAGATATTGAAACGTTTTATTTTGTCATTTGTTACAACGTCTAAAATCAGTGCAAGGTCCAAACGTTTCTGGTTTTTCTTTGTTGATCGTGACAGACGGAAAGTGGCAGAATGATATTTTTAGGGTTCTCGAGAGAGATGATTTTGCAACAGATGGACAATTGATGACCAAAGAAACCAAGAAGGATGCAAGCGAATATTTCAGAGATTCATTTAAAGGGAAAAACTACTGGACAAAGAAGCTGAAACCAAAATATGAACATTTTTCGAGAGCTTGTTTTCTTTTTATACTCCTTCGTTACAAAATGCACAGGATGGTGTCGCATCCAGACGACATTAGGAAGAACTCAAAACAAGGTGGTGGGGAAAGTGCAGCCGTGACACTTTTTGCAACAGACTTTCAACTTGTTGGTGAGTTTCTGCTGACAGAATGGCTGCAAAAAGAATCCAGAACGCTCTCTTCTCTTGCAAAATCTGATTTCAAGAAATGATTTCTTAGATATGGAGATGGAGAAATCTGGTTTTTGTTTGTATTTTGTACAAATTTCAAGCACACAATCTGGCCGATGGCTGTTCGTACCGGAAAAAGCTCAAAATCTCAATGATCCTGATGAAAAATACTTACAAAAAGCTTGAATTGAATATGAAATGAGAACCACTTTGTGTATTTATAATTATTTATGTATTTATTTCTAATCTTCTAGCTATTTATTTTATTTATTTGCTAATTACCGTCAGTATTTATTTGTTGTTTGTACGTGAAAAACGACCCTGTCTCTGATAGGAGTCCCAATACCAAAGATGAATATTTGTCCTCCCTGAATGTCCAACGTTTCTCGTCTCCTGACCGCCGTGTTAGTATCTCGATAGACAGACTAGCGTACCCATCCATGTTCATCATTCACATGCTGCATGTTTAGACCCTTTAGGCCACAGCCTGACTGAACAGATCGAGACTCAGCGTGATCGTACAGCGGCACACAAGTGGCTATGAAGTCGAGATGCTTCTATATTTAGGCTGTGTTGAACTGTGATCTCCTCACTGCAGTCCACATTTACTGTACGACGACCATACATGCTGCGCTGAAGTCTCTCGGGGTGGGCAGTCGAGGGAGAGATCGTCCCCTTTTCAATGCTCTTTCTCGTTCCCCTGTGTTTAACCTTTGCAGGGCATGTAGTGAGGCCCCTTCGCAGCACGCACTTGAAAGAGGGCCCATGAAAGAGGCCATCGACTTTTGCCGACTTCAAAGAGGCCCTTTTTATCTGTGTTCTCTCGGTGGCTGGGGCCGGCGCTCGGCCAGGCCCATGGGCTTAGGGCGTTCACCAGGAGGGCAGATCAGAGGAAGGGGAGGGGTGGTGAATGGGAGTTTGGGGATGGAAATTAAAGTTTAATGAGCGACAATTGTAAGCGTGCTGCGCGCAGGGCAAAGGGTGTCTGCTTGTGCGTCTCAACTCTCCAGGTCACCCTGTTGCAGCGCTAGTAGTTAACTGGGTGGGCCTCTCTTTTCGTAGAGATGTAAGGATTTAGGTTATTATAATTTGCAAAATTACAGCGGTAGATGTTTAGAGATCACTCGATGACCTTTAGTGTCCCGAAGATCACGTTTAGCAGATGGTGGTTGACGTGCGTTAGTGTTTGGCGCCTCCTGGTGGACACATTGTTCACACAGACTTATTGTCAATGAAGAGGGGCACACAAAAATAGCGGCATATTCTCGTAGTTTTTAACCTCTTCAGATATATTTGGAAGAGTTACTACAGCTTGTAAATCTGAAGTGATAGTTCCATTCCGCTATCCCACCGAGGGGAACCCGTTTGGCCCTTTTTGTTCTACCCGACAGCTCTAATTTCATCTACCTCAACTGTGTGTGATGGTGTGTCGTGTAGCTGAGATGTAACTGTACCAAAGATCCCATCCATTCAGGGAGCGTCTACTCTGTGCGTTACTAAGTTTTTATAGCCAAATGTGCTGGAATCAATCCGTGAACACAACTAAATCACAGCCCTACCTGCAGGCAGAGAGAACCTTGTTTGTGTGTTGAGCGTGTGTGTGTGTGTGTGTGTGAGAGAGAGAGAGCGAGAGAGCGATTGAAGAACATTTATCAATTTAAAGACCAAATGGGAATGACAATCGGAGCAAGAAAGGGGATCTTGCTGATCTTATGATTGCTTATCCCTCCAAAAAGAAAAAAATAACCAAAGTGTTACCGTGTAAAAGTGATAGAGACCAAAATAAATGTTAAATATGTTTGTCTCTACAAATATGATGCAATTATGTTCTAGCTGTATCATATGAATCACCCAAAAAATATATAATTTTAGCAAACCTGATTGGATCACAACATAAGCTGACAGAATTCACTCTCAATGCTTTTTTTTTTGTTTGTTTGTTTTTTTGCATCTGGGGATCCACTTATTGACGGTTCAGATAAGCAGACTGAAAAGGTAGCAAGTGTTTTCTTTTTTCATTTACCTATCACTCATCTGAAATCTCTTTCTGCTGGTGTGAACATCTGTGTCATTTTATGTCATTCTCTCCCTTGTGTTACCTTATGAATGTGGCTAATCAACCAAAGGTGTAAAAATCACAGCAATCTAAATGTCAATCATAACTGGACATTGTGTGCTGATCTTGAAAAATCCTTTAATACCTCATGTGAAACTGTTCGTTGTGATGTTGCACTGAATAAAACCAAGTCATTTGTAAACATATTGAATAGAGTGAAAGCATATTTCCTTTAAAGCTTCAGAAATAGTCAAAGAAAACATTTAAAATTCAATATTTATTTAGTAAAATATTCAGAAGATACATTTGAAATTTAGTTTAAAAGAAAATTACACACATATAACACATTCACTGTTAAGAAATTAGATTATAAAATAGTACATTTCTTATTTTCATGCATTTCAACAGCGTTTTAGTTACATGACCGGATAACAAGGATATAAGGCGATGCCACACATATCGTTCTGGTTTCTGGCCATACGGATGTAGCCACCATCTCCAAATGTGGTACCCCAACTGTTAAAGCAAAAGAAAATAATCAATATCTGCATTTATTCATCTCAGTGGTTTATTTAAAACAGATGTTTGATGTAACCTGTTTTTGACCAGCCAATAGTCTTGTCCAGCATCCACACCGTATCCCACAACCAACACTCCATGGTTTACTTTTTGGGTGCAGGATGGATCATTGTAAACTCCTGTGTGAGATAACGTTATACTAGTTGCCAAGAAAAATAACAATTATTTTGACCTTCAGTTTACAACCTGAAAACCTTAATCTGGCAATCGGTCTGATTGAAATGTGTAGAGAAGAAATACTCACCACTGCGGTAGAATGTAAACTTAGGACGGGTGGCATCAATGGCCACTGCAATGGGCCCGATGTTGGCAACAGCCTCCTTCAAGGCTTCTTCATCTCCCTCACTGACAAAATAGTAGTTGGTGCAGTTTGCTGCACGCTGGGATGGATTGTATCTGCACTGCCCTTGCTGTAGGACACATTAATTTATTACATTATACTCATAATGATAATGTATTGCAGCTTCTTAAAAATATGACAAACACTGACAAATCCAGCCATTGAGGCCAAACTTAGTGGTAACAGTTCCTGTCACTTCTGATATGGAAAGATTCTTCCTTGTTTCTGAAATAATCACTTGTTTCTTCTTCACTTGGACCCACACACACAACTTACCACTGCTTCATATGGGTAAGATGATTCTGAGTCTATTCCGCCATTATCAATGACATACTGGAAGGCATGGTCCATAAAACCGCCACCGCAGCCCTTGTTCCCATATTTGGAGGAACAGTCCACCAGGTTCTGAGGACTGAGGTCGACCAGCTTCCCTGTGGTCTTCATCAGCTGACCTTCTAGAGCACCAACAGAGTTGAATGCCCAACAAGCACCACATGCACCCTGACAGCAGAGAGAAAAGCATGATAAAACTATTAAAACAGGAAATACACAAAAGAAGAAATAGTTTGCCTCCATGCTACATATAATCCATTCTGGGTTGGATTTTTAGGAAATACTACAATGTGAAACATGACATTTTTTTAAATAGCTTCAAAAGAGACAAAAAATAGCTGTCCAACCAAATAAAAAGCTATGCAGACACAAATCTAAATGACCAAACATCAGATTGTATTCTCTTAAACGGTATAATACGTAATACGGTATAATACCTGCATTTTCACACTGGTGACATATCCCTTCTCTCTCCAGTCCAGAGAGTCTGGGATAGGAGCCCCAGAAGAGCCCACGAATTCTGCCGTTTGCCTCTTAAAGCCAGGAGGAACACGAGTCGTGGCTAATGTTTGCAGGATTTCCTCCATTGTCTGTGATTCAACATGACAAACAGAGAAGTGTGAGTTTCAGATTATGAAACTGTCACTTGCTTCGCAGGGCATCTAATATAACCTATGCAGCTATCACCCAGGTGGATGCTGCACATTGGTGGTGGTTGAGGAGATTCCCCACTTTGAGTACCCAGAAAAGCGTCATATAAATGTAACACATTATTTTTGTTATAATGCCTAACTTTATGGCTGTATAATCTAGGAGTTTTATTTCTGACAAAAATCATGGACAAAGAAACACAGAGGAAATGCAAAAAGGGACATTGGACTCGTGTTCTCACCATGTCACCCATGTGGTTCATGGCCAGGTCATATGAATGCATGCCCATGGAGGCCTCCAGGTTATGAAGGGTGATAATTTCAAGGTTTTTCTCCCACAACTCCCTCCTGCCCAGTTCCTCGACCTGCCAACATAAACAAAAGGCAATTCAAAAATTTAATACAGCAATATATGAAACATCACTGGTCAAACTATTTAAGTCTCACATGAATACAAATTAATTATTTAGCAAATGCGAGCTTGGACCACAAAACCAGTCACATGGGTAATTTTTTTTTTAAAATTGAGGTTTATACATTGCATAAATAAGCTTTCCATTGATGTATGGTTTGTTAGGTTAGGATAGGAGATACAACTATTTGAAAATCTGGAATCTGAGGGTGCAAAAAAATCAAAACATTGAGAAAATCGCCTTTAAAGTTGTCCATTTATGTTCGTGATTGTGCTGCATTCACTCACAAAAATAAATGTTTTATATATTTATGGTAGGAAATGTACAAAATATCTTCATGGAACATGATCTTTACTTAATATCCTAATAATTTTTGACATAAAAGAAAAATCGATAATTTTGACCCATACAATGTACTGTTGGCTATTGCCACAAATACACCCGTGCGACTTGTGACTGATTTTGTGATTCAGGGTCACAGATAAGCCCATGAAACAAGCTTTACCAGTTTGATGAGTATCAAGGAAGAGTTTGTATTCCTCACTGAACACGTGATAAACAAATTATGATTCTAGCAGTGTGTAAAAGATCAGCTTTGGGATCATCTGACAAATATTGTCACCTCAGTGGAGTAAAACTTGTCATGCGTCTTCTTCCACAACTCCCAGTGCTGGTCGAAATTCGAGTTGAAATGGGCCAGTGCTGCGCTACAACACACGGCAAACAGCAAGCTCCCGAACATCATGCCCTGACAAGAGCAAAACGGTCCATGAAAGTTAATACTGTATATGCTCACACATCAACCATAGTATGAAGAGATTATTTTATGAAGGAGAATTTGTATATATATATATATATATATATATACTGGATGTATATATATACTGGATGTATATATATATATATATATATATATATATATATGTGTGTGTGTGTATATATATATATATATATATATATATATATATATATATATATATATATATATATTCTTTTGATCTTTCTATTCATCAAATAATTCTGAAAACAAACTGTCAACATTGATAATAATAATTTCTTGAGCAGCAAATCAGCATATTAGAATGATCTGTAAAGGATCATGTGACACTGAAGTAATGTGAGTAATGTCTGCTGAAAATTCAGCTTTGCGCCACCGGAATAAATTACATTTTAAAACATAGTACAATAGAAAAAAGTATTTAAAAAAAGAAAGAAAAAAGTCTCATTTTAATAATATTTTACAGTATTACATTTTTTTCAGTATTTTTTTTTTATCACATAAATGCAGTATTGGTGATCATATAAGTTTTCTTTTTAAAACATTAACAAATCTTACTGACCCCAAACTTTTGAACGGTAGTATTTAGTTATAGCCTATAGATATATACACATATCTATGGAGTGAAACACACCGTCATCCTGATTTTTCTAAAGGAATCAAATCCAGACAGCGTCATTTTAACTCTTATTAAACCAGCCAATTCCTTAAAACTGAAAGAGAAACCTTTTAAAGGGGGAAATCATCAAAGAAGATACATGATAAAAAGAAGAAACATACATATTCAAAAAGATACATGAAAGTGAACAAGAAATGAACTCAAATGTGTCTCGTCTCACCTGTGCACTCTCGATAAGCAACACTTCTTCGACGTCTGTAGAGGAAGTGATAATGAATTGGAGTTCCTGGTTACTTTGCTTTTATTTTGTGCCATCACGTGCTAATCTCTGCCTATCGTCATATGGCAGTCTTACTTTTTGCTTAGCTTTCTTACATGAGTAAAAAACGATTTAATTAAAAGGAATGAATTATTTTGTTGTTGCATCACCACATAGGCTACATATATTTTTGGCATCTTGGGATCCACTTATTAATGGTTCAGAAGATAAGCCAAATGAAAAGGTAGTTTGAAAGAGTTTTTTAACTAATCTAAAATCTCATTAACTGATGTCTAGTAAAGCCAAGCTTTTCTTTAAAATTTTTGACTTCGGCCATTTCATTTTTATAAAATGATAGATAAATGGTCTTGCATATTTGTTTCTGAATAACATAGGAAATTACACATCAATTAGTGATGTAAACTAATAACATCGCTAGTAAAACTTAGCAATACATGGACACGACACGACAGTTCCTGAACAGCCACAAGCTAATGTACGTAAAATACCCCCATCTAGTGGTGAACTCAGTATTAGCATCGAGTATATTCCAAATACTTTTACAGTAAAACAATTGTCCATTTTGAATTCATGGTGACTTCAATGAGACATGCTAATGGGTAAGTTGCACACTTTAATCTTATGACTTGGGCGTTTAAAACAATAATTAGCAGTAGATCTCTGGATCAAAGTGTGCAACTTACCCAGGTCTCATTAAAGTCACCACGAAATCAAAATGGACAATTTTAGTTTATGCAACATTTAATTATTTATCAATGATTTATCTGTGTTCATCTGTTTTATTATTCATGTGGACCCTCATAACATTTAATCAAAACAACATCGCCTCCCTCCTGCAGCGACATTTCATGTCTTCACTGATGACACATTTACTGGTGTCACAAAAAAAAAAAAAAAAAAATGTATTTGCAAATATTTCCATTAAGCTTTTTTCCACCCCAAACAGCAACTTTCTAAATGCCACTTTATTTGTGAAGTAAAAATTTTCCAGCAAGTAGTAGATTCATCGTTTTGGACTGCTTTGAATTGGAGCACACGAGTGCAGAATGACACATAACGTGCCTCGTCCTACCCGCATCACGGTGAGGAGCTTCAGAGAAACCCTTTAATACCTCATGTGAAACTGTTGTGATGTTCCACTGACCATTTGTAAACATACTGAATTGAGTGAAAGTATATTTCCTTTTAAAACTTTACAAGCCAGAAAACACATTAAAATTCTATATTTATTTTATAAAAGATAATACATTTGTATCTTAAAAAAAAAAGACAGTGGGAAAAAGTTAAAAAAAAAAACACAACACACATTTACATTCAAGAAATTAGACTATAAAACAGTAAATATCTTATTTTGATACGTTCACACACATTTACATTCAAGAAATTAGACAATAAAACAGTAAATATCTTATTTTGATACATTCACACATTTCAACAAGGTTTCAGTTAGACAACCGGGAAGCAGGCGTATGAGGCGATGCCACACATGTTGTTCTGGTTTCTGGCTATACGGATGTAGCCACCATCTCCAAATGTGGTACCCCAACTGTTAAAGAAAACAATCAATATCTGCATTTAATAATTTCAATGTTTTGACAGAGAATGTCTGCCTTTACAAAAATGTCTTTCTCATGAGTGGGTACATTTCCAGAACCAGACCATGGCATTTATGATCACAAAACTTCACAATGATTCTGATTGTACCTGTTTTTGACCAGCCAATAGTCCTTCCCAGCAGTCGAACCGTATCCCACAGCCAGCACTGCATGGTTTACTTTTTTGGTACAGGTTGGGTCATTGTAAACTCCTGTGGAGAGATGCGAGATAATGTCACAGCCCTAACAACAAGAATTATATCTGTTTTAAAGGTAAAGAGAAAGAAATACTCACCACTGCGGTACAGTATAAACTGAGGACGGGTGGCATCAATGGCCACTGAAATAGGTCCGACACTGGCCAAAGCCTCCTTCAAGGCCTCTTCATCTCCCTGACGGACGAAATAGTACTTGGTGCAGTTTGCTGCATGCTGGGATGGATTGTATCTGCACTGCCTTTGCTGTAGGACACATTTATTTATTACATCACACATTAGACCTATAATGACAATGCATTACAATATTGCAGTTTTTTTTTTTTAAAACACATACTCCATCAAACTCTGACAAATGTAAATCCAGCAATGTAGAGACCGGTCTGTAAATGTATGGATAAAAATCAGAATCCTGTCAATTCAAATATGCAACCAAATATTTGTGTGCTTAAAGTTTCTTTAAGTGTAATTATTAGATGACAATTTAATTATTAGATGTAAATGTTTCTTCTTCACTTGGACCCACACAAACAACTTACCACTGCTTCATATGGGTACGATGAATCTGAGTCTATTCCGCCATTTTCAATGACGTACTGGAAAGCAGCACTCATAAATCCGCCACTGCAGCCCTTGTTGCCATATTTGGAGGAACAGTCCACCAGGTTCTGAGGACTGAGGTCGACCAGCTTCCCTGTGGTCTTCATCAGCTGACCTTCAAGAGCCCCAACAGAGCTGAACGCCCAACAAGAGCCACAAGCACCCTGACAGCAGAGAGAAAAGCATGATAAAACTACTAAAACAGGAAACACAAACTTTTGGATTACAAAGGCTTATGAAGCAGCAGAAACATCGTTCTGACAATGCGGTTGTTGGTTGCTGATTTTTGAATTTCCAACTCACTGTAGGAGGAAGTTACAAAAAAAGGGGAAATAACATTCCCTCAGACACTGGCAGGACAATAAGAAAAACAAAGGAAGTGAAACTTTTTTTTTTTAGAATGTATGTGACAGTCTCTGACAGAGAATGGGGCCAATTCATTTGACATCATGAGAGCAATAACTAAACCACAATCAATGTCTCATGCATTTTCCCAGGGTTGTGTACCGAAACCCGGTGCCAACATGGAACCGGTATGTAAGTAACCCGTATGTAATCGGGCCGAATCAAAAACGAATATTTGGTGCCACTTAAATGCCAGAGCGGTCGATTGAAATATTTGCCCTCTGGTTCTCCAAAACGGACGCAAGAAGCATCATCACCGCATGTGATCGCTAGTTAATCCTTTGAGCGTACGATCCATCACACCGATGTGATTAGAACGTTCAGATCGCGTGATCATCAACTGTTAAATTCAAATGTGCTTTCGTGAGGTGGCGCTCAGCGCTGTCATACATCACAACTATTCAGTGTCTTCAACCACATAAGATTTATTTTAGGTTTCAGACATTTAAATACACACAAGTACTAGCAAAACAACACATTTTATAGTTTGTAAAATACACACTGATGTCTATGGAACAATCCTTTCCATTATAAATTGATTAGATACACATTGTGTAGATAACAAAAAATTACTCTATTCTTCTCACACTTCACTAGCCACTTACTTTCATGCATTTGGGAGAAGTGGATGAAACGACATGTTGTAAATCTGATAGATGCAATTCTCTGAACTTCAACTAACATGGTGCCAATCGTGCGTTATAGATCAACTACCATGAATCATGATCATTATAAAGGTTTCTTAAATGACAAAACACATTCACTTACATGTATTTAAGAATAAAAAAATAGCAGCCAAGGACTGACTGACATGTAACGCAACCAATCACAGTTCGTTTTATTCCGCGTCATGTTTAGTGTGAAAATGTAAAGTCGATGCTCCTAAAATAACAGACCGGCGTACATCTAATAAATTAATCATTCAAGAACATTGTGCAAGTTAACTGCAACAATAGAGCCGCGAACTTCAAATACTTTTGAAAATCCAGCATTCAGTTGATTTGACCTTATCAGTGCTTATTGTCACATTTGTAAACATGACGGGTTGTTCTTCCACAAGGGGTTTCAGGTCACAAAATAATGCTCACCTTGAGCAGGACATGCAAAAACGTTATTTAGTGTTACATTATTGTAGTTGGGTTAGGTGGCTTAGGTTATGTAAATTTGTTGTTTTGTATTTAGGCTACTTATATTTATATATTTAAGTATACTTTAAAATTGTAATATATTGTTCAATTTTAAGAATCTTTTATTCTATTTTTTTTTTCAATAAAAAAGCCGCTTTAATGTCATTTACTATAGTTTTAAGGCTCTTTTATGTTTTTTGAAAATGACCTTTCATGTAGTGTCTAAGATAGCTCTAAGTGAATGAAAACATCCTGCAAAGTTTTAAATCTGAAAGTGAAATTAAATTAAACGATATCATTTTTTCAAACGAGTCATAAGCCGTTGTGACATCAAGACGAAACATTAGCATATTGCCCGCCCAATTTTTGCACGCAGACACCAGGGAAAACTTGAACCTCAAACCAGCAGCTGATTCCTGTGGATACTGGATAGCATCATGTTGAGAATACACTCTGCTCTATAAAGTGAAGGTAAAGCCAGTTTTTTTTTTTTTCACTGCCCAAGGATGAGCATGTGAAGAATCGGTGGTTAAAATTCATCTTTACCACGATTCCACAGCAGTATAATCATACCCGTCAACATTTGGGTACCAAAATACGGGAGGCCTGGGGGGGTTTCAGTTCAACCACATGCGGTTTCATGTCATCTATACATTACACACCCCATCGCCAAATCATAGAAAAATTCAGTTAGGACAGTTGTATTCATCTTAACAATACACAACAAATCAATGTACAGAAAAACAGATTTCTAAAATAAGGTATTGGCCACAAATCTATGAGTAGGCTTTGCAAAACTGAACAGGTGATGTTGTGTATTATTATTCAGTTACTGTAAGAAACTGTTCCAGCGGGTGGAGTTTACTTGTACTGAATATTTCACCTGTGTATACTCCATTAACTGGAACAGATTTTCACTAGAACTGAGTATTACATCTAAATGTTGTTATGTAATCAGTCAGCATATTGTTGTGTAACTTTACCTATTGAAACAGTATTTCACAAATTTTTCACAGGAACTGAATATTACAAACAACTATTGCAAAAGAACGATTTACACAACAACGATTGCGAAAGCGTGCACAGATTATGAATTTGTTCACGGTTACCGCTGTACGTAGTTTTTTTGTTTGTTTTTACTGTATAGTTCTATTTTGTTAATAAATTTTGCATTCTGTTTTGGCTTTCTCGTGTCCCTATTTTTGTTGTGTCCCTTTTGAGCCACGGGGCGAAATGGGTACAGATTGAAAAACCAAAGCAACTGTACGGTTTACAAATCTAAGCACAGCTGAGACTTTTTCTCTGGTACTTTTGGTGTAGGATATTCATTTCCGTCAAGGTCAGACTGTGATGTCAAATGTATTCTCAGGAATGAGTGATGCGCTTTCCGCTTTTAAAGTAAAAAAAAAACAAAAACAAGTAGCCTAAGATATGGCTTGAATGGTTTAAAAGCATTAGCAAGAATAAAAGCGCATCATATAATGTAACGCCATGCAGCCAAAGGATGACAGAGAGGCGGTATTAACATTAAGTGACATGGCATCTGACGCACAGAAGCCAATGGCACTTCACTATGCGCATTGGCACATCCGGTCTTCATTGGCATGTGCCAGTGGATAGTGGCATGTGTCAATAAAAAATTGTGACACGTGCCATTGGATAGTTAGCCTGACTACGTCAGACTTCTTACTTCCGCTCAATTTCATTTCGCTTCTGTACTCAGTCTGATACAGCGTAATAGCTTTCCGTTTGCCTCCGGCCTGAAAACAGCCGGCCAATCAACGAACAGAGGGCGGGCTGAGAGCCGTGACGTAGACACTGATTGTACCGTGGATGCGTAGATTTACTTCACATAATCTGCAAAAGTCGCGCACAGCCATGTTCACTCCGGTATTTCGCTCGATGGTTTTGTTTTCGCATCATACATGCGTTTACAGTGGAAGTTAGATGCGGCTGAGCATGCGCATAACACACGCCATAACCAAACGTTATGTGATTGGCTTACGGGTAACCAATGATTTTAAACTTCAGACAAGCGCCCCCCCCCCCCCATATTTCGTTTTTAAATAAATGCTGTTTTCTTTTGACATTTTTATTCAAAGAATCATGAAAAAAATGTATCACAGTTTCCAAAATATTAAGCAGCAAACCGTTTTCATATTTCTGAAGGATCATGTGACACTGAAGTAATGATTTTGAAAATTCAGCTTTGACATCACAGGAATAAATTACATTTTGAAATGTATTCAAATAAGATTTTAAATTGTAATTCTATTTCACAATATTACAAGTTTTACTGTATTTTTTATTTTAAAAAATTAGGTTTGGTGAGCATGAGCGCTTTATAAAACATTTTTTGTTCCTTTGTGCTTTTTTGTTCTTTTGTGCACTGGCTAAGGAGAATGAGTCAAACTGAAAAAATAAAACCAAAATTTTCTGAGGTAATGTGTTATGTAATCTTGTTAAAATGGATTTCATAAAATTGGTATCAAAAAAAGTATCGTTAGGAACCGGTATCGAAACTGAGGTATCGAAAATGGCACCGGATCGAAAGATTTTGAACAATACCCAGCCCTAAGTCAGTCCAGAAGCTATATAAACTGTCTTCATGCTACATAATAAATTTATATAGATGAATAGCAAAACGAAGCAAAGCAAATTGAGCAGAGATCATACAATCAAATATCTAGTACATTAATACCTGCATTTTCACACTGGAGACATATCCCTTCTCTCTCCAGTCAAGAGAGTCTGGGATAGGAGCCCCAGAAGAGCCCACGAATTCTGCCGTTTGCCTCTTAAAGCCAGGAGGGACACGAGTCGTGGCTAATGTTTGGAGGATCTCCTCTGTTGTCTGTGAATCAATGACACAAAATAGAAATATTTGAACAGGAAGAAGTTACACTATAGCTGTACAATCGAGTAAGGAAAACAGAAGAAATAAAGTTGATCTGTGAACAAATCTTAAATCTCTCATTAGCTTCATGCTAGATAAATAAAGCAGTATCACATGCCAGGAGAGAATTTTTTTTCTCTTGTGAAAACTGTTAGATGTGCGCACGCTTTTTCCTCTCTCTTTCTCTCTCACACACACACACACACACACACACACACACACACACACACACACACACACACACACACACACACACACACACACACACACACACCATGTCACCCATGTGGTTCATGGTCAGGTCATATGAATGCATGCCCATGGAGGCCTCCAGGTTATGAAGGGTGATAATTTCAAGGTTTTTCTCCCACAACTCCCTCCTGCCCAGTTCCTCGACCTGCAACACATATTACAGGGATCACACATACCGTCACTGCATTTATTACAAATATCCTTTGTTAATACATCAATTTCAATATATTTACATAAATGTATGGATACCATCGCCATAATTTTAAGCTGATCGTGAAATTATTAGTCTCACAAGAACACCCCGATAACCATTATGAAAATAAAGCTGCAAGTATTGTAAATGAAAGATCAGCTGTGGGATCATCAGATGGATGCTTCTGAAACTCATGTTCTCACCTCGGTTGAGTAAAACTTGCCATGCGTCTTCTTCCACAACTCCCAGTGCTGGTCTAGATTTGAGTTGAAATGGGCCAGTGCTGCGCTACAACACACGGCAAACAGCAAGCTCCCGAACATCATGGCCTGACAAGAGCAAAACGGTCCATGAAAGTTACTGGCATGCATTAAAACATCAATATCTTTTCTGTTAATATACTCTCATTGAATTATGTTGACACATGACCTAAATGTTCAACCACAGTCAGAAGTGATCAGTTCAGTGAAGCAGACTTCTGAAAGTCTTGTTTATTTGTTTTAAATGTTCATATCCAAGAGAAATGCTGTCATCTTGATTTTAGGACGGAAGGAAACAAATAAAGTAGCAGAGGTGGACCAAAGTTAAAGAAAAATAAATGGAAAATAATACTAAAAAACGTTTTAACCAGTTAGATTAGGGAGGCAAAAAAGGCAATTTTACAAGTTAACCACATAACGGAGAAAGAGAACACAGTACCAGGAAGAATGTATGAGGAAGAAACGGAAATTAAACTAAGATGGGGGTTTGATCGACTTCAGCTGGTCCTTCATTCAACAACATATTTAAATCTAATTTAATCAGGTATTTTTTTTTAGCGTTTTACCTTAAAACGCAGTTACTACAGACGACCAATAAAACACTGACAACATTTCAAATATTTGAGGAAAAGCGCCCATAAAACCACAGTCACCACCTTGATTAAAACCGAAAGAGAAACATTTTGAGAGAAACCCAAAATGCTACAAACACTATAGGGTACGACTTTTATCAAAAAGATACGACGTGAAAGTGAAAAAGAAATTAAATGAGATGTGCCTCGTCTCACCTGTACAATCCCGTTAAGCTACACTTCTTGTCGTTTTGTCGAGGAGTCGATGAGCGTCTGTAATTTCCTGGTTCCTTTGCTTTTATTTTGGTCCATCACGTGCTAATCTATGCTTATTGTCATTTTGGCACAGTTGTCTTTTTTGCTGCCCTGTTACATGTTAGATGTTACATGTAGAGAAAAAAAAAGATAATTTAATGGGTAAAAAAATTATTAGCCTAATAAATAAACATAATCGCGAACGTTGGATTAATACAACGTATGCTTATAGTTAAAACAACTATTCCTTATTTTAAAAAATATATATTTTTTAATTAGGCTATTTATTAATCCTTATTTAAGTTAATTATATAATATATAAAATAAACATACTTTTAATAAATATTAAACTAATTAGATATAGATTAAAGGGATAGTTCACTTTGAAATTAAATTTTGGTATGTTTTAGCTTACCTCAAGTGCATCCAAGATGTAGGTGTCTTTTTTTTCCGCAGTAGTTTCAATTTTGATATTTTTAGGTCAAACCGTTCTTGTCTGTCAGTCGTATAATGCAGGTCTATGGTCACTGTCTCAAAGAGCATAAAAAAATTCCCCATCTTCCAAATTAAACAATTCCCCATCGTAAGTACACATTGATGGCCTAAGACACGAAACGAGCGGTTTGTGTGAGAAAACGAACAGTATTTATATCATTTTTACCTCTTATACACAGCCACGTCCAAGTGATCTGAGGGCGCGCGTGCATCCTGGTGTGTGACGTGTACGCAGACTGGTGCATAGATATATACACTAGATGTCGCCTTGTCTACGGCAGTTCATTGGAAGGAATGTCTTTAAGGCGACATCTAGTGTATATATCTATGCACCAGTCTGCGTACACGTCACACACCAGGATGCACGCGCGCCCTCAGATCACTTGGACGTGGCTGTGTATAAGAGGTAAAAACGATATAAATACTGTTCGTTTTCTCACACAAACCGCTCGTTTCGTGTCTTAGGCCATCAATGTGTACTTACGATGGGGAATTGTTTAATTTGGAAGATGGGGAATTTTTTTATGCTCTTTGAGACAGTGACCATAGACATGCATTATACGACTGACAGACAAGAACGGTTTGACCTAAAAATATCAAAATTGAAACTACTGTGGAAAAAAAGACACCTACATCTTGGATGCCCTTGAGGTAAGCTAAAACATACCAAAATTTAATTTCAAAGTGAACTATCCCTTTAATGGTGTCTTATGCAGTAGGCTAACCTAAAAATGTGTCTGATGTGCTTTATTTGATTATAGTTTGATAGGGGTTTTCCAACAGCAAACACCTTTTACTCTGAAACTGTTAAGGAAATACCAGCAGTTTACAGCTGAGCTGCTTAGATACATGTAATCTACGTTGAGTAGAAGAAATAGCCTACACGTTGCCATCGGTATCAAAATGTTGTCTAGGTAGGCAGCTAGAGACAAGAAGGTTTTTATTCTATTTTCTCATGTCGTGTTTGTGTCGCCATCTAGCGAAATTAGTATTAAACACCGGAAGAAGTAGGTCTACTCGAGTGTCTTCACTTGATGCACAGTAGCTATTTTTGTTTCCGACAAGATATAGAACACTTGATAACAACGTGGTAGTTGAGGCCTAAAGCCATAATTAGCATGTATTACTAATATATGAACGTACACTGGAAACAGGAAGACAGCCAGAGGAAATCATGTGGTTAAAAACACCATCATTTGAGCACACAAGCATGACATAAACACCTGTTTGGCTTGTTTCAGAGAATGCAGACTATTGGGTTCTAGAAGAACATGTTTTCTAACCATTGCCCAAATGCTAAAAATCCACATAACCACTATAGGTACAGGAACAATGAGAACTATTTTTTTTTCCTTTCATGATGCATTTGCTGATCACTTACAAAATGAGTCATCATCATGATTCAACAAATATTTGTGCTGAACTGGTGCTGATTTTGATGGAATGAAAATAATCACATTTAAAATGATTAAATGTGTGTTGCTAAGGGGTGCTTTAACATTAATTGAACTTACAATCCAAGCTGAGAGATAATTAGTATTTGTCTCTCAGAAAAGATAATTTAGTATATTGTTATGGTGTTTTCAGAACATTTATCAGCTCAGGTCACATTTATCTGTGGCCTGTGGTTATATTTGAGAACAAAAGCTTTATGGAACATTGTGAAATTTTCTCTGAACAATCATGACGGAAGATTTCAGTCATCCAGAAAGTAGGCTAGCCTTAGTTTGCAGAATTGTGGTGTGCATTCACCCTTTTCAATTTCATGCCATGCAAAACTTCCTGAAATAAATTATTAAATGAAAATATATCCATTAATGCCTCTGACAGACAGAGCCCTCGAGCTAAGAATCATATAGAGGTCTGGAACTTGAAAATGTGGCACTGCAAATTGTATCTATAGAAACTGAACTTAAATGTGATTGATTCACTTTTAGCAAATGTGAAATAAAATAATTTTTTTAAATATAATTTATCCCTCTTTAGCACTATATAGTGGCATGTATTACTATGTATGTATATTATGTATTACTGAAGTTCTGATGTTGTATTCTTTGTTTTCAGGTTGAGTTTTTAAATAGTCAAAGTTCAAAGATTTTAAGATTACTAAATGTGAACACAAAAGGGGAAAGCTGGGTCATTCATGTGACGAGGAAGTGGTTCAGTTATGGTCATATGATTTCTTACTACAGAACATAACTGTCATCATTTTTGTTTAAACAGCATAGGATAGTTTAGCTCTTGATTCTACTGTCTTTGATTTCTTTTCTTGGCTTCTCTTGGTTTCGACTTCCACAAATAAATTCTCTGATGCTTTCTCTTCCACCTCAGCAAATCTAAAACTAAGTCTTCATAAACACAGGAACGTCTTACGGTTACCATGGTTTATAGAAACGTTCTCAGAATTCAAAATAAAGGGGTTGGCACTGATGTTTTATTCTCTGAATTTTAATTTACATAATGTTTCATGTACAGAGAGAGGTGTGGTATTGACTTGAATTTATTAAAATGTTAGTAGTGTGACCTTTTTTACATTAGAATTTTACATTAGAAAATGATCATTTTGAGGTAAACAGTAAGATACCTTCACCCAAGTATGATGTACTCAAAATTAACAGTTTTATTTAATATGGTAATAAAAAGCCCTTGGTAATTTATATAATCAAAATATAAAACAGAGATCTCAGATCCCACCAGGGGAGTAAGAAAAAAAAAACACATAGGAGACTGAATAACACAATATCAAAACTTCCCTTTTGAATTTCAAATATTGCACAAAACAGTTTCGACTGCATGGGATTAAAAACAAGACATCTAAGACACAAGAGAAAAAATACACAAACTTGTGGTATTAAAATGAATTGCTTCTTTTAGAGAGTGTTTCCCAATCATTATTATATGTTGGAGCACATTGATAGTGATAATGAGTCCCTTTTATTGGTCAGCAGCAGACAAGTTCGGTCCCTTGTGAGCTCCCTGCTTCCAGCTCTCACATGACTGGGTAACTGGCAAGGCTGGCAATACCACATGCATTGTTCCGGTTACGAGCCATCAGGACATACCCCTTCTTTCCCCAGTCTTCACCCCAACTTCAGAAGCAGAAAAAAAAACACAGATGGATTAGGAGAAGACGCTAAAAGCACATTTATTTATTTTTAAACAACAATTTATTTTGAATAGATTTTCCTCACCTGTTCTTCACAATCCAGTACTTTTTGCCTTTCGGTGTGACTCCGTAACCAACAGCTAGCACTGCATGGTTGACATCATCCTTGTTGCAGTTGGGATCATAGTACACACCTAGAAATGGACATAATAAAGGTCAAGCCTTCTTAGTAACCTTTATTTGAACACAAATCAGACAATATAGATGTAGATGTTAATTACCGCTTTTGTAGTAAAGGAAGGTGGACTGCATGGCATCTATACCCACTGCCACAGGTCCCACCTTTGCCACAGCAGCAGTCAGTGCTCTCTCATTACCCTGAGGAATCTCTTTAAACCCTTTACAACTGGCTGCTCTCGCTGAACTGTTGTAGGCACATTGCTGATCCTGCAGGGGGCAGTAGTGAGATAAAAAAAATGAGGACTGTCATCAGGTAAATCATTGGTTGGCTGTGACCTTAATCCAATAATTTAAATAAATCTTTTAAATAAATAAAAATTTGCTTAATTATTTGCCTTCTAAGTCAGTTAGTATAAAGATGTGGTCACATTTACCGTGACTCTGCGAAATTTTGCAGGTGAAATACAGTCATTAAAATAGGAATCAACATGATTGGAAGTTCCACATGAGGGCGAACAAATTCCCAATGCAGATTACGCTCAAGTTGGTTACGTGAATTTGCTGTGCTGACCAACAGAAAGCTGCTTGGTTTAAAAGTGTGTGAACTGTTCACACAGTGCTTTATATGTCGCTACATTCTTAGAACAAAAGGTTCTATACGGAACCTTAAAGGGTTCTTTTAGACACTTCATAGAACTTTTCAGGGTTTCCCATCTTTGGATCATTTTATGGATTTAGCTGTAATTTATTTAATTTTAATTCTTAATTTTAATTGAATTTTATGAATTAAAAATCTCATAAACATAAACTGAAATATCCATTAAATATTCATATCCATATCCATAAAACGTGAAACATAAAGAGGGAAAGTTATTCTGATAAAAAAAAAATTACGAGAGCACATGGATTTAAAAAAAGAACTATGTGCACAGATAAATTATTTATAATAAATACTGCAATATACCATAAAAAAACAAGATTTGTCAATTTTGATTTCATGGTGTCTTTAAGGCTGACTAATACCATTCCAACATAGGGGTAGCCCTCCTCTGAATCAATGCCTTGGTTGTTTGCGACGTATTTGAAAGCATTTGTCATGTATCCTCCACCACAGCCGTCATTTTCAGTCACACAGTCCACCAGGTTCTGAGGACTGAGGTCTACCAGTTGACCTTTGGTCTTCTTCAGCTGACCTTCCAAGGCCCCAACAGAGCTAAAGGCCCAGCATGAGCCGCATGAACCCTGAGGAGAGCAAGAGAAAAACAGCACTTTACTAAGAAGCAGACTAAACTCTACTGATTTAAAACTATAAGCTTAATCGTTTTAACCACTAGATGGCGTCCAAGTACAATGATAACTGTAGTTGGTTTGATATTTAAACAGATGATTATAATGATAACCCTCATTCTGTGGAAAAAAGTTTGAAAGCACATTTCTTACAACCAGGAGTTAATGTGAGGATGATGATTCTCAGAATGAAGAAATATTACTGGAATATTTTGTAATTTCCTCACTTGGTTCTTGACAGAAGTGACATATCCCAGTTTACGGTAGTCAATTGATTTGGGCAACTTCCCCATTGTGTCACCAGGCACGAACGTGTTTGATGAGTCCCGGTCCATGGGCATTTGGAGTCCCATCACATTCTCTGCCACTTCTTCTAATGTCTGCAGAGAGATAAGAATTGGACAAAAAGGATCTCGCTTCTAATTCCTCAAAAACAGTCCTCAAAAACGTTAACAAGTTAGATCTAGTTTCAGTAAACAGGCTTTTAAAATATATATTTTGTTAAAGAAACATTCCTGTTGTCATAATCTTACTTATCTGCAAACAGGTTTAGCAAGTAAGATAACAAAACAGCAAAACAATGTTGAATTTTGACAACTTAATCTTAAACTGGGCAGTTTCACACACATACACATACATACATATATATATAATATACATATACATATACATATATATATATATATATATATATATATATATATATATATATATATATATATATATATATATATGTACTATACGGTTATCCGGACCACACCTGGTTGATGACCTACCCCTAAACCCGCCCCTAAACCTACCCGTCACTGTGTGGTCCGGATAACCGTATAGTTCCTATATATATAGGAAATGTTTCACAGCAGTCAAATATTAGTATACCGATATACTTACCATATCTCCAAAATGGTTCATGCCCAGATCATAGGTATGAATCCCCAGTTCATACTCTTTGTTATGGGCCTCAATAAGCAGCATGTTCTTCTCCCAAATTGTCCGTCGAATAGACTCTTCATCCTGCCCACCATTAATGAAACACACGTGTAAATACTTGACACAAACAATGAGTAATACCGAATAAAATTATTACTGTAAAGCATGTAAAAACAAAGCCCCATCAGAAAGGGACTTAGCCAGTGCATTTCAATCAATGTAGTCATAAAAACAAAAACGATACAAACTAGCTCACCAACCTAATTCAAGTTCCCCTGTGGTGTTTATATGAATATTTGGTGTTTTAAAATACAATAAGAAAAAACACAGTTCGAAATCGCTGGTGTTTCTGTCGTCACAAACAGCTGGTGTGAGTGAGTGGAGGCGGGAGTCGCGGGACAAATTTGCATATTCATACAACCTCATATATTAAATAAGGCAAGGGTGTAGAGTTACATTCAAGCTATTTTAAAGGCATGAAGAATTTTTTTTCCAAGGAAAAAAAATGTAAATATCATTTTGGTGATCAAAGATGAGTTTTAAGGGATAAAATTATTGACTACAGGGGAACTTTAACTCTTTTATCATCCCGAGGAAACAGAATTTGACTTTTTTTTTTTTTTTTTAGTCTTTATAGGATGCTACTCACCAGGCCATTGTACTCCCTCCTATGGGTGATTTTCCAGCTCT
Organism: Scardinius erythrophthalmus; assembly: GCF_964197995.2. Classification (NCBI taxonomy): domain Eukaryota; kingdom Metazoa; phylum Chordata; class Actinopteri; order Cypriniformes; family Leuciscidae; genus Scardinius; species Scardinius erythrophthalmus. Next base: position 15,245,194 of record NC_138236.1, read on the forward strand.
CCCATGCTTCATCCAGTGAGAGATTGTCCAGAGTGTGAGCTAGTCCACACCACACCACCAGGAGAATAGGAATTCCACCAAATGTATACATAGTGCCCTGAAAAAACAGACATACAGTAGATGTGTAAACCCACTATATACTATAACATGCTCGTGCAACTTAGTGCGTGTTAACCGTAAACCACATGCAAAAACGAAACCCCCACTGCAACCTATTTAGGTCAGTTTAGAGAAGTAAGGGTTGAGTGGTTATAGGCTATCCGATGAAGAAAATTACTGTCTACATTCACAAATAGCGTTAAAAAGTTTTCATTTTAAAAGTTTCGTGAACAAAAAGAAAGCGAAAGTATAGCAACAAAGCTGCATATACTTCAAATGTTTCGATTTTTTGCCTATTTTACGAATGTTAAATCATATTAACAATGTTAACTCTATTTAAGATTATAGAAAAATAAACTACAGAGTGACGATGAGGAACGGTTACCTGGATGATTTCCAGAAGTTCAGAACAAAAGATAGATGCTGGTTCACAACTGGTTAGTCGACGAGACGACGACCTTTTTATGTGCTGGAGTTTTGAGGAAGTTACTCTTGTTGCGGGAAAGGGGAGAAGTCACGCTGCATCTGGAATCGCTAAAACACCAGCCAAGAGCGATGATGTCAGGTGTCGAGTTACAGTTTTAGGAAAAGTGGGAAGTTGGGAATAGTGTATCCTACCAAGGTCGTGAAAAGGAGATTTAAAATGGAATGAAATTAAAATAAATGTAGGCCTATCTAACACCACCACCACTAACAACAAGATAATATTTTAGAGATCCCTTAATCATTAACTAAACCTTACAGTTGCCAGAAAGATCCATAATTTTACACAAATAAGAAGTTTTACATAGGCCTATTGAATTTTGTGCAGCGTTTCCTAAAGTTTTGGTAATTGGTTATATGTTGACGCAGTTCAACAGTTTTTTTTTCTTTTTGCCATTGATTTTCATTAGCATTTATAGGCTACTTCTGCTGGGCTAGTCATAGGCCTGCCTGCTAACAAAAGAAACAGTCACATCCAGCTTTTCAGGCAATTACATTTCTGTTGGGGATCCTGCAAAAGTATGGATGTGGTGAAGTAATGCACATTTTCTCATCTTAGTTCATAACCTTCTTCAGAAAGTTCATCTTCAGTCATCTCACATTTCCAGTAGGTCAGGATGTTTTTTAGCTGGAAGAAGACATATGACTTCAAACTCAACTGATTTGATGGTATCAATAAATAGCACCTCTTTCTGAGCATCATTCTCATGTGGCCCTGTTAGCTTGTCATGAACACGTCCCCTTGTTAGTCAACAACCTGAGTTCCCTGCACAATGTGTCAGTGTATGAGGTCTACATGAAAACTGACCCATGATGTCCTATAGGCATGCGGTCAGCACTAAGATATAAATGTATGTCGAGGAAAGTCCCATTAGTGTTAGTTGCTCGTGCTATGTGCAGATTACTCACAAACATACAAGCAAATCCATAAATATCACAGGCCAAAAGCATCATAGCCTGCTGACATGGTGACAAGACTAAGCAGACTAAGAACTATTTCAGCTTTTGTATATGGGGAACAAAAAACATGTGCCCGATTTATTCAATCCACTTTAAACACTGACTGGATTAGTTAAGTTTGCACAAATGTTTTGTGTAGTTGCTACTAATTTCAATTCATTGAGCACTACCCAACTACTCAACACTTTTTTTAGTGTAACAAGACTCTCTTCCTGTACCTTTTTCTGCATTTAAGTAGAGTAAGATTAATGTATACTAAAAAGAAACCTTCGGATACTTCTGTGCATCTTGTTAAATGTAATTTCTTTGGTCAAACACTGTTGAATTAATTTGATATTATTACATATTAACAATACCTGGAAGGAAGGATTGACTTTGACCCAGATACATTAAATGATTGAAGCATTTTTCAGTAATACACACCTGCTCATTCATGCATTACAAAAATTTTTACTTTTTTTTTTTTTGTTAATCTGATCCTGATCAGAGCCTGTGATGGTGTGTGCGTGTTTAAGTGTCGTTTTTCTAAAGCATTAAGGATTAAGCCTTATATTTCTAAACGTTTTGTGAGTGCAGATATTGTCGGCGTGAACACAATTAAATTGTTGTGAAATTATTTCATGTACAATACACATTATTTTTATTGTATTAATATTGAATTAAAAAGCTCTAGCATCCCAACTGTTGAGTCATGTTACACGGCAAAGATACCTCCCTCCGGTAGTTGTTGGCAGCAAACTCAACATCTGTTTCCTATAACTTTGCATTCCAGTCTAACCACACAGCTAAAGAAGCCCAGAATGCCTTGCTGCAGTCATATGTCTGTTCCCGTGACTATCACGAGACTTTTGATTCAGTTCAAAAGTTTTTTTTTTTTGCAGATTATTGTTCAGAAAGAGAACAACAGAACCATGCATCAAGCTTCCCTTTTTGTAAACACTATTGTATATAGTTTATACACTACCAGTCAAAAGTTTGCACACAACTAGCTATACCTATTTTTTAACATTTGAGAGAAACAGTAAAGTCCTCAAAATTATGAACAGAAATGCAGGTGACCGAAAAATGTTAAACAAATCAAGTCAACCTTTGTTAAGCTTTACACTCTGGGCTTCTTTCAACCAACGTCATGAGGTGCATTCATTTTTTAATATTAAATATATAAATATAATATTATATATTTCAAATTGTATTTTTTTTTTTTTTTTTTTTTTTTTAGTAAAAAAAAAAGTGCTGCATTCCATTCATTAATCCCATCACTGGAGCTTGCTTTTGTTTTCCAGTGCCGCCACCATTGATGCATAGATGTGCACATGCTGGGGATTAGAGTTGAGACACAGAGGGCCTGGCAAACTATACATTATTGTAGTCTTTGAAGAGCAAGAGCACATTCACAATTTCACAGCTGTACCATCTGCCACGTGCACAGGGATCTGAGAGTTTGTGATGGCAGGATTTGACCAATACAAATCAGTGTGCAGCAACTCTAAGCCAAGGTCAGTACAGCATTTGTGAAGGCAGGTCAGAGAGAGTTGTGTAAATGGATAAATGGATAAACAGAAAAATAGAAAGAGAGAGAGAGAGAGAGAGAGAGAGAGAGAGAGAGAGAGAGAGAGAGAGAGAGAGAGAGAGAGAGAGAGAGAGAGAGAGAGAGAGAGAGAGAGAGAGAGAGAGAGAGAGAGAGAGAGAGAGAGAGAGAGAGAGAGAGAGAGAGAGAGAGAGAGATTCTGCTGGGAATGATGTAGTAGATTTCAGAAGGTTGTGCTGGGATAGGAGATAAACATCCTTTTACAATCCTTTTTAAATGTACAATAAACAACAGCAAATAATCCCAATTCCTGGCTGAATACCAAGGCAGTGCTGCAGAAGACGTGTTAGAAAGGAGAAAACGCCCTGAATGAGAAGTAATTAATTAAAGGGCTCCCATGCATTTTCTGACAAAGCAAATTAAGACAGTGGCAGACAGTAAGACATCTTTGTATATAATTTAATCTATTTCAAATAGATTAATGGATAAGGTTTAATATTTGAAAGCTAAATATCTCCATAAATATCTAAAGATAGCTATCTCTGTTAAAAACTGAAAATACATCTGACTTAAGAACAACATGTTCTTTCTGTTCCATCCTCGACCTAAACACAGGCTCTACTCTTCAGCACAATGATAACCTCACAAAACAAAAGAAACACTTTAAATCTCAAAGACCATTAAGCATATCATCATATTCAATAAGGGAGAGTTGGTATAGAGCTAAATTTAAGTGTATTAATGACAAAACACTTTTTAATTAGTACAAAGACTGTGTGGGATCTGTGAATTAAACCACTTTATGATGATATCACCATAAAAAATAGCCAACATAACCTCCTTCGCAGTAAATAATGTTTTTTTCTTAAACACACTGTTAGAAACAGAGAGAAAAAGCTAACAATAAGACAAGGGTCAAGAGCCCACTGAACACTGATCGCCATAATGATGACTTCAAATGAAACATTTTCAGTAGCACATCTAAACGTTAATTCTCAATAAGAACTTTTGTAGATGTATGGCAGACATAAATTCAATATGTCAATCAATACATATAGCTTTGGAACTGCAAGCTTAAGTCGAACATGCAAACATGCAATTCCAAACTTTCTGAAACAAACGTTCAACACATAACAACACACATAGACATTTTAAACCTTATTCCGCCCCCAGGCTTTTATCTCCGCGCCCGAAATCTAAACCATCTGTCCCAGTGTCTGAGGCATTTAATTCAGACAATTTGATCATATTACAGTATCTCTATAGTTGATAACACTATAGTTAGACAGACAGTAACATGAAAAGACAAAGGGTTTGGTAAAATAGGCCAGTCTTGTTTTGATGGATTACTTTCGTGAAGTTTAAAGAACTTAGAGCTGCTTAATGAGGATAAAGGTGAATGCTTCCTATATTAGAGACTTTTCTGCACTCAGTCCCTTCTTTCATTTGAAATGTTTTCCCTCTAGTGGCCAGATTTAATTAAAATCCTACAGGCAATGTGGAGAGTGTCACTGTTCTCCCAAACCACTATCTGCTATTCCAGTGCAGATATCTCTGTTTCTATTTTACTTGCACTATCCATGGATTGTAATATAAGCAAATAACCATGTGAAAACCTGTTGCCATTGGCAATAGCATGACCTGCATGATTCATTGTTTTTTTTAGACTAAATATCACACCCCTGTTATTCATTTCATTTGTACACTGGTGCCAAAATTAGCATTTATGGTTCATTGGCTGTATAATTCTTGTCATCCTCACTAAAAAAAATAGAATAGAATAAAGGATAACATATCCTTTTTACATTAATGGTGCTGGTTAATGTTGTGTGATGTCCATTAAAAAGGCACTGAAGTTAGTTAAGAATAAATGCATTCTGAATGTTAGCGATTATGTGGCTACTCGTGGTTTTTTCATCATGAAGGGTAAAATCTAGCACAGACTGATTAACCACAGAGATGTTTTAAGGCAAGTTATATAACATTGTTGTCTCTCCACAGATGGTGAACTCCAAACTTTGTGTATTATAAAATGAAGGTGATTGGCTGTTCTTAAAAATCATTTATTAAAAGCTATTTTAGTTCCTGGGGGATCTGACCCTGGTTAGAGGATCTTGTTTGCAGGCCTGCACACATCTGACTTAAAGCCTCATGAATACAAATAGTTTGATTTATCATTATCTTATCTGCACTGTACTTAGCAAACACCATAAAAAAATATAGTTATTTTAACCAAAAAGTATTAAAAAAATAAAAAACCTTATACAGTTATTTTAAAAGACAATGAAAATGATTTTTTTTAACCAAAAATATTGTTAAATGTATTAAAAGTAAAAATTATGAATGATCTAATATACGGGAATGTACAAAATACAGTAGGCTATTTAACAAAGCAATAGGCCTACATACTTTTACAGTGCAACATTTTAATATATAAGAGTAATAATTAATACATTTTTAAATCAGTAGGCTATATGCTACAAGTAGCCAAGTGATTGCATAATCATGTGGAAATGGGAATTCCCAGAATTCCCTGTGGAACCACTGCAAAGCAAACATAATTTATTTAAAATGTTGGTCGGCCATTTTTAGACAATTTATGTTGCCTTTTAGTTGATGTTTATTGCATGTTAATGTTGCCTTTTAGTTGATGTTTATTGCATGTTATGGCTAAATCTGAGTCATAACTCTTGTAATATTGTCACATTTTTACAGTAGCCTAAAAGTCTGTCAAGGACGCCAGCTTTTTACCTTTTTTATTTATTTATTTATTTAAAGTAGACTAATTTCAGTTTTGGATTTTGTTCTCTTTTCTACAAAATACCAAGCAATTAAAACCAGTTTACCACAAAAAGTCACACTGTGAGCATTTGTATCGAATAAATCGACTAAAGTAAACATGTGTCCCATGAGATGTTTTCAACCATCCACAAGCCACGAGTCTCACTCAGGCAACCATCTGCTGCTTTACCTAAATCCGGAGATTTGGCCAAGCCTCACAAATATCTGTCATTCTCTCAGAGTGCCCTCACGAGTGTTATCCTTCATCAGCTCTGCTGAATAGACCAGTAAACACCGATCTGCTCTCTAAACCGCTGGGGTTTGGATGTTCACTCGTATTGAAACGGGCAGGTGGGAGTTGGAAGTTAGAGGAGCGAGTGCAGAGAGGAGCGTCAGTACGGAGAACAGCCAACCTAAATTAAGGTTACAATTATCCTACTAGACCCCGGAGGGATGTGTCGTAGACAGGAGGAATTAATGAAGAAACAAAGCGATTAAAAACATTCGGGTCTTGTCTCAAGACAGGCTCGTCGTCTTTCTGAGCACGATGTTAGAGGACATTGTGCAGAAGTGAGGAACTGCGAACCGAGATGGACAAAGACTTGGAGAGCTATGAAATCCATGCCATGCAGATAATGTGAGGGGAGCGGGTGAGTTCCTTCGTGTTTTGTTCTGATAGTTTACTTATAGTCAAAGTAATGTTTGTTTGGTGTTCTTCAAGGTTATGACTAATTTTGAAGTTACTCATTTCGTCACATTCAGACTTCTTACTCATGGATGTCAAAACATAGCCCATTGTCTGTTACATTATTTTAAGCTGAACAACAGACATTAAAGTTAAACGACTCTTGCTGTAGACTCTTGTTGTAACCACAATATGTGAGGAATTTCATTCTAACACTATGGTTTCCAATGTATAGATGATATTGTGGATGCACATGGTCAATTTGATGTATTCTTACATAGGCTGTTTACGTTTCTTTAAAAAACTAAAAAATATGATTCAAATAAATTTTTGTTAAAATATCAGGTAGTGTGTAAAGCTGGTAAATTGAGTAGAGATGGATTGATGAATTAGACTCAATGACTCTAGATAGATAGACTGACGATAGATAGATAGATAGATAGATAGATAGATAGATAGATAGATAGATAGATAGATAGATAGATAGATAGATAGATAGATGATTGATTGATTGACCAATTAGATTCAATGACAGATAGATAGATAGATAGATAGATAGATAGATAGATAGATAGATAGATAGATAGAAGATTGATTGATTGATTGATTGACTCTCTCTATATATAGATAGATAGATAGATAGATAGATAGATAGATAGATAGATAGATAGATAGATAGATAGATAGATAGATAGTTAGATAGATGATTTATTGACTGACCAATTAGATTCAATGGCTCTAGATAGATAGATAGATGATTGATTGATTGATTGATTGATTGACCAATTAGATTAAATGACTCTAGATAGATAGATACATACATAGATATAGATAGATAGATGATTGACTGACCAATTAGATTCATTGACTGTAGATAGATAGATAGATAGATAGATAGATAGATAGATAGATAGATAGATAGATAGATAGATAGATAGATAGATAGATAGATAGATAGATAGATAGATAGAGTTGTTTCTTAGTTTGTTTAAGCCCAATTGACAGGGCCAGATTTGGTTTTGGAGGCAAACAACTAAAAATAGCAGTCAGGGGCACCAGTGGTCAGCTGGCATTGTGTGCAGCATTCGCATTCCCGCATGGTCACTGAGGTTTCAGAGGCCCCTGGCAGTCATGGCTGTCTTAATTAGAACTAATCAATCTGAGCAAGTTCTGTCTAATGAGATTTCAAACAGGATCCCACATCCCGCATGATGTGCAGCACTGTAAATTCCTGTCGCGCACTCGTGAACCAGCGCTGAAGGAGCGCAAGTTTTGGGGCCGGTCCAGACGAGCACTTTAATCAGAAGCATTGTAATGCACAGCAGGGCCTGATTTATCACCAGTTGATGGGGCGGAGCGGTAAAAGCACTTACTTGATCACTGGTTTGTTTTGCTTGGTCACTTGACATTCTCATCATGCCCTCATATATCGGCATGTGATTTATGAGGTCTGCCGCTATGAAGTCATTTTGGAGTGGGGTTTAATATCACTGAACAGGTGCAGATGCCCTGTTTTGACCAGTTTTGTCTTTTTAATAATGCACAGCAGTTACCTTTGAACTAAATTTGAGATTTGTGGCCCTGATAAGTCCGCCTCACATTGTGAGCATCATCCTGGTTCTTTGTGTAATCCTGCTGCCCTAAAACGGACCTATTTAGGACCGCTTAGACAGTGAACTATCCAGGCCACCATATGACCCTGCTAATGGGTGTCCTGTATTACAGCACACAGCCAGATGAAGAGAACTTTCCCTACAGACCAGACCCATCTTTTAACTAAGCAATAGCCGTGCTGTTTAATTTTTTTTTTTTTTTTTTTTGTAAAGAATGTTTCATTTAAGAGCTGGATCTGTGACCCTGGATGGTAGGCAATCTGTCAGCACTAGAGTTTCAATGCCAATTGATGGATTAAAATCTATGGACGTCTAATACATGGGCGAAGCAGATTCTGTGCTTTTCACAGATGACATATGAGCTTAAACCACATCCATATGTGTGAACTCTCACAATCACACAAAAAATCAATGGACTCGTACTTGATTTATACTCTCTGCTTCAAGACACGTTGCATCAATGGAATGAAATCTGAATCCGGGCCCTTTTGTCTTTTAAAAACTTGATTCAAATTAACAATTAACTTGTGCAATGCACATATGCAGTGACCTTGTTACATTAATGCATTCAGTTTAGCCTGAGGTGACCTCGTTTTTGTGTCCTTGAAAAGTTACTGTTAAAGTCATTTTAAAACACTCATGCACATACAGTATGTGTGTTGCCTTCTGGCAGGCAGTAACATGCGAGATGATGATCTTGTGTTCAGTTTTCCATAGATACATTTATTTTGCATTACATTTTAATGTCTTTGGGTTACACAATGTACACGCACTGAATGAAGTGACCAGCACAAAGCTGAATTATCATAATCTGTCCTTCAGACATGTTGTTATCCCAGCGTGACCTCTCTCAGCTGCTCCACATAATCATGAAAAACAGTGAAAGCATGTACATTCATATTTGTTTGACCAAGTAAAAAATATAAACAACATATTAGATATTGTTTTCTGTGCTAAATACCTATAGCAATTATTTGTCTATAACTGAGTGTTTTTTTAATAGTTTTATTTCTGATTTCTGGCGCAAATTTAAATAATTATTATATTACAATAACAAGACTTAATGCATAAAAATACACAATAACAATGCAAATGTTTAAATTCAAAAATAATAATTTCAAGGGATGCACTGAGATAATCATGTTCATGTTATGGCTGATAAAAGATAAATGTTACAGTATCAAAACACAATTTAATATTTAATACTTTTTTGTCAAATTAAATAAACCTAAAAACTAAACCTAAACATTTTAAATGCTACAAGTGGATTTAGGCATTAGAAAATTATAATGTACAGTATATGAAAATCTGATATTTTTTTAATTAAACAGTGTTTTTAAAGTTGAACTTAAAGTGAGCATTAGATGACGGCAAAGGCAATCTAGATGTAAAAATAGGGGAAACCATAAGTCGTTAACCATAATTCAATAAATAGTTTAATAATTAAACTAGTAGTGTGCATGGTGGTTTGCTGTTCCCAGGGAAACTATAATCTGATAAGGTGTTAATGGCGTTGTACACAAAAACAAGACATTGGCAAACAACCACCACTAAGGCAGCAAAATCAGTCACACTTTAACAGAGGCTGAGACTATAAATGCTTGTTTTATATGCTACACATGCAAACACACAATGGATATGTTTTTTAAACTTTCAGCAAAGGTGGATTACAGAAGGATGAGCAGAAGCGTCTTGTAAATTCACTGTGGGCTTGAAATGCAAACACTTCGAGGAAGCATCTGTGTTTTGTGCATCCAAGTGTGAACCTCACCTTCTCTGTAATATTTATTTTTCCATTCCCCGGGCAAGCTCGAAAGGGAACAAATACTCCATGTCCTGAAGATCTGTCATCATATCCCATAGCTAAACAACACCTGTTTCTGAAAGCTTTGAATACTTGCGTTCATTCCCATGGCTTTATTCTGTGGCGGGGTTGGTAGGCCAGGGGCCATAAACAGCCTCTTTCTCACTTTGATGCAATTGTTTCTGTGAAGAACTGATGTGAGGAATTCTAATTGGAGATTGGAGAGTGGCTCAGGGTAGTTTCCCCCCGGCTGGGACGAGAATAGCACGGGCATCAAGAGGCAGGTGAACCACATTCCCTGGCTGCACTCTGAGGTTAGAGGTCATGCTAAACATGCAGGTTGGAGACCTCTGATATTGTCACTGAAATTTTAGACACTGTTGTAAGGTAAAATAAAGGGTAAAAATAAAATATCTTGTGGTTTTGGGTGACATTTTGTGAATATCCTATAATGTTGAAAGGTAATTTTCATTTCAAAATGGCTGGATTCCCTCATCATTTTGCTCTGCGCATCCCTCCCCTGACCTTTCACAGTAAAATACACAGCTAAAACTCAATAATTAGGGGTGTAACGATACGCGTATTTTTCGCGACCAAAATTTCGTTATTTCAAATGTAGGCGCGTCGCGCGTGGCAAGCGCGCTCATAATGTAAGAGACGCCGGCGCGACCACAACATTGCCCAACATCAAATGGCAAACGTAATGCAAGCGGAACGAAACTGCTCGTTATTGTGTGGTTGAAGGACCGTTTATCTGTTTGGACCAGTGCAGCGCGAGCCGATCGTGATCATGGGACACCGTCACTACACAGCGCTAATAAGAGATCCAGTAAAGAAAGCATTTGAATTCGCCACAGAAGTAATAACATCACTGCGAGATCTAGAGAAAAACATTCACATTTCTCCGTTATTAACGGATCAAACAGCGCTGACGACGTGGAAACCTGGAAGAAACATTGTGCCATGAATGAACTATCCAGTGTCCACAGATCAGCAACATTCACCATGGATTTACTGTAGTAACACTACACTGTAACCATGGAAGTTTGGCAGGAATAGTAGGCTATAATGCCTTCAAGTAACATTAGGCTACGGCGGTTTTATTTTGACATTATGAATACAATTGCTGCCCTCAAATGTTAATCTGAGCTAAAATAAACCTTTGTTTATAACTACTACATTATTACATTTCATTTTTTCCAAGGAGCTGTTTTGTTTTATATGCTCCTAAGAAGAGTCAATTATAGCTCTAGAATTGCTCAAAGTAAAAAAAAAGATCATACTTTATGATGTTAGTTTTAATAAAAAAAAATTAAAAAAAATTAAATCAAGGAAATTTCTCTGTCATTTCTTTCTTTTTGCTTTATCAAAAACATACCGAACCGTGCCGAACCGAACCGTGACACAAGTGTATCGTATCGAAACCGAACCGTGAATTTTGTGAACCGTTACACCCCTATCAATAATACTTCTTTTCTTACTGTTATAAGCCCTTCTGCATGCCTGGAGCCAGTGAAGTGCAAATTGGAGTCTATCTGCAGAGGCTTTAAGTGTTGTGTTTACTAATGGAGTCAGGGGAACAGCTACAGCAGCAGTGGAAAGCTTTTGCCCCCCTTTTATAGTATCTGGCAGACGTCCATGTCAGTTATTGTAACCTAATGAAGCCTGTCTGACCCTGATGAGTTTTGACTGTTGATGTGAAAGTTTGAAAATCAGGCCTGAAATGAGAAAAACAACACATTATTCGGGTGTGTTCAGCTTAGTGAGGGCTGGCTAACTGTGATGACATTGCATCAGATCGACAAGGGCACACTCGATGTTTGGCAGAGTGTTGATTGTTAGATAAGAGCATTGCCAAAGCTGGAATGTAGGACGGTCCTGTATGTGATTATGCAAAAGTTTTACTATGAGGCATCTTATTGGGTTTGGGCCACAAATTTAAATTTTAACAATGTTATTGAAAAAAATATAAACATGTTTTGTGTGCATGGTTTAAAGGGGTGATATAATGACCTTTTCACAAGATGTAAAATAAGTCTTTGATGTCCCCTGAGTGTGTATGCAAAGTTTTAGCTCAAAATACCCCACAGATATTTTTATACAGCATGTTAAAAGTTGTCACTTTTTGAGGGTGAGCAAAAACGCACCGTTTTTTGTGTGTGTCCCTTTAAATGCAAATGAGCTGCTGCTCCCAGCACAGAGGGCGGAGCTTCAACAGCTTGAGTCCTTTTGCCTCACACAAACATGCACTGGAAATTTCAAAAACTTTTAGCCTTTTATGTTCAAACCGGAGTCAGAAAGATGAAGTCAGACTCAAGATGAAGTGACAACATGTAGACAACATTTCTGAATGGTTAGTGGGTGAATTTATGTAGCTTATGTTTAGTTATCCTCTAGTCATTAATTAGCATATTCTGTCTTGATAATCTATAAATCGCGTTCCCGGGGGCGGGGTTTATTTAAATTTTAGGGTTAGTGATGTCACTAACCTGGGAGGAATGTTGTGTAGTCCCTACCAGCCTTTGTTGTAGTCCTTAAAAAGTAATTTCTTTAAAAGCAAATATCTCCCTTTGCTTTGAACTTTGAGCGTTGTAACTTTGCAGATGTTGTTTATGCTTAAACAGCAACATTACACACTAACTAAAGTTAGAAAAGTGAAATCATTCAACCACCCCTTTAAAATAAATAAGAATATAAAATATATTTTATATAAATGTATATTAATGTATTTTATAAATTAATATACAGTAAGAATAAAGCAAAATATAAACACACACACACACACACACACACACATATATATATATAAATTAAAATATGGATATTTTACATTTTTATTTATTTTAAACCACAAATACAAATAAAGGCATAGGAAAACGGTTTTACTATGAGGCATCTTGGGTTTGGGCCATCAAAAAGTAATATATATATATATATATATATATATATATATATATATATATATATATATATATATATATATATATATATATATAATAAATATGAATAACATATAGCCTAAACAATTTATTTTAACCATAAATGCTATATATAGAGATTTTGTACAGAACAAGAAAAATATTTTTAATTGAAAGCAATCTCAAAGCCAGCTGTCGAGATGTTTTAGCATTAAAATCATGAGATCAAAATCACTTATGCTAAGTTTTCTTGCTCTTATTAATAGCAATCAAGATGAGCTTAGTTGTCTGACAGTGTGAAAATGCCATTTAGGCAAGCAGCAAGACACAGAGCAAGAGTTTTGTCACCTCCATGTTCAGATCTCCTACACCTGCTGCACTGTGTCTTTCACAAGACGACAGAGAGGGATTCACACCCTTAATTTGTGTAAGCCAGGCTCTCTGCTGTGTGGAAAACCAATATGGTGTCAAAACAGCCAAGCCAATAGTGATTCTCTCTCCCTCCTTTGGCTAGATACGGCATTATGAGCTTAGTTGGCCAGTATAAGGCCTTTGTGTGGAGACTGGGGACGACACTGAACTGGAGAGCTCAGAGAAACAAGTCAACCTCATTTTAAGTGTTTTTTAGCAGGAACAGGTTCAAAATAGATGCTTTGTGTGTAAACAGGAGAACAAGAGAATCCCAGACCCATGTGAATAGGCTATATTAAGCAAGCAAGCAGTGGGAGAGGTGCAATGCAAGGCTGGTAGGACTTTGTCACGACAAGGTAGGAGTTTGTACCCATTTCATTCAGTTCATTTGTACGCAAAGTACTACTGTACCAGAAATTTGTACAAATACTATGTATAACTATGATATATTAAGCATTTAAATTCCAATTTAGTTTATTTTTATAGACTTTTTATGTATTTAAAAACAGGTCTGCTAATGTGATATTTTAGAGATGCAGTTTCTGATATCTACTGACCTTCAAGTAATTCTAAACCTGTTTTTTCTAAAAGATTCTAAAAGAGTTTTTCTTCTGTTAAACACAAAAGAAGATATTTTGAAGAACCAAGCAGTTTCTGGTCCCCATTGACTTCCATAGTATATATTTTTTTTCATACTATGGAAGTCAATGGGGACCAGCAGCTGTTTGGTTACCCACATTCTTCTTTTGTGTTCAACAGAAGAAAGAAACTCATAGAGGTTTAGAACAACTTGAGGGAGAGTAAATGATGACGACATTTTCATTTTTGGGTGAACTATCCCTTTAAGTATTTTGTTAAATGTCACCTTTACTGAGGTGTACATGTGAGGTATTGAGGTTAATAAATTGAAGCATCTTTATGATGCAAAATGTTTTCTGAGGCAAAGACTCGCAAGCTGTCTTTCCCTTTAGAGGTGATGATTCATGAATAAAAACTGTGCATGATAAAGATAAATAAAAGATTCTTGTGCTGCTTATTGACATTTAACGTTCAGTGAACAAACAAATCCAAATAGGCTAAATTACTGAGGATAATTGCACTTATTGAAAGAACAAATCTCATTCTCATCTCAATCCATCACGTTGCCTTGATTTCCTTTCTCAGTACAAAGCTAAACATCCCAGGTGTGTAAAGTTCTCTCAAAACCCACATTGCTATAATATTTTGTTTCCTTTTTATTTTTTACAGTGCAGTTTTACCTTAATTCAGTGCATGTATGTTCAGATAATGAATTACTCTTGATTTAGACTGCATGTTAAATTCATATATTATTGTGCAGTCCAGTGTTTTTCTCTGGGCTCTGATGGGTCGTTTGGCTCAGCTCAGTCCATTAAACTGAAGCAGTCAACGTCTGTCCATGCTGAGTGGGTAATTCCTAATTTGTGTCTAGGTCTCTGCACCTGCACCCTGTGACATGAGGTTAAGATGGACTGTAGTGAAAGTGCCCTGCACACACCTGTCCTCTCACATCAGACCCACTAGAGATGTAAATGCAGAGGGCTGGACTGAAATAAGCATGTTACCGTGCAGCTGTCACCTGTCTAATCATTTTTATTTACTGTCAGGGTTATGTTTAGGTCTGTTTAGTTTTGTATTCAGTTATTTGTTCCCGTTTTGCCAGTGTTCTGTGTTCCCTAGTTAGTTTCCTTATTAGTTTCTACGTACAGTTCTTTCAGTGTTCGGTCTCGTTTACGTTTATGTTTAAGTGTGGTTAGACTTGTTATGTCTCCTGTGGGTTTCCTGAAGTGATTGTTGAGTGTATTAAATACTATTTCCTTGAATCTCATGGTGCCGTGCCGAATCGTTACATTTCCCAAATGAGTGTGCATTTAAATCACACACATACATTTTGCTGTCTCGTACAAAAACATGTCTAGAATGTTCCACTGCTGTCCTTCATCAGGAATGGATGAAAAGCTGTTCTACAACTTCAGTTGTGTCTGGATCAGTCGGTCTGTCTAAAAGCAGAGGATTAAAGAGATTGTTAGCACAAATCATCATAAATCAGTCTCAATATTTTTTGCTGTTTTTTCTCTTCTCTCTGCTTTAGGCTTTTGGAAGTGTGACGTAACGTCTAAATGTGACTAAATGCATCTCCATCGAACACTGAGCCCGACATAGATACCATCCTGAAAATATCTGGTTATGAGAACTGGCACTACAAAAGTCCCTTGGTAAGTATAACTAGACAAATAAAAAATATGAGTTATGGGTAAAGCAGCAACGTTTGTCTTCTAATTCAATAATTTTACATCTATAGCTCTTGAAAATGCTTATTTTAGATGCAGAATAATACTTCCGTTGTGATTGATCAAGATGCATTTGGGTCAATAACAAAACACTCATTTTCATTTATTTAATTTTTTTGTTTATATCTATTGATTTATTCAAAAAACATTAAAAAAATTAAAAATAAACATATTATGCAAATGCATCTCATACATACAATTACTTCTCTTCTATGATGAGCATATTTTTAATTTCTGAATTGAAATGAACACTGATATTTTGGGGAGAGATAAAGTCACATATGTCAGGGTAATAAAACGTGATGAAAATAATGTCATAATGAAAAAAAGCCAAATTAAAATAATGAAATTCTTGAAAAGAAAACCTTATATAATCTATTGCTATTCATTCTTAGAAAGAATATTTTAACAAGACTGATTCAATACTTATTAACTGTTAAGAAGATAGTTTTTTACTTTGATTAATATATTTAAAAACATTTTTGAAAATAGCTAATTAAATCAATGATTACATTTTTTTTTTTCCAATTTAATGACTTGTGTGACCATCAAGTATTCTTTTCCTAAACTTCTTCAGTGATTCAAAAGGTTTTTCAAAACCCCATGAAATCAACAAGAATACACAGATTACAACTTGATATTATGTTCCTTATTGTGGACACACTTATATGTCATTTTCCTTTTTTGCAGGAAGGAGGTAAGATGTTCATGGATCTGTGTGGCCAGCGAGGCGCATGGACAGTCCTGCTGCTGTGGTGCCTAAACCTATCAGCTGCTGACCTCACCTGCCCGCAGAAATGCACTTGTTACCGTGACACGTTGGAGGCCAACTGCTCCTCAAGACACCTGACGGGTGTGCCTGAGGGGTTACCCAACAATGCCAAACGCGTAGACCTTTCAAGAAACCAACTGAAAACGCTGGCTAGGCGTCAGTTCTCCGGCCTGTCAAAGCTTGAGGACCTGGACCTGAGTGAGAACATCATCTCCATGATTGAGGTGGAAACATTTCAGGGGCTGAAGAACCTGCGATACTTGAGGATAAAGAACAACCGCCTGAAGATCCTCCCGGTCGGGGTCTTCTCCGGCCTCTCCAACCTTCAACGTCTGGACATCAGTGAGAATGAGATCCTGGTTTTCCTGGATTACACATTCCGGGACATGACTAACTTACAGCAGCTCGATGCAGGAGAAAACGACCTGGTGTTTATCTCGCAGCGGGCTTTTGTTGGGCTGCAGGCGCTGAAGGAGCTGAACGTGGACCGCAGCAATCTGACCTCCATCCCCACTGAGGCTCTGTCGCAACTTCAGAGCTTGACCAAGCTGCGCCTGCGCAGGCTGACCATAAGCGTGTTGCCCAACAATGCCTTTCGCCGACTGCACCAGCTGCGCACGTTGCAGATCCTCCACTGGCCTTCTCTCGAGACGTTACATAGCAACAGCCTGGTTGGTCTCAACCTTACCACTTTAGTTTTAAGCAACTGTAACCTTAGCTCTGTACCTTACGCTCCACTGCGCCATCTCACTTACCTGCGGTACCTCGACCTGTCCTACAACCCCATCACCTCCATAGAAGGCAACTTGCTGGGGGAGCTTCTGCGGCTGCAAGAGTTGCACCTGGTAGGTGGGAGCCTGCTACGTATTGAGCCAGCTGCCTTCAGGGGTCTGGTCCACTTTCGTCTGCTCAACGTGTCCTCGAATCGTCTGACGACATTGGAAGAAAGCGTCTTCCACTCGGTAGGGAACTTGCAGACACTGCGGCTGGACAGAAACCCGTTGGCTTGCGACTGCAGGCTACTCTGGGTTGTGCGGCGACGTCGGAGACTGGATTTCGACGGCCGCCAACCCACCTGTTCGGCTCAGAATCAGCACAAGAAGGCATTTCGTGACTTTTCCGAGGCTGATCTTCCGGTTATATTTACGTGCAGACGAGCGCAGATTCTGGACCGCCAGCTGCAGGACGCGAGTGTGTTGGAGGGCGCGAGCATACGGTTTGACTGCAGAGCCGAGGGCTATCCGTCGCCTTCTATTACCTGGCTGTCAGCCCAGCAGACTGCACTTAGCTCTGTCGGGAGAGTACGAGTGCTTGCTAATGGAAGTTTAGAAGTGCGTTATGCCCAAGTACAAGACAGTGGAACGTATCTGTGCACTGCAGCTAATGCGGCGGGGAACGACAGCATCTCCGTGAGTCTGCAAGTGGAGGGGCTCCCACAAAACCGCACCGCATCGTATTTCTCAGACGAGGGATGGATGGAAACTTCACTGCCTCCTTCCACTAACTCCTCCACACGAGTGTCAAGTCCTTACCCGTTTGATGCTAAAACTCTCATCATTGCTACCACCATGGGATTCCTCTCTTTCCTCAGCTCTGTGGCGATCTGTTTCGTGTTTATGTTCTTCTGGAGTCAGAGCAAAGGACAGATAAAACACACCGCCACTATAGACTTTGTGCCACGATCATCCATGGGTGGAGGTGGAGATGGTGGGGACACTGGGAGATTCACAATGAAGCTTATTTGAGCTGGATAATAAGAATAACAATTAGTTGAGCCTTTAAAACTGCAGTAACTCTTAAAGTTGCAGCTTGCCATCACAGCAAGGTACAAAGCCTTATGATAACATATTTTGCAAGCCTGATTGACTTTCATGTAAATAGGTACAGTATAGTAACTTATCTTTATAATAATCTCATTCATATGTAAGTAGGTTTAACTTCTCTTTTTTAATAATATTTTAGCTGAAAAGTTAGATTATTATCAAATTTAAGATAAGTAAGGTAGTATCGTTGCTTGAGCAATTCCAAAGTCTGAAGATAAACAACAAACAAATTTTCTTACTGTCCGATAGTAATAATTCATTTTGATAAAATATTAATAATAATAATTAATAAAATACTTAATAAATAAAAATTAGATTTTTTTTACTATTATTAATAGTAAATTGTATTTGAAATAGTTTTAAAAATGTAACTACATTTATTTACTACTAAATTATATATATATATATATATATATATATATATATATATATATATATATATATATATATATATATATATATATATATATATATATATATATATATATATATACACACACACACACACACACACACACACACACACAATCACACATAGTATAGTGACTAATAAATAATTAAGCAACTGTTGGATATTATTTTGGTGTGCCCTCGATTTGGTTTGTCATTTTTTTAGGCTCACAGCTCTTAGTATAATGAATAAAATCTCTTCCTTTGTAAGGCCTCAGGCACAGTTAGCCTTTAGAGATATTCATTTCACTGCCAAATTAAACCAGAACACGCCATGCGATGATGCATTTCACAGCAGTTACAATGCAGTTTTAGAAATTGTAATATTGTTGCACAAATGTATATGCAAAAGACCGAAAAAAACCCCATAGATCTATATATGTCTTAACAGCCTATTATCATCTATTGTAGTTTGTAGAAATTAAAACATTGCAACAGGAAATAAATGAATTTAACTAATAATAATTTTTTTAAAGTTAAGGATTTTAAATGGATGATAAGTTATTGAAATGGACTGCTGTATTATATATTGTGTGTGATATTGTATATTACAGATGTTATATTTATAGGTTGCAGTAAGATTACAAAAACTTTGCAAGGTCGTTCAGAAATGTCTTTTTTTTTTTTTTTTTTTTTTTTTTTAATAAACATCATCAAGTGATGTTATGCCATGCTAGTGGCTCTTATGGCTATGCACACATGGCTATGTCATGATTGCACACGCACATGGTTATTTACCTAAGATGCTTTGCGATTTATGTAATGTATATAAGTTATATTTCCACATTTTGATGTTTTTGCTAATGCATTTGTAAGTTATAATATTTTGCATTGGATCATTAAAGACTATGCAAGTCTGCCTGTTCAGAAAACCATCTTGTCTCACTATTTTTACTCCACAGGGTTCCATTTTAAACCTCCTCATTAAAAATGCAAGCACATTTCTAGGTAAATTTCTGAGTCCTGAAAGTCTGAACAATTTAGATACTGTGATCATATCTCTTTGTTACTCTGGTGCATGCAGTGTAAAATTGTCCAGATGTAAGCTCCATCTGTTTCATCAGTGCAGCACCTATAACCTTGAGTGGCTGCAGTTTTTCTTTAGCTCATCTGATTGTGGAGGATAAATGACATGAGGTGTAAGAGAGAAGAATCTGCATAATTATCTGCATCAGTCACTGTCTTGTTTGTTAAACTGAGAAATAATTGTCTCCTGCTGCCTCTCATCTGATTACCTACGATTAATGTTTTGATTTTACAGAATTTATGCCATTCATTCAGTCAAATTGATACGTGATAGATGATGGATTATTGTCTAACAGTACAGGAAGAGACGGGGAACTTGCAGTGGTTTTAGTCAGGCTGTCGTTTTTTTGGACAGACAGTTCTCAAGCTTTAACTGGATTCTGCTGAGAGAGAGAGAAAGAGAGCGAGAGAGTGAGAGTAAATAATTTCTGCTGTTGCCCAGAATAACCCAGAAAAAAAGATGATAATCACGTGTATGACCAGTGGTTTAAACCCTTTAGGATTACCTCTAGATGTCTCAATCTGTTATATAGGTCTGTCTGGCTACAGGCGTACTATGATCAAATAAAAATGCGTTGCAATTAAACTACAACTAAACAAAATAATAACAAAATTAAATAATCATTTTATTAAGATGAGAATGTTGTCACGTTTTTGTGATATATATACACACAATAAAAAATAATAAACATACTGCACAGATATAAAAGTGTGTGTGTGTGTGTGTGTGTGTGTGTGCACTCATAAATGTATTGTACAGTATGTTCCGATCTTCCTGTTCTGTACTCACTGATGTGAGGACTTATTTGTGCCACCACTTTGACCAAAATATGGCGCTTTTGCCTTTTGGCCACTAGCTGGAGCCAAAGAAAGACATATAAAAGAGACGATAGCCTGTACTATACAAAACTGCACCAGAAGCTTTAAAATTGATGTCAGTTTACACAGACATAATTTGAGAGATTTTGTGGTGCCAAATAATCTACAATGAATGGAAGAATGTAAATATGTTTCCTGGCCCACTCTGCTACTGATGCAGTGAGCTTTGGCTTGTCTGAGCTCCAAAAGTATTGATGAACCTGATGAATAGGACAATAACATGGGCAAGATGCAGAGTGAGCAGATTCTTATAGCTGATTCTGTCAAGAACTGACAAAGCAAATTTAACAGTTCACTTGAAAAAAAACAGATAATAGATTACTCGGACAGTGTGTCACATGCATCTTAAAAGCATCTGTAACAACAGTTCCCACAGTCAGGAATATGCCATGGTATTGCTAATGGCCTACTTTGTTACAAATTTCATTATATATATATAACTCTCAGAAAAAAAGGTACAAAAGCTGTCACTGGGACAGTACCCTTCAAAAGGGTTCTAATATGTACCATTTAGGTACTAATATGTACACGTTTGGTACCAATATGTACCTTTGAGGAACTTAAATCCACACTTTAGGTACAAAGGTGTCTTTTGAAAAGGTACCGCCACAGTGATAGCTTTTGTACCTTTTTTTCTGAGAGTATACAGTATATAGGATTCTGAGATTCTTACAAATATATCTTTACTTAATGGCAATTAATAATGATTATTATTACACATTATATAATATGTATACACACCATTGTCTGTCAGAATACTCGATTGTGATTGGCTGGGAGGTGTGCGTTCAAATAGTGTAATGCACAGGTAGTTCCAGTCAGTTAAACCACCATATTAATGCGCTGCTTTCATTGAAGCACACACACACACACACACACACACACACTACTGCACAGACAGACGCAGCACGCACATCTCTCTCTCTCTCTCTCTCTCTCTCTCTCTCTCTCTCTCTCTCTCTCTCTCTCTCTCTCTCTCTCTCTCTCTCTCTCTCTCTCAGATATTTACATTTACATTTTAGCAGACGCTTTTGTCCAAAACTATATATCTATATATATCTTTATATTCTTTAAACTGCCATTAACTTATATGCAGGGTATTTTTTTGTGAAGGTTAAAATACTGGGTATTTAACATCTCCCCAGAAATGGGGGGGGGGGGGGACATTGGCCCTATAAACATTTCTAAATGTTTAAATGTTATAATGTTAGCAACACCCCTGTCTAAATGTAAATTATAATATGTATACATCTATGAGATCTACAAACTGAAGTGTATTTAAGTGGAATGTCAATGCATGAATTAAAATGCATTAAACTAATAAATAAAGTGTTTAGCTCACTGTATGGTTGTCAATCCGCGTGAGCGCATGTCCGTTCGCCCTTTTCTCTCTCTTTCAGAAGTGTGACGTGAAGGCAATTACCGCTCAGATTCTCACAGAGGACTGAGGGACACGGCAGCACCCGCTTATCACACACACTTCAGGCAAAACAACACCATCCTTATCTGAGACAAGGCTTATTTTAACGTGTCGTCACTCTAATTAAAGCATCACTCAGCAACATGAATCTACTCATACTGGCGACTCTGTTCTCTGTGGTTTTGGCCGAAAAATCACCCCGGCTAAAATTTACCGTGATGGGTAAGGCTTTATTTTCTTCAATGATATAGTTTAATTCTGTGGAGAGGTCTGGAATTTTCTCGTTCTCAGGTTCTGATGTCATGTTTATCTTTACTGAAGCAGAAATTACGAATCTTATTTTCCCCTCAAGAAAAAAATGCTGCGTATTAAGTCGGGAAGTAGAAGGAAAAAAAAAAAAAAAAGATAGAAAAAAAAAGTCAAATAACAATGTTAGTAAATTGAGGCAAGCTAAGATGAGGCACTGACTGCTTTACATTGCTGTTTTGAAAACAAAAAAAAACAATTGAGGCTCACATGCACGTCATGACTTCACATCATGACGTATGTGTGATATTAATCATGGTTAAGAGTACACAAGCCTAGACTACAATGAAAAATAAATACAGTAAATGCATCGCTTTAATTACTGACGTTGTATAAAAATGAAGTATATAGTGCCGATGCCAACATATAGCCTATGCAGCCTGTTAAGTATAACTGATGGTTCATACAATGATGCTGGAAAGATTTTTGCCTGTGTAGTCATAGTAACATCTCCTGAAGATATGTTAATGGTGTATGGGTTGGTCAAGAGCGAGTGGTCTGTAGTAAACAAGCGCCTGAATCTTCCTGGAGGCTACTGAATAAGTCATTTTCTGAAACGACCTTTCTAAACTTGTAAATGCATTGAATGTCATTGCTGTTTTGAAGCAATTTTCCTGTAGAATACGCAGCAAGTGGGTTAGTTTTAAGGACGCAATCTACAGAGCTGCAATGCAGGTGTGTGAGCTAACGGGAATGATGGCACTGCAGCAACTGATGCATTTCCAAAACACAGGCTACAACATGCGATCCAGGGAAAAACACACTCGCATTTGCAGGATAGCCATGGAAAATTCCACGAAACCCACCTTTATAATTTATTCCAAGCACGTTCACAGACTTCTATGTCGATACAAACGGTATGGGTCATGTATTTGTTTAAAAACACCAACATGTCTCACGGCCATCCCCTCAGTGTTACGGGAAACTAAAACCTCTCACAAATACACATAATATGAGAAACCGTGAGAGCCCAATATAAGACTCCATTGAGCTTGTTGGTCTTGACCGCCCACTTCAGCACCGCGGACAGCGACCTCTTCAATTCAGCGCACGTCTTCACCAAGGATGCGATCGGGAGACAAATTCTCTGATGAACTAAAGTGTTATGGCAAACGAGAGCTGTATATGCAAATAGAAACCGGCTCAGACTGGTCTGCAGGCTTTTTCGACCTCTTCAGCCCCTCCTTCGAATAGCCAGTTATTGATTGTGCTGAAATACCAGCGCAGACCGAGACAAACACCTGTTGCAACGTGTTAGTTTTATGAAATAGTCGCGAAGCTCCGCTTTATATAATGAAACAATTCTTTCAAATTACAAAACAGTTTTAATTTTACGGTTACCCCTGACAACCACATTTGACAGTATTCTCCATTTGGGTATAATGAAAAACGCCCACATTAGCGGCTAAGGCATTTAAGCTAATCATTTAAGATCTGTAGTTCTCAACTGGTTTTGCTCTAAACCCCAGATTTTACTGTCAAAATCAAGTGATAGCATTTAAATAATATGATATAACATTTAACAAAAGCACAGGTCCAACAATATGCAAAATGATTTATATAGAACAGTCTAAAAGGAAAATTGACACACACAACAGCAAAAATGTGATGACCAACACCGGACTATGTTATACTGAACTATAAAACCAAGTGATGATTTGGACCAAAACACTAAGAGTCTGGATGCACAGCCTTTCATCTCAACAACAAAAGATAGAGGAAGCATTTATTGCATTTACAGTGGCTCATATAAGAAGAAGCCTTTATTTTTTATTATATACACATTTTTCATGGCTAATTTTGTTATTTGTATTGTTTTTTCCGTGTGGCCAATTTTTTAATTGCAACCCACCCGCTGAGAACCACTGATTTAGTAGATGTACATTATTCATTTGTGCAATATGTGAACATATACAACATGCAAATTTCCAAATTCCCTTTTTGTACACTGCCTTTCTGCATTTCATTTGTCTTTAGAATCCCCTCGGTTTCGCTTCATGAAACCGGAGAACTACACGACGGTTTACCACCAACAGGAAACTGATGTCCTGTATGTGGGGGGCCAAGGAGTCATCTATAAGCTCAGCTTCAGTGATAAAGGAGTGCATGACAAGCAGGTAGGGATGATGACACCATAACCTGGAGCTAAAGTAGATCTATCACTGCTCTAAATCCTGACCTAGATAGCTGGTACTCGGCAAGTAGCAAAACTGTGGTATTTATGGAGCAGAACAATGTCTTATAATGGAGGTAATACTTGTGGTTGCATAAAAGCAAGCTTTTCTTTGCAGTGGGGGATAGTTATAGCTTCTTATCATTTTACTACAGCCATAACATTTTATGTTCTGTTTTCTCATTGCAATTCTAGAATATACAGTAGCTATAAAATAAATGAGAACAATTCATTCCTACATTATTATGTATGCAAGGCTGCATGATTAGTAATGGTGTTGATGTGTTCACAGATCCCTGTGGTAATGGATGAGAATGCAAAAGCGAAGTGTCTCTCATCAGTGTGGAAGGTAAGAGAGACAAACCCACAATATTCAGTCAGTTCAGACCTCAAGCTGGTTGGCATTTCAAGCAAAGAAAAGGATTATCTCAACTCATTTAAACCGTGCGATTCAATTCACTCACATATCTTACAGTGCACGAGAAATGACTAGCATAATGTGTCCAGTTATCCATTTCTCATAAATCCACTGTGTGAATTACACACATCAGGTTAAGCTGGATTATAATAAATAGTGAATTCTGAAAATGACTTTAATCAGAACATTTATGAAGGGATTTCCCAGACGCTCCTCAGCCTGGCTGGATTCACTGCCCTGGTTCAACATCTACAGAAATAGTCACCCATGCTGAGCAGGTCATCACTCAGAGTTGACTGAATGAGGCTATTTTTTAAGGGTAATGGCACAGACAGAAGGCCAACACATGAGTGATGGGCTTCTTTAAAATCGAAATAACGATAGTCGTAACTGCTGAAGTTACAAATGCACTTAGTATAGAAAAAGGAAAAGGAAAGAGCCTCTCCAAGCCCACAATTAGATGGCATGCTGTATTTCGCAACTATATTCTTTCTATAATTTATAATATATGATGTCTGTATGTTTTGCATTGACACATATCGTGTTTTTCATCTTTCTATAGCAAGAGTGTGATAATTTCATCTCAGTAATTGAGAAAGTCGGCGATTCATTCGTGGTGTGTGGGACAACAGCGGGTTCTCCTAAATGTTATCTCCTGGTAAGATGCCTTACCTGCCATTGTATATGCAACTCTCACAATCCAGAAGCAGTTTAAACTCCATCTGTAAGCAAACCACAAAAGTGTTTAAGATTAGGACATGTTCCTCTATTATAATGTTTAAGATACAGTCTAAGGCCCTGTTCCAAATGGTACCCTAAACACTCGCTCGCTTCAGTGTGGGCTCGGCATCGAGGGCGCATATTGACTGCAAAGGGGGCGCTCGTGAGCACCATACTAAAACCTAAAATAACAAATGGGACACGTGCGGTCTAATGAACTTAAAGGGGTCATATAATGGTACATGCACTTTTACAAGTTGATTGTACTGAAATGTGTGTTGGCAGTGCCTGTACACAACCATCATAAAATGATAAAAATCCATCCAGTGTTTTTTTTTTTTTTAATCTCCTTATATGTTTTCCAATCTCTAAAATCAAGCTGTTCGACCTAGTGACGTCACACGGTCAGACGCCCCTCCCACGATTTGTGATTGACAGCAGCGTTTCAACACAGTCCCACCCTCGCTCGTGAGCGAGCTGTCAATCATCATAGTCCGCGCGTCATTGTTGATACTCACTGAAGCACTGTCTATGAGTAGAATGGCGTCCTGTTCTTGGGTGTAATAAGGAACACAGCAGTCATTTTGATGTTCCTAAATCCGAACCGCTGAAGACGCAGTGGCTGAGTTTTGTTTTCGAAGGGAATATTCCCCACGATCAACGTCATTGCTTTCATGTTTGCGCGAATCATTTCACACACCAGACTGCTTTACAAACGAGGGTCAGTATAAAGCTGGTTTTGCTAAGAAGCTGCTCCTGAAAAAAGGATCGGTACCAACTATTCGTGTTCCTGCTGCACCTCCAGAAGAACTGAAGTGAGTGTAATGTTTTATTAACCTTTATATTAATATTTATATTAATCTTTGCAAATCGCTTGCTGCACGCTTCACGATGAATGCGGCTATTTTTACACTCAGGGTACATTACGGCATGTTTTCTATGTACGACGTTCTCAATATAATTCATAATCTCATGTTTATAATGAACAACGCGTTATGGTTATTGTGTTTTATTACAAACGGTGTGCACACAGAACAGAGGGGCGGGGTGAGCAAAGCTCATTATCATTTAAAGACACATGCACTCAAACGGCGTGCTGAAAACAGAGCTGTTTTTGACCAGGTAAAATGAGTGTTTTCTTACAATACTAATGAGAATTTTTAATTAAAGTATATTACAAACTTTTAATTTAGACCCTAAAGAATCATATTAGCTTGTACAAAAATGGCATTATATGACCCCTTTAATGGATATGTGCACGTGGCAGCCATTGCAGGTCAACAAGACTGAAAGTGCAAATGAAGTATGCCATTTGGAAAAAAAGGGCCTAAAATTGCAGAAACAAACAAAAAAATAGATGTGCCTGCTAAATGCAGACATTTCGGGTTTATTTAAAATAATAAATTATGTTGCGAAGACACTTATTACATAATCTATTTCATTCGCTTTAGCATTTTCTGTGGTTACATGAGAAAACAAAGGAAATAAGACCAGTTTTCCTTCTGAGCTCAGCTGCTTTGACAAAATCCAGGCTGTTTATTTAACCACTTCTGTATTATTGTGAACATTTTTATAACCTTTGTGTGTCTCTGCCGTGGGTGTGATTTATAACCGAATCAACATGAGAGACGACGCTTAGATCAAAATGACAGAACTGAAAGTAGTACAATAAAATGTGCGTTTGACATCCTGAAATGTGGGACACACATTTAGTGGATGAATAATATTATGTTAAAAAAAAAGTGTTCTGCTAAAAAGTGGTATGATTTGTGCTACAGTGTCACTGCTGTTTCCTTAACAAAAGCCTGAAAATTACTTAATAATCACATCATCTCTCTCATCCAGGTAAATGACAGTGTACTGACAGAAATGCCGGCGGAAACAGTAGCGTCTAACATCTTGGCACCTTTCCCTTCTCAGCGCTCCATCAGTCTGTCAGCAGGTAAATAGAGAGAGGAGAGGAATGGAGGAAGGAGATAATGCGGGAGAGAATGTTTTGTTCATATTCTTTCATTTGAATAGGTATTTGTTTCTGAAGTAGAGCAGACCGTAATGTGACATGCTCAAAGCTTCAAATCTTGTCAGATCTCTGTGAAAATACAGTGTGTATCAGAGGAAATGTAAAAGAACAAATTTCAAAAAGATCAACACTCCCTGTAGTATATGACAAAAATATATCTTGCCCTTTTCTTTAGTGTTTTAAATGTCAGATACAAAGTTGAGTATTTCATATGCCATGTAAGTTAGCAGAGCTGAAAGGTCAACACTGATTCTGAAAGAAAATGCATGTCTCAACAATGTTTCCATCTGTCAGTCAGAAGGAAGTAGTTCGCAGTGAGTTGCAGCACTCTTTTTTACTTTGAGTATCAAAGTATTGCAAACATTGCTAAATTTAAATCAAAGTTTCAGAATCTTTGATTTGACAGGACTGTAGTCACCGAGGTTTGACTGATGGATATACTTATCTCTCTCCTTATTTAGATGGGAATCTGTACTCTGCTCTGTCAGCGGTTGCAGGACAGACCGGCTCTATCCGTCGCACATATGGCTCCAAAAAACAGCTGAAGTCAGAGAATAAATGGCTACAGAGTGAGTTGACTGTTGTTATCTATACTGCATTAGCATTTTTGAGATTGTCTTGATGGACTGAGCTAATTGGATGCTACAGTGTGTCAGCTTAAAACAGAGTTTGTTTAAAAACCTGACCAAAAGTTAAAAAAAGAGAGATTTTTTAAGTCCCTTATGTTCCCTTATGTAAACACAGTAATATTGTGGAATATCATTACAATGTAAAATAAAAAAATTCTGTTTTAACATATAATTTATTCCTGACTGTGATGGTAAAGCTGAATTTTCATCAGCCATTACTTCAGTGTCACATGATCCCTCAGAAATCAGTCTAATATGTTGATTTATCCTGAAAATATGCTGAAATCAGCTGCTGATTTCTTATTATTATCAATGTTGAAAATGGTTCTAATGCTTCATATTTTTGTGGAAACCATGAATTTTTTTTATAAAAAAAGAACATCATTTGTTTGAAATATATATACTTTTTGTGATAATGTAGAAATCTTAACCGTCATTAATTATTTATAAACACTATATATATATAATCTCACGAATGGCTTACTTAAATCTATTTTAAACATCAAAAAAATTATTTCAACTAAGATAAAGGTTCAAAAACTAATTCTTTATATGCAACACAAAGAATCTATGAAAATAATAAATCTGCTCTCACCTCTCTCCCAGATCCCCAGTTTGCAGGAGCCGCTGTGATACCACACGAAGAGAAACTCAAAGATGAGATCTATTTCTTCTTCAGTGAGGTCAACAGTACAGCCAGTCTAGATGAAGAGCCTTACAGGGCTCGGATAGGACGAGTCTGCATGGTAACACGCTCTTAATCCATTCCTGCTTTAGATACACTGCTGTAAGGACTTCTGATAACCTTTGCATGTGTGGCTCAGGTTGATGAGGGAGGGCTTCAGAATGTGCTGCCAAACTCCTGGACCACATTCCTGAAGGCACGTGTGATGTGTGGGAAAGCTGGAACTCCTGTGCAGTACAACAACTTCAAACAGGCCTTCGTTCTGGCCTCTCATCTCCGCACTGGGTTGATATATGGCCTCTTCTCCAATGCCTGGTAGGAAGACATTTGACATCATGCAGTTGGATAATGCCTTTGGCAAGACTTCATTATTCACCACAAAATACATCTCTATAGATTTTTTACTCAAAACACTGATAAAAACATTGTCAGTTGTGCTTACTTCAAGCTTTCTTTTATATAAACTATATTGATCAATATTACATTTCTTTTTTCTGTTTTTCAATTTATCAGTTGGATATTTAATTGTGCATGCTCATTTCCCCTATTTTTTTAACATTAACATTTACTGAAAGCTAATCTTTTAAAACATTAATTATTTCTTTACACTGATAAATGTAATGAATATCCATACTTGATTAAAATCTGTTTTTCATGTTTATGTCTTTCTACAGGAACACCACTGTAGTGTGTGCGTACTCCATTGAAGAAATTGACAGAGCCTTTTCTACATCCAAACTGAAGGGCTACAACTCGCCTTTAGCGGCCCCTCGTCCTGGAACGGTACAGCACACCGAAACATCAAAGGCATAATTATGTGCCAACAGATTCATTTTGTTATACATATTACATTCTAAACATTAACTTTGAATGTATCGATAAAATACTATCCTACAATTTCATAACACGAAGGCACAACCTGATTTTTCATTTGTGTGGTTCGCCTTTATCCAGTGTGCTTTCAGGAACAACACTCAGGCTCATAACCAGAAGATCCTGACTGTGATCAAGGATCACCCTGAGATTGAGGATATGATCTACCCGGTTGACGAAACTCCTCTGGAACTGCCAGTTCATGACCACTTCACACATCTTGTGGCAGACACAGTCTTGGCTGTCAATGATGAACACTACAGTGTCATTTATCTGGGCACAGGTATTCTGGATTATGGGGGGGGGGGGGGGGGGCACTGATATTGTAATATCGGCTGACACTTTTAAATAGCCAAAATGGTACAAGTGAAATTAGGCATCACAACATTATAATACAGTATGAAAATGAAAATTGCTAAAGATAATATTTAACAGTGATATTCATTTATTAGTGTTTTTGAAGATTAAAGGGATAGTTCACTTTGAAATAAAATTTTGGTATGTTTTAGCTTACCTCAAGGGCATCCAAGATGTAGGTGTCTTTTTTTCTGCAGTAGTTTCAATTTTTATATTTTTAGGTCAAACTGTTCTTGTCTGTCAGTCGTATAATGCAGGTCTATGGTCACTGTCTCAAAGAGCATGCACAGAGTCCAAATTAAAACAATTCCCCATCGTCCAAATTAAACAATTCCCCATCGTAAGTACACATTGATGGCCTAAGACATGAAACGAGCGGTTTGTGTGGGAAAACGAACAGTATTTATACCGTTTATACCTCTTGTAACACAGCCACGTCCAAGTGATCTGAGGGCGCGCGCTTCCTGCTGTGTGACGTGTGCGCAGACTGGTGCATAGATATATATAAAATAGATGTCGCCTTGGCTACGGCAGTTCATTGGAACGAATGTCTTTAAAGGAACACTCCGACTTTTTGGGACTTTAGCTTATTCACAGTATCCCCCAGAGTTAGATAAGTCCATACATACCTTTTTCATTTCTGTGCGTTCTGTAAGTGTTATTTGACGCACACACTGCTAGCCTAGCTTAGCACAAAGACTGGATGTAAATGGATAAGGTAGCATACTAATCCCAATAAGTGACAAAATAATGCAAACATTTTCCTATTTACATGTTGTGATCTGTATAGTCACAGCGTGTACAAATAACAAGGCTATATGAGACAGAGACCATTTTTAATCGTATAAATACTGGGAACTATATTCTCACTAGGCGTAGGAGCACAGCTACCTGGGGCGGAGTGGCTACTTGGGCGGAGTGATTAGCGCAGCACACGAGACGCCCTGTTGATGGTTCCGTAAACAAAACAAACGTGACTAACTAGCTAGTAGCAGAGACAATTTATATGAGACATGCCACTTCCTCAATTCTCAATACAACTATATAAGGAAAACCCGTAACGGCAAAGATGGCGGTTGTATGCACATGTCCCGCCCCTCCCGCTGGAAAGCCAATCATCTGCTTTTAACAGTCAGCAGCTGACCACTAAGGAGCGAATGTACAGTGACGTGACATAACTGCCATATTCAACCTGTGCTTTCGCGCTGTGACTGGCGCTGAGCCAAAGACGGACGCGCTCAGCGCTTGTCATAGGCATATATCACAACTGTTCAGTGTTTTTAACCACATAATGTTTATTTTAGGTTTCAGACATTTAAATACATATAATTGTTAAAGTGCTTGGCACAACACCGGCATTCTGGATAGAGACGTGAATGAAGTTGGTGTCGTGAACGTGAATCCTTGCGCATGCGTAGTAAAAGTATAACCTGTGGGGAAAAAGGCGTTTTAAACCTTATTTTGGGGCAAAGTCATCAAACTTTTTCAGCGATTTTTATCATATTTTACTGCTGTTTCTATACATGCAGTTGTTATGTCCCGGTGACCAGTGAAAGTGCAGTTCTGACTCTCTGCCCATTCATTTAGATAGGAGCCTGGTCTTGTTAGTCCGAAATAGCTGCCCGGAGGCGTTGCCAAGATGGCGGCCGAGTGGCACGACTTGCCTAAAAGGACTTTGCTAGTAGCGAACGTGACTCGTGATCATGGCTGACTTTGAGGAATTGTCAGAGGAATTTTACTGGGTATCAAACCAAGATCCAGAACCATATAGTTTTGAGCCAGAATACACAGACGAGGAGTTACAAACTTTGGAAGCTGTAAGACAAGATGCAGCGAACACCCATGATTGTAAACTATAAATTTACTATCTAGTAATTGCTGACTCTATTACTCCAACTCTGAGCGAACTCTCTGCTCCTCACCACAGGGCGTCTCGTGTGCTGCGCCCAAGTAGCTGTGCTCCTACGCCTAGTGAGAATATAGTTCCCAGTATTTATACGATTAAAAGTGGTCTCTGTCTCATATAGCCTTGTTATTTTTACACCCTGTGACTATACAGATCACAACATGTAAATAGGAAAATGTTTGCATTATTTTGTCACTTATTGGGATTAGTATGCTACCTTATCCATTTACATCCAGTCTTTGTGCTAAGCAAGGCTAGCGGTGGGTGCGTCAAATAACACTTACAGAACGCACAGAAATGAAAAAGGTATGTATGGACTTATCTAACTCTGGGGGATACTGTGAATAAGCTAAAGTCCCAAAAAGTCGGGGTGTTCCTTTAAGGCGACATCTAGTGTATATATCTATGCACCAGTCTGCGCACACGTCACACAGCAGGAAGCGCGCGCCCTCAGATCACTTGGACGTGGCTGTGTTACAAGAGGTATAAACAATATAAATACTGTACGTTTTC
This sequence comes from Scardinius erythrophthalmus, assembly GCF_964197995.2. Taxonomy (NCBI): domain Eukaryota; kingdom Metazoa; phylum Chordata; class Actinopteri; order Cypriniformes; family Leuciscidae; genus Scardinius; species Scardinius erythrophthalmus. The sequence goes on from NC_138236.1 coordinate 15,277,755, forward strand.
TCACACAAACCGCTCGTTTCGTGTCTTAGGCCATCAATGTGTACTTACGATGGGGAATTGTTTAATTTGGACGATGGGGAATTGTTTTAATTTGGACTCTGTGCATGCTCTTTGAGACAGTGACCATAGACCTGCATTATATGACTGAAAATATCAAAATTGAAACTACTGCGGAAAAAAAGACACCTACATCTTGGATGCCCTTGAGGTAAGCTAAAACATACCAAAATTTTATTTCAAAGTGAACTATCCCTTTAAGTGTTAGATGGCTGCAAATGTACAAGTAGCAGAAATCAGCAGCACAATTAAATATCCAATATTGAGTGATACCGGTAAACTAACACAAATCTCTGATATTGACAAATATTCAATTTTACACCAACATCTTGCACCCCATATAATTTATTCTCATTCTGTTATTGTTTTTCTATCTTTTTTTAATGCTATTTTTCCTGTGTCTCCTGTACAGAAAAGGGTAAAGTCCTTAAGGTGCTCCATGCCATAGAAGGAGCCTTTATCATAGCACAGTATTCTTTATTCCACGATGACAGTCCCATCATTAACATGGCAATTGACTCTAAAAAGGTACTGAACTCACACTAAAACAGGCCAATTTTAGCCTGCAGTGGTAGGACATATTATTCCACTGAAATATAATTATATATAGCTTTGAATAACTATTTGCACAATACAGTGAGAGAGTAATTCAAAGGCTGTTCACATAGATATTTAAAATAGAGTTTGATAGGATCCAGATGGCACCTTTCACCTCTGAATTCCGTTTTTTTCCCAGGGTCATCTCTATATTGGCACAGAGCTTGAAGTGCAGCGCATCCCCCTGGCTGACTGTGGTCGATACGGAGTAGGCTGCCGGGAATGCATCCTTTCACGTGATCCATATTGTGCGTGGGACAAGTCCAAGAGGAAGTGTACTGCAATCCCAGCAAACTACAACATTAGCACTGGGTACATATGCACTCACAAATATCACACTATGATGCATTACTGTTTTTCCTGACGAAGTAATCTAAGTTTCAATTATTTTTTGTTGTCACTATTTTGAAATCAGGGCCCTTATTCAGACCCTTGACCACTCCAGTGCCTCGGTCTGCGGCGATGCTCCAGGTAAATTGTCTTTGAGACTTTTAAAGGTGCCATTTTTCTTGTTGTATCTCTGAACCCTTTATGGCACTTAAGAATTTGAAAGTTTTCAAAACAGTTTCAGCTTCTTCTTCCCAATGAAACCCATTTTTGCATTGTTTTCTAAATATAGTTTTTTTTATTCATATCACTTGCCATATAATATTTTTTTTCTGGAATTCACTGACTTAACAGTATTTAATGCCACTGAATTTTTCTTTTTACAAGATACTGTATAGACAAACAATTAAAACCCTATTTAGTAGTAGCCTATCTGTAACCCTGTAATAATAGTTAAGAAGTGTTCTGTGTTCAGAAGAGACAAACATTAATAGTAGTATCATGTCTGCAATATATGCTATATATATATAAAATGCTATTTATAATATAAGATAAATGAATATTTTTACATTGTTACAAAAAAATTTTTTTCAAATAAATGCTGAACTTTCTACTCATTAATGAATCCTGAAACAAAACAATATTTATTTCCGTTTCCACATAAATATTTATCAGCATAACATCCATCAGGATGTTTTCGACATTGATAATAATAAGAAATGCTTCTTGAGCATCAAATCAGCATATTAGAAGGATCATGTGACACTGAAGACTGGAGTAAGGACTGATGAAAATTCAGCTTTGCAAGCGCAGGAATAAATTACATTTTAAAATCTATCAAAATAGAACAGTTACTTGGAATTGTTCAAAAATTTCACAATATTACTGTTTTCTGTATCTTTGATCAAATAAATGCAGCCTTGGCAAGCATAAGAGACATAAAAACATTACAAATCGTACTGACCCCAAACTTTTAAACAGTAGTGTATATATAAAATAAACGTATTTGGTTACACTTTATTTTAAGGTGTCATTGTTACAGTGTAATTATATATTTAAGTACTCTGTAATATTAAGTAACTACATGCACTTACTATAGGGTTAGGGTAGGATTAGGATTTGGTTGAGGGTTAGTTGCGTGTAATTATGCATAATTTACTGTTATTACTATGGTAAGTACACGTAACATATGTAACAAGGACACTGTGTTACCAAGTATTTTTTATTAAAAATGGTTTCAAATATACTAAAATGTTTCCTATAATTGTGGGATACAGCTCATAAGGCACCTAGCACCATCCCCAAACCAGTTTTAGTGGATAAAGATGGACCGGTCCTGCTACCGTGCCCAGTGCGATCCTACCATGCCACTTACCGCTGGGAGAAAGACAAATGCATCAAGGAATATCCTTGCACCATCTCTGGCTCCTCCTGTGTGCTGGCACCCACCCCTGACCTGCCTCTGAAGGAGGGTGTGTTCCGCTGTCTGGCGGAGGAGAACGGTCTGCAACAGGAGGTGGTGTCCTACAAGCTAGTGTTCAACGGTGGACTCCTCTCCACCTCGCTAGCCTCCACCCTGGGGTCGGCTCTGCTGCTGGCTGCCGCGGCACACTGGCTCCTGTAGATCCAGTGAATCCTGAGGGGTCGGAAGGAAAACGAGATTTATGCTAAGGTCAGCAGAGCATGAGTACCTAGACCGGTCCAACTAAACTGCAGGGGAGCAGCTGGTCTCTATATAAACTGTGTTTCTTGTTTCTTATTCGGAGCAATTCTTTTCTTTGAAGGGCCGAGAAAATGCCTGAAATTGTCTCATTTTGCTAAATGCTTTATCATACCAAACACCAGTGTTATGTATTACATGAACTTATGTAAGTGTACTGTTTCATGCCCATCAGCCTAAACGCAAACATTTAGACTTATATACTGTATATTCAAATATCTAATACATGAGATGTGTACATTGCTTGCAAAATGTTAGTGCCATCTTTCAGATGTTTCAGAAGACTGCTTTGCTAACTACACTTAGACATGGAATCCAGATCAGTTCTTTAGTTTTCTCGTTAACACTTTATAGAAAGGTTCAATTACTTTAGTTGATGCATTGGGTATCATGAACTAACAATTAATTTTTTATTTTTTTTTCTCAGTATTTTTTTAACTAGGCTAATGTTAATTTACAGCTGTTTAATATTTAACACACGTGTTCATTGTAAATTCATGTTTGTTCATAATAATAAATGCTAAAAATATATTAGTGTAAGAAATTAACATTCATTTAATGTGTACTGATCATTGTTAATTCACGTTACCTAATGATTTAACCAAATTGAACCTTATTTTAAAGTGTTACTTTTTCGTTGGTATGTAGAATTACTGAAAAGCGAGATACATGCTGAAACATGAATATGCTGTTATAGATTCTTTTATTTTTTTCTATTGTGTGCCATTAGAACAGTTCTGAAGCCTTAAAACAAGGATGAGTCCCTTTAAGCTGTAAGGGTCACATCCTAAGCACAACCTGCAAACTGAGCAGAACCTGCAGAATCTGCTGGCTTTGTCTTTCCACCTGACGCAGAATGTTATTTCAGCATGATTTCAAGAGCACATGCAGCTGATTTGTTTGTGCCTGTTTGAGAAGTTTGAAATCACGTATCAGTCACTACTAGAAATGTGAACTGCAAAAAACGATACCGATACAAAACCAATACAGATTCAACTGCTTTTGCTCAGTGTGAACAGGAAGAATAACCAGAATCCATAAAACCAGATAGCTTATCTCGGTATGTCACTGTGTTTAACAGACATAAACTCTCTTGCATCCTTGATGCCTGTAATTTTCATGCTCATGACATTTTTACATTTTGCGTTCAAATAAGCTTCTGTACATGTGATATGGAGTTGCATTTTGCAGTTGCAGTGTAAAGAGGCTTAATTATAATGTTGTTTTAATTGTAATGCTCTGCATATGCTGTTTTTCACCATTGCTGCCTATGGGAATAGAAAGCATTCCTGATGGATCTAAACAGTCATTCTGCACTAAGGTGTTCTGAGTGTAAATCTGTCACCATTTTACGTCATATCATTTTATTTGATCATCACTTCAGCGATAAAACTTTATCTTATACACATTACAGAAAGGGAAAAATAAGATGCTCATACAAGAACTTTCTAACTAGCGCATAATCGTCTCTAATTGTCATCTGCACCTCTAACACACACACATCACCACTATTTTTGTTTCTTTCTCTCTCTCTCTCAGAGCAACTGACCCCAAATGCCAAATTTGTCTTTAACCTTGTTCTTTCCACACTGTATTTTGGGAGCAGGACTGAAACAATGGTGTTATGAATGAATTGATTACTAATTAACCAGAAGTGCATTGTGTTTTCAGAAGATGGACTATTTTTTTTTATTTGTAGTTACGTCTTGTGCCATTCCGTTTCTTGCTCTACTGGTGACATAATCTGCCAATCTAATCAAAAGTTTGTTTTGTACTTCCATATGGATCTCTGGGTTGATGTTTGGGCATCACGAGATATTTAAAAAGTTTCATACAAGCCATGTAAATAGTCCAGGGACTGACTGCAGTGTTGCTTTACACATTACTTATGCTAGCGTGTGCTAACTTTCTGTTTGCATGCTGAATGCCACAGCACTGTTGCCCTCTCTGTGTACTTGTACCTCTGTCTCTTGGCCTAATGTGCTATACTGCACTAAATGCAGGAACGTTCTAGTGCCAAACCAATGTTGTGTCATTTTCATCAGAGAGCTTTTCTAACTTTTCCACTGCGCTTCAAAGCCAAACGTTTACCTTTCTGAGACACGTATAGCAGAATCTAGACACACACACACACACTCTAAATTACTTTCGGCAGTGTAAATGACACAGGGTCTTTCAATGTAGATCACACAAAATCAATACTGTAAACAACTGTTACATGTTTATTTTTTTTTATTCGTTTTTTACTCTGTAACTGGTGTTGCTAGGCCACGTGTTTTTATTGTCTGTCATTTGCTATGCATTGTGTTTTTTGCCCGAGACTTGTGGCAGGGAGTGTTTTCTCACGTAGGGACGCTCAGCACGGGCTACTGCTCAAAGCATCTTGCAGTTGTGTTAGCTTGCACTTAATAATTCATATTTATAACTGGTTACCAAAAGTCAGCAATTTTTTTTTTCTAAAGGGGTTGAAGACATTGTAAAATACAGAAACGTATAATTATACATTAAATGTTTCCCTGAATATGTGCATTAAAATAAATAACAAAAATATCTACTGTATTTATGTTTTTGATTGTTCATCAATGTTTTTTTTTTTGTATTGAACAAACTTGCTATTGTGCAGTTTGCGCTATTGTGGTTGTAAATGTTGCTTTTCACCAAACCATTCCTTCAAAATTATGAAATGTAGTCTAATGTAAATATTGGTTTAATCACCAAAACACAACAGAATGATCTTTTTTTTTTAAATGGTAAACATGGCAAGATGGTTTTGATTGTGAAAAGCAAATTTATATAAGGTTTAGTATTTCTTTATTAAACACACATTTAAGTTTGCGTGAACCGGAAGTTGCAAACGACTTTTCTCCAGTGTTGTGACGCATTTCCCAGTGAAAAGGAATATTGAACAGAGGGCAGGGTTTTACTCTAGCGCTCCTCCTCTCCATCTCTGCTCATAGCAGACTAACGGTTTGAGGGGAGTGGTTAAGTGTTTCCCAACCCAAGCCGTCAAACCTACATCATCAGAGAAGGAACGCCATTCCAGACCGGAAGTAACTTTTCAGACTTTGATTAAAGATTACGACGGCAAACAATTTTTTTCTGTGTATTAACTTGCACGGATTAATTTTTCACCACAAGACTAGTAATATGTGCTAACATAGCTAACTATGCGTACATAGAGTCTATTATAAAAAAATAAAAAAAAAGGTTTTGAGAACCATACTAAGTCAGTAGAAAATTTTCAAACAGGATTTTTTTTTTGCATTAATTAAAAAAGATTTTTATTATTTTGAAATTATTACTAAAGCAGTTCGACTAAAGACTAAAAATACACCACTGATTTGTGAAACAGTATATTAAAACTATTAAAAACGCTGTTAACTTTGCAACTGCATAATGTATAAGGCATATCAATTTGGGAGTAACCTTGGCAAGAAGCACACATCATGTGTCAACATGTTAATTTAGCAGAAGTCTTTGGCAAAGGCAGACAGTGCACTAATTGCAGTGACATCTTCTGAAGGCCCCTGAGGCTGTGTAGGGCTTAGGAATTGAAACCAAGTACGCCTGGCTGCAGCCTATAGATCAGGGTGGGGCTGAACCTCCTGCTGTGGATAAACCAATTCATTTTTTTAAATGTTGTGGGGTCATTGTACGTTAGCCTAAAGACCAACTTAATTTACCAAAACAATAATTTCAGGGATATTGTGAGTTACAGGGGGAAAAACAGAAACAGACTGACAAATGAGATCAGAGGTGCTAAAAGAAGCTTCTCTGAAAAGCTGAAAAACCAGTTTTCAGCAAACGACCCGGCATCAGTCTGGACAGGCCTGAGGAACTACAAGTCACCAACCATCCCCCCGATCTGTGGAGAATCAACACCTTGCTGATGATTTAAATTCATTCTACTGCAGGTTTGAAAAGCCCAGTCTCACACCACACACCCGCTCTGATCTGCACTTCACACATTCACCATCACCTCCTGCACCCCCTCTCCTACCATCCAACCTGAGCTTAAGGTCTGTGTGGAGGACGTGAGCCAAATCTTCAAAAAATTGAAGACTAGGAAAGCTTCAGGCCCAGACGGCATCTCATCTGCTTGTTTAAAAGCCTGCGCTGGAGACGCGACCGGGTCATGCACCAATGATCTGGCCAATGTGTTTTGATGAGCCCTTCCAAGACATCTTTTAAAACGGTTATGTCCAAGCACAGGTAGAGACGCGACCGGGTCATGCGCCAATGATCCGGAAGGTCCGGCCAATGTGTCTTGGTGAACCCATGCAAGATGCAGGATAGAGTGGAAGGTGCATGTTGTGATGGAAAAATTAGATTTTCATTGATTTTCAGTAAACATTGCAAAGGAATGCCATATGTTTTTATCATAGTCTGTGTGGGAACAGGGAACTTTCTGTGATTAATGTATGTTTACACACCTGGAGTGTGTGAGCGAGACACTCGAGGAGTGACTGGGCAGGGACCTCAGACCCCTGAGGTGAGAGGTCATTTAGTATGGAGGGGTCTTAGGGGTCTACTAGCGACAGATCAAGGCTAGTAGCCAGGGACCCTTTTGTCTGTGGAATGTGGAACGAAGCTATAAAACAGTATAAAAGCTGCCCAGCTCCTTATGTCCGAGTCTCACCCACTCCACAGAGGTAACGTCCGTGTGGTAGACTGAACCTTCTTGCAAGAATAAATACTTTTATAAGACCATTTGATTTAGAGTGTCTCTTACGCAGTGGTGATTGTTTAATGAGAATTTTTGCCACAACAATTTGGTGTCAGAAGAGTGGGATTCCTTGGATGTGCCCTTCGGACCCGAGAGCGGACGGTGAATTGGCCTCCTGGACTCAGAGTCACAGCCCTGCCCGAACCGTTTTGAGGGACGAGGGGCCGTTCCGCTGGGGTCCGGAGGAAGCAACCACTGGAATTAAGTGAAAACGAACCCGGGTGGCAACAGAAGTATCTCTGGTAAGAGACAGCTAAAATTTCTTTTCTTTTTGGTATAAAAGTGAGTGAACCATAGCGGCATTGCTATATCTGTGGTGCGGGTGCAAAAGCTCTCAGGGGGGAAATTGACACCTCAGGGCAGGTCAGGAAATTTCCAGTCTGAGACTAAGTGCTCGGAAACTGGTTTCAAAATAACCGCACAAAATTAATTAGGTGAACTAAAAAATCAATTGACCGCTGGAACGTACTCCAAAGAAAGATTTTGAGTAAACCATAATTAATTTTCTCTTTTCTCTTACTTTTCTCTTCTATCTGTCCCCCTTCTTCTCTGCATATGCCCCTTTTTCCCTTTTTTTAATTTTTTTATTTGGTTGACACACACATTCTGGAAGGAGAGACGTGCAAGGTGTCTATGTATATATATGTGTGTAGATGTGTAAGTGTGTATGTATGCATGTAAGTATGTATGTGTCTATGTATATGTGTGTGTATGTGGAGATATGTATGTTCATCCATATTGCTTTATGTATTAGGTTGTTTTTGTAGTTTTGTAACTTAGGGAAGTTCGCAAGTGCGTGTCTAAAAGTGGACTGGAACGCAGCACTTGTTGAGAAGAGGAAGAGTTGTTAGTAGTCTACAGCACATTTGCGAGTCTGCTTAAGCTGTCGCACATGCAATAAAGTACGCAAAATAAACAGAATTCCCACACGAGGGATTTTATAGATTATCATGACATAATATGCTAATCAAAGACTTGAAGTTACTCCACATCAGCAACATAAATTCTCATCAACTAACCATTCAGAAACGTCCTGTTGCAATTCTATATGTTGTCACTTCTTCTTGAGTCTCGTCTCGCCATCCCCGGTTTGCCTGTGTGAGGTTATCAGAGCTGCTAACGCACACGAGCTGTTGAAGCTTCGCTCTCTGTGCCGGGAGCAGCAGCCAATTTGCATTTAAAGGGACAATTTTAACATGCTGTAAAAAAAATTCTGTGGGGTATTTATTTTGAGCTAAAACTTAACATACACACTCTGGGAACAACAGAGAGTTATTTTTCATATTGCAAAAAGGCAGGGGCGTGTCTAGAGCATTTTCAGTGGGGGGGCCATGCTGGGGCACTGCCTCCAAACGGGGTGGCCGCCAGTGACCAAAAAAAAAGCTAAATTCTACAGTATATTACGTAAATCCTATTGATTTTATTATTTTTTTTAACTTGATTACTTACTTGTAAACTTGTAACTTACTTGTAAGTTACTTGTAAACAAATGTAGTAATAAAGCACATTTTTGATTAATTTAGTTTTTTGTCATCCCTGTATATATCCATTAAGTTAAATTTGAGAGCCAGTGTTTATTATTTTTAGTGTTTTCATAAAACTAACAAGTTTATAAAATAAAAGCAGTTTTAATAATGAGCAATTTTAAAAACCCAGAAGCAGAAACCATGTCAACTATTTTCTTTTAATTATTTGGCCATTACAATACAGTAGTTTTATTCACAATCTCTTTCAAATAATAATAAATAAATAAATAAATCCCCCACTGTAATAATTCAAATGGTTTGGCCAAAACATCATAGTGTTTCATTCAACATTTCTTTCAGGTTAATTTACAAAAAAGCTGAGTAACACAGAGTTAAAGTTTTAGCACTGTAACAGTTCAAATGAAAACACCACAGTTTAAAAATAAAATATGGAACCATTACATTGTGCTCTGCTAATATATAAAGAACAGTCTTTAGTTTAGAAACAATAAAAACAGTTAGCAGAAAGAAAGGAAAACAGTCGAAAAAGAAAGAAGGCAGACCTCAGCTAAAACAGCTGGATTTTTCTGTTTCGGTGGTGACTGGCAAACCGTCTAACAAAATTACGTTGCTTACGGTGCGTGTCCACTGGCACGGTGCGAGTGGAGCGGAGCGAACGTTCTCTTACGAGAGGTTCTCTCGTATTGCGTAGTTTCTTACGCTACGGGAAAGCCTTTCTTTCTCGAGATACTGAAGCCAAAAATTATCCTTAATTTTTATAATCTTGTCAACGCAGTGCGGCAGCCTGCAGACCTAGGGCAAGCTAACTAGCGTGCCCATTGGCTGCCCTGCGGCAACTGCAGCAGCCTACCGCTGAGCCCTTGGCGTGACGTCACGACCAATGAGCGCGCTTGGCGCGCTTAATGCGTCACAGCCCGCGAAAAAGGGGTGTGGCTTAGCGTATATAAACAGGGCTCGGAGGCTGCTTCTCTGATTTCTGTCTTTTCAGCGAAGCTCTTCGCATCGCTGCTCTCTGAGGAAGCCGCCGTCGAAACAAGCGACCAGCACGCCGAGGATCTCAGCCTGAGGATGCCGGCCGCCTTCGCCGCCTTCAGCTTTCCCTGCCTGCTTCGCTATCCGGCGATCATATCCTTTACTGCTCTGTGTTGTATGTGTTTGTGTGTTCGCCCCGCGACACACTTTTGCATCTAAAAGAGCGCGAGGCGTTGTTGCAAATGCCTCGCTCATCCTGTGGCTCGTGCAGAGCCCCGCTCAGCGATGGAGACCGCCACGTGGTTTGCGCTCTCTGCCTGGGCTTCGACCACGCAGCCCGCGCCCTCTCCTCGGGCGGCTGCGAACAGTGTGAGGACTTGCCGATGTCGACCCTGCGGGCTCGACTCGCCATGTTTGACGATCCTCCACCTTCCCCGGCTGCCTCTTCAGGGCCGCGTAAGAAGAAACGCCGCTCTCAAAGGCCTCCCGAGCCGGTGGTTATAGCTGAGCGCTCGCCGGAGCCCCTCCCGCGAGCCTCGCTTTCTCCTTCTCCCCCGCCCTTCACCGACGCGCAGCGGCCGGCTACTGCCCGCACTGCCGTCGCCTCAGGGGGTGAAGCAGATGACGCCGCTGACAGCTGCTCTCTGCTTGCTTCGGACAGCGAGGAGTGGTCGGGCTCTCACCGCTCCGCCTCCTCGACTCCTGAGTCTGGCAGGTCCCGCTCCAGTGTCGACGCGGAGCTTTTCCGCCTCCTCACCAAAGCGGTCGACCGACTGGGATTGGACTGGTCCCCACCCAAGGAGCCCGCGCCTAACCGACTCGACGGGTGTTTTCTGCCTAGCCGCCGCCAAGCGCCAGCCTCTAGGTCAGCACCCTTCCTGCCTGAGCTCCACCAGGAGCTATCGAAGTCGTGGAACGCGCCCTTCTCCGCTAGACTCCGCTCGTCTGTCTCCTCGGCTCTCTCCCAGGTGGACGGGGCCGCCGAGAAAGGCTATACCGGCATCCCTTCCGTTGAGGAAGCGGTGGCAACGCACCTTTGCCCGCCGTCTGCTAGATGGCGCTCAAAGTCTGCCCTGCCGTCTAAAGCCTGCAGGACCACATCAGCTCTCGCCGGCCGCGCATTCGCCGCCTCCGGCCAAGCTGCTTCTGCCCTGCACTCGATGGCTGTTCTTCAGATCCTGCAAGCCGACCTCCTCCGCGAATTGGACGAGAAGGGCTCGGATCATACAGCCTTAACAGATCTGCGCAGCGCGACGGACCTTTCGCTCCGTGCTACCAAGACCGCTGCACAAGCCATCGGCAGATCTATGGCCGCGCTCACCGTCATCGACAGACACTTATGGTTGACGCTGGCGGATATGAGTGAGTCAGAACGCGCTGTTTTCCTCAACGCCCCGCTCTCGCCCACCGGCCTCTTCGGCCCTGCGGTCAGCGGGATTGTGGACCGCTTCTCTGAAGTACAGAAGGCGTCGCAGGCTATGAATCTCTTCCTGCCCCGCCGCTCGAGCCCAGCCGCAGGCCGCTCTCAAGCTCAGCCTCCTGCGCGCAGCTCCACACAGCGCTCGTCTCGGCCACCAACCACTTCGCAGCGACGCCAGGGCGGCCGCCCTAGGTCGCGCTCGACCAGCCGTCACAGACCGCCGCCCCCCCCGGGGTCCGCGTCCCAAGATAACGCTGAAGTCTGAGCCCGCGAAGTCCTCCTAGCACCCGCAGGGAGGAAGAGATGGCTGAGTCCCGCTGCGGCCGGACCGCCATCAAAACGCCCAGCTCTGTCAGTCCCCTCAGTGCAGGCTACTGCAGCAGCTTACACCGCAGCCAACGAGCCAGTAATACCACTCGCTCGCCTGCACACAAACGCCGTTTTTACGCGACCCAAATAAATCTCAGAAAGAGTGTAAATTCGGGCTTTCCGGCTCCGGCCGAAGGTGTTGTAAGTGTAGAAAATGTGCCCACTCCCACGTGCTCACTGCTTCACACAAACACGGTCCCCATGGTAACGCGTTCAGAGCGCTCTCTCATAAAGCGGTCACACGCCGCTCGAGTAATAAGTGTAGTAAATGTGCCCACAACTCTGTGCTCACATCTACCTGTAACTCGCTCTGCCACTCGGTTACCCCGGGCAACAGCGGCTCAAGCCGAGGGTGTTATAAGTGTAGAAAATGTGCCCACTCCCATGTGCTCACTGCTTCACACAAACAGGGTCCCCATGGTAACGCGTACAGAGCGCTCTCTCATGAAGCGGTCGCAAGCCGCTCGAGTATTAAATGTAGGAAATGTGCCCACAACCTTGTGCTCACACCTACCCGCTGCTCGCTCTGCCAGCCAGTTACCTTGGGTCACGGACCCTCTAAAGCTCCCAAACACTGGCCGTGTCATAAGTGTAAACCCTGCGCCCGCTCACGAGCACGCGCACACACTTGTAGACATTATAATCCCCACGCCTCTCTCGCGCCTGGGATGTTTGACAGCAAATCACGCTCCATCTGATGGGACCGAGCTACTGAACGCTGTACAGTCGGCCAATACTGTTTACCAGCCCCCGTGTTCGAGCACCAGCGGCGCGCGCGCCGCGCCTTTCTCTCTGATACAGGCTCCCCATCCCGCGCAGCGCGGCGATCTGAGCCCAGAGACCATTCGACCCCTAGCTATGCATGCGGAAGCATGGGAAGCGATTCAGGGCGCGTCAGAATGGGTGCTGAAAACTATAAAACACGGCTATTCGCTTCAATTCGCTCGTCGCCCTCCGCGCTATACAGCACAGACGGAGACGAGAGTGAGTTCAGAAGCTGCGCACTTGCTTCAAGCAGAAATAGCGAAGCTGCTGCGCAAAGGGGCTATAGAACAGGTTCATCCTTCTTTGAGCGAGTCGGGCTTTTACAGCCGCTACTTCCTCGTGCTCAAGAAGGACGGAGCGTTCAGACCTATTTTAGATCTGAGACATCTGAACAAAGCCCTCATGAGACGGCCGTTCAAAATGATCACAACCAGAAAAATCCTCGCGCAGATTCGCCCAGGAGACTGGTTTATCTCTCTCGATCTAAAAGACGCATACTTTCAGATCCAGATAACTCCCCGTCACAGGCCATTCTTGAGATTCGCCTTCGAGGGTCGAGTATATCAGTACACAGTCCTGCCGTTCGGCCTGTCTTTGGCACCCCGTACATTTACGAAATGCATGGACACGGCCCTCGCTCCCCTGAGGAAACAGGGAATGCGAATACTGAATTATCTGGACGATTGGCTTATTCTAGCGCAGTCAGAGACGGAACTTGTGTCTCACAGAACAGCGCTTCTCAGCCATCTGGAGGAGCTGGGTCTCTCGGTCAACTGGACCAAGAGCTCGCTATCACCCCGTCAGTCAATTTCCTTTCTTGGAATAGAACTGGACTCGGTGGCTATGACGGCCAGACTGTCGGAGCAGCGCGCGCGCCGCATCCGCCTCCTCGCCGCATCCCTCCAAATAGGCAGCCGGGTTCCGCTGAGGACATTCCAGCATATCCTGGGGCATATGGCCTCAGCTGCAGCAGTGCTCCAGCTGGGTTTACTGCGCATGCGCCCGCTCCAACGCTGGCTGAAAATGCGCGTGCCCCACCGAGCCTGGGCGGCCGGCGGCTTGCGAGTCAGAGTGAATCAGGGATGCATTTCAGCCCTGCAGCCCTGGCTGGCAGCCGAATGGTATCACACAGGAGTGACTATGGGAGTGATTTCACACCGGAAAGTTGTCTCGACAGACGCTTCCAACCTAGGTTGGGGAGCGCTCTTCGAAGGCAGACCGGTCTATGGCCGCTGGTCAGACCAGGAGAATCTCCTACACATAAACTGTCTAGAGATGCTCGCGGTCGAGAAAGCGCTCAAACACTTCCTCCCATTCCTCCACGGTCACCATGTTCTAGTCCGCACGGACAATACATCGGTAGTGGCCTACGTGAATCACCAGGGCGGTGTCAGATCAAAGATGCTCTGCACCCTGGCGGAACGCCTCCTCGTGTGGGCTCAACACTCTCTGCGCTCGCTGAGAGCCGCGCATGTGCCTGGCCACCTGAACGAGGGCCCCGACAGACTGTCCAGGGACAACGTTCCCCCTGGGGAGTGGTCTCTACACCCCCAAACAGTCCAGTCACTGTGGCGACGGTTCGGCAAAGCGAAAGTCGACCTTTTTGCGTCAAAAGACAACGCTCACTGCCCAGAGTTCTTCTCGAAGAACGAGGACGCGCTGGCCCAGATCTGGCCCAGCGGCCCGTTGTACGCTTTTCCCCCGGTCTCTCTGCTGCCTCAGGTCATCGAGAGAATCAGGGAAGCGCGCCACTCAGTGCTCCTCATAGCCCCATGCTGGGAGAACCAAGCTTGGTTCCCGGATCTAATACAGCTGGCAGGCTCAGCCCCCTGGCCGATACCGATGAGGAGAGACCTTCTCTCCCAAGCACGCGGATCGATATGGCATCCCCATCCAGAGCGCTGGTCTCTGCATGCGTGGAGCCTCAACGATTACACGCTAATCTGCCAGACGGGGTCATGAACACGATCATACAATCTAGAGCCCCCTCTACGAGGCGGCTCTACATGTCGAAATGGTCAGTGTTTAACACATGGTGCACTGCTAAGGGGCTCGATCCACAGACATGTGGGGTATCGCGAGTACTGTGTTTCCTTCAAGAGCTACTGGACGCGGGCAGGTCCCCCTCCACGCTCAAAGTCTATGTTGCGGCCATTTCAGCGCTCTCGGTTTCTGAGCAGGGCCGCGCATTAGGAAGGAACGAGCTCGTCATCCGCTTCCTTAGGGGAGCCAGGAGGATGAACCCCCCGCGACCCCCCTCGGTTCCTATGTGGGATCTCTCTCTGGTCTTGGAGGCCCTGAGAGCGCATCCCTTCGAACCCTTGGAAACTGTGGATATGAAATACCTCACGCTCAAAACCGTTTTTCTGATAGCTCTGTCGTCAGTCAAACGAGTGGGAGACCTTCACGCGTTATCTGTTAACGCCGCGTGCCTCGAGTTCGGACCTAATGACTCCAAAGTCATTCTCAGACCGAGGCATGGGTACGTTCCAAAAATTTTGGGCACTCCCTTCAGAGCACAGGTCATTTCCCTCTCAGCCCTGCCGACGCACGGCAGCGAGGCCGATAGTAATCTCCTCTGCCCGGTCAGGGCGTTGAGAAACTACATTTCACGGTCCGCCGCTTTCAGGCGCTCGGATCAGCTCTTTGTTTCGTTTGGTGGGCGCACCAAGGGTCTCGCCGCCTCGAAACACAGCCTGTCCAGATGGATAGTGGACGCTATTGCTGCTGCTTGTGCGTCTAAAGACCTGCAGTGCCCATTGGGCGTTCGAGCTCATTCCACTAGAGGCATGGCCTCGTTGTGGGCATGGTCCAGCGGGATTCCCATTCATGACATTTGTGCAGCGGCAGGCTGGGCCTCCCCCTCCACGTTTGTTAGGTTTTACAACCTGGATGTTCCCGCCTTGCAGGCGAAAGTCTTAGCAGTCTAAGTCTCGCGTATGCCAGCCCACTATCTGTGCGCGGGCTACGTTGTGTGATTTAGCTCTACTGGTTGAGCTGCACTATGCAGGGAATTGTCAGTTAGGACCGGCCGTGCCGCTCCCAACCCCCTAGTGTGTGCCTATGTACGGCGCTAGCCCTCTTCGGGCTGCCCGGCTCTCCGCTATCACGTTCCCCGGGCTCTCCCTGGGACTCATTCAGTGGATGCTGGGCGCGCACGGCGTTGACAAGGGCATTCCCGTAGCGTAAGCAACTACGCAATACGAGAGAACCTCTCGTAAGAGAACGTTTCGGTTACTCACGTAACCTCTGTTCTCTCTAGAAGAGGGAACGAGTATTGCGTAGCCCGCCGTGCTCGCGCCACGAGCTCATTTCGCTTCATGCGACAGAAACCAGAGAAGCAGCCTCCGAGCCCTGTTTATATACGCTAAGCCACACCCCTTTTTCGCGGGCTGTGACGCATTAAGCGCGCCAAGCGCGCTCATTGGTCGTGACGTCACGCCAAGGGCTCAGCGGTAGGCTGCTGCAGTTGCCGCAGGGCAGCCAATGGGCACGCTAGTTAGCTTGCCCTAGGTCTGCAGGCTGCCGCACTGCGTTGACAAGATTATAAAAATTAAGGATAATTTTTGGCTTCAGTATCTCGAGAAAGAAAGGCTTTCCCGTAGCGTAAGCAACTACGCAATACTCGTTCCCTCTTCTAGAGAGAACAGAGGTTACGTGAGTAACCGAAACGTTTTCAATTCATTCCTATGGAAGTCGAGCTTCAAGCTCGCGCAGTTGCATTTTGGGATTGACAGCGAGCGGACCGGAGAAAGCGCTGAGAGCGACCGAGAGCGTCAAAAGGTTGGGCAGTTCGCGACAAAGCTTGTCTATTTCTAAATGTAATCGCGTGCATCGCTGATGATTATACTGTCCGTGTGTTGAAAAATACTTCGATTAAACCAACACACTCGCAACAGACACACCCCAAAGCGGAGACGTTACAGCGGCACTGAGCGGACTTTTGCCGCTGTAGTGGACACGCACCGTGACTCCAAGATTACTGAGTCTGTCATGAGTCATGGTAGTGCGTAAATGTGTTTTAATGAGCTTAAGTGAAGAGAATCTGCGCTCATAACTTGCAACCGTTGTTTCCATAGACAGTTGTTTCTCTCTTCTACTTCTTTGAATCTCGAACTTCAGTAGTCTATAACTGATTGGCCGTAAAATGAACCAATCACAAGACATCTTATAGGGGGGGCACCTGGGGTGGCCAATCAAATTTCATGCCCCCCCTGGCCACCACGTAGACCCATAGACATAATATACATATAAATATGTCTATGCGTAGACCCGCCCCTGCAAAAAGGGGCATTATACCACCCATTTAAAGATTACAAGGGCTCATAAATAAAAACAATCAATGATGAGCACGGATCATTTATAATAAATACAGCAATTTTGATTTCATGACTTTAAGGCTTAAATAGTTCAACCCCCCCCCCCCCCCCCAAAATATGTTTTTATGTTTTTTTTTTTTTAAGATATTCTGAGAAATGTATTGGTGTGTTTTTGTGTAATGGAAGTCATGGTATCCAAAACATTCTTCAAAATATCTTGTAAATACCTTCCGCCAAACACAATGACTTGAGGGTGAAATATGGCTCGGTTTGTGTTTAATATCGCACAGCTGAATAACTGAACCATTAACTGGGCGGTTCATCGCTGCAGTACAACTTGTCCTGTCTGGTACAACCACCAGTCACAGAGCCACAGACTGAAGCGTGGAGCTCAGAGACAGTTGATAGGAAGATGTGCTTGAATTTCCTCTTTAGACACTGATATATCTTTCGTGTCCACTGCGGAAACTTCTGAGGTAAGCCGCTATTTTTCTTTAATTTGATAAGAGCTATGATGTACATGTGAGGATTATTCATAAAGCATGAAATCAGAACGATGACAATCTCTGCCTATTGCAAATTAGCTACCATCCCTAGGCTACACACCACCTGTTTGTTCGTAGTAGGTGTGAGTATGTTTGTCTTCAAACGTTTATCAAATTAATCAAATCTAACGACTCGTGTAGGCTACTAACATCGTTTTCTCCCTCCTCGTCACTCCTGCTCATTTTTATTGCCACAATATTTAGTGTCAGTGAGATATATGACCTACCGCTGTGAATAGCGATTTTTTTTTTTTAACGTTTGGTGTCAAATATCTCCAAAATACTTGTTGACTGCTTAAGGATAAAGTCCAGGGTGTACTTTTTCCCAAACTTTATTTGTGTTTGCTTGAGTAGCCTACCTACAATGTAGCCAGAGCCGGTTCTAGACATTAGGAGGCCCTAGGCAAAATTCATGTTGGAGGCCCCCCACCCCCAATAAAAAAAAACACTTGAAACAAATATGATTCCTAACCTTTTTATTTATACAACATTTAATTTTAAAAGCAGTATATTTTTACTTACACAGTACATAAGTTTGGACACATTACTATTTTTAATGTTTTTGAAAGAAGTCTCTTATGCTCATCAAGCCTGGATTTATTTGATCAAAAATACAGAAAAATAATATAGTGAAATATTATTAAAATTTAAAATAATGGTTTTCTATTTTACTATACTTTATATTTCTGTGATGCAAAGCTGAATTTAGTGCCACGTGATCATTCTGATTTATTATCAAATGTTAGAAATGGTGCTTAATATTTATTTTATAACCTGTGATACTTTTTTTCAGGATTTTTGATTATTAAAGAGTTGTTTTAAAAAAGTCTTCACTATCACTTTTTATATATTTAACACATCCTTGCTGAATATTCCTGTTTTTTTTTTCTGTATTTTTGATCAAATAAATGCAGGCTTGTAGAGCATAATAATAAACTTCTTTCAAAAACATTAAAAATAGTAATGGGTCCAGACTTTTACCGGTACTGTACATATTAATCAAACTTTATCTACGGTAATCTCTTTTTTGTTTAATGAAGATGTTATTGTTGTTGTTGTTATTTTGCTGTTTTATTCAATTTATTCACAGTTCCAGAATCCCACTTCAGTAGATGAGCATAAGAGCTTTTATATTGCATTGCTACCTTATGCTATACACAAATCAAGTGGAAGAGAAAGACACGATCGCTACTGAGCAGAAAAAAATATATAAAGTGCAATTATTGGCGTAATGTCAGGAATCTAATCATCAGCAGAATTTAGAAGATAGACCCATAGATATGAGATCCTTTAGACTATTTGAAACATTTAAAAATGTTGTAGTGTGTTGGCTTTTTAACTTAGAATACAGACGTCTTGTCTTTTAATTTTGTAGCTTTTTTACTAGTCAGCTCCCGACGCGATGTTATTCATTGTACGCGCAAATTCAAAGCGTCGCGTCTGGGCACGTTAATGACGCTCGCGCTCTTTTAAACTCGTAGTAAAGCGGTGAATGTTTTTCCAGAAATGACGCTGATCTACAGTACAAGTTTATATTTAGAATACATTGCAATCACTCCAAAATAGATGACGACAACTCACACACCTGCATTATGAGCTGTGCTTCTTTGTGTGCTTATTAGGCTTTAGCCTCGCAGCATCTGATGGATGCGTTCGTTACTTTCAGAAGCTGGCACACATTAATTGGTTTAACTGCAGTAATGTAACAGTCTATGGTTAAGATAAACATCGTCACTATTTTTAGTGAATTAATAAATATTGAAATAAATTGTAGATAGGACATTTGTACTTTTTTTTTTTTTTTGTCCCTCTGTCTGGGCCCCATCCCGCCAATCGGGCCCTAGGCACGTGCCTAGTTTGCCTTTGCGTTAATCCGGCTCTGAATGTAGCCGAGTAGTAGCCTAGGCTAAAAGGAATTTCAAGAATTTCAACATGTTTTAAAGCTTTAGATGTTTTATAGGTCGTATTATTGTTAGCGATATTGCTTTACTAAATTTGTAATGACATGTATTCACAAATCTAAATTTAGACCTGTTTAAATTGAGACATGCCTGAAATTCTTGAAGTATTTAGTTTGGTTTGCCATTCTGAGACTATTGAACCTGGGATTAAGATCAAGTAAACCCACGTCAAGTGAAAACCTATAACTCAAACTTTCAGTTATTTTGCACAGTGAGTTTCTCTGTTTCACAAATAAAAAAAAAAAGTGAAAAAAATGCTTGACCTTGTAGAGTTTAGATTCTCCAAATACATGGGAGCAAGAAAATGCATTTATGTAGTCCTATTGATAAAATGTATTTATGTGAAAGTGTATGTTAATTCTTAAAGGTAATTTCTATTACACCTTTCTGTTACTCTTTTTGGTCTTTATTCAAAATATAGCCTTACTTTGAGGAACATGTTTTAGGAATATATGATTTCATAAATATGTGTCAAGTGTTTAATCAATTTACATTATTTCAGAACAGAACGCTGTTTAGAAAATGCCATAAAATATATTTTTTTAATCATTTAGAATATCTATTTATTCAATACTCAAAACATTATGTTGAACCTAGTGTTTATGGACAGGAAGACTCTCCAATGGTAAACTTGTGAAAGGAATAAAAAGGAAAATCCTGTTATGCCGCTGAATCATTTAATGGAACTCACAAGGAACTTAAGACAATAATGAAGGGTCTGTTCTACTACAGGGAAGTATGGGATTAGGTTAATCATTTCCTCTTTCTGACCTTGGCAGAAATATTCACTTGAGCATTAAATCACATGGCAAAAAGATGTATATTTATTGCTTGAGCATTGCACTCATTGGAGGGTTCATTGTGGATTCCTGCTTCTGCCACAAACACAGATTTTGAAAAACTGCTCTAAGTTCTGAAGTAAAACGTAAGATGTGCTTTTTAATTTAGTCGTTTTTTAATTTGTGGTACGCAATATGATTTCTATAGCAAAAATAAATAATGAAAATAAAGCAAAAGTACATAATTTTGTATTATGGATACAGGATATTTGACATTTTCATATTGTTTACATAGCAATTGATTTTTGAAGATCACATTTAGAAGTTGTGCTAAAAAAAAATATATATATGTCGAAATACACTGAAATAAGATAATTTCATTTTTCCAGGAACTGAAAACTGACACTATGATATAGAATTTGTAATGTTCTGCCAACAACTCTTTTCCCATTTCCTCTTTGTCAACCATACTTACATATTACATATGATTATAGTTATAAAAAATTCTCCTTTTCAAGTAAAATTTATTTATTATTACAAACATATTTTCTTCTTTTTTTAAAACTATAAAAATAAAAAAAATAGAGCAAACCAAAAACAACAATGAACCCCAAAAAAACCAAGTAATACTTTTTTTCTTTTTATTATATAATGATCATATTATTATTATTATTTTATGTGAAGGCAGCATTTAAATAAATAAATTCTGATCTTGATTTGCTTGCTGAACCTTGTCCATGTCATTAAGCCAAAGCATCCCAATAACTAATTTTTTTTTGTCTCAGTCCTCTGTTGCAGATCTAAGAAAAGCCTATGAGAATGCTTTTTTCGCTGGCTCTACTTCTCATCTTCCAGGCATTTCTGCAAATTAAGCCAACTAAAGCCAAGGATTCCTGTACAATAGCATCTGAAGACCGTGTAGCTGACTGTAAAGGTTTACGACTAGATAATGTGCCTGTAACACTGCCTGACTCACTGGAAGAGCTTGACTTGTCTTTCAATACCATACAGGTCATCCGCAAAGAAGATTTTTTCAAACTTAGTCATCTGCGAGTCCTCAAGATTAATTTCAACAACATCTCTCTGATTATGGATGATGCCTTTCAGGGAAACCCTCTGCTGGAGGAGCTGAGCTTATTTAATAACTCTATGAGAGAAATTCCCTTTAAAGCTCTTGACTTGCTCACAAATTTGAAGATTTTAGAAATGTCCAATAATTTGTACACACAAGCATCTCTGGGTGTTGTTTTTTTGAATTTCACCCAGTTAAAAGTGCTGTCCATTGGTGGACCTCTGGTCAGTAAATTAGGAAGCCGAGACATTTTTGTGCTGGAATATATCTCATTGGACAAATTTGCTATTAAAACTGGTTCTGGTTTTAAAAGTTATGAACCTGGGTATTTCAGCAACCTTAACACAAAAAACTTGTGGCTCGATATAGCTATCGACAAAAACCCAGATGTGCTTCCAAAGATATTGAAAGACATAGCAAACAAGACTTTTGATGTGCTACGTTTTCGAAACCTTTTTGAATTTCAGTATTATACTGGTAAACAGGATATTTTTTATGGCCTTCAGTATGTACAGACTCAACGCCTATCATTCTATCGAGGTAAATTCAATGAGGAAGTTATGAGAATGGCTCTGGTAAATATGCAAATCAGTCCAATCAAAGCCCTGGAACTGCTGTTCATCGATTTTGCTCGTTCACTGAATAAAACGCAGGGATCCAGTGTGACAAACTTGACATTGGATCAGCTGGTTCTCTCGTAAGTTATATTAACTCCTATTGATTTTTTTTTTAAATACTCAAGTAATTATTCTAATGTTAAATTCTTATCTTTTGGCAATGGTTTTGCATTACTTTGTTCCAAATATTTATACCTTAAAAAGTACAGTGAAAATTGTTAATGGACCTTTTAGGGATGCACGATATATCGACCACCATATCGGTATCGGCCAATACATGTTCATTTTTAATGTTGTCATTATCGGCCCAATAAGAAAATCTGGCCGATATATTAAAGCCGATAAATAATGTTTTTTATATAATCAAGTTTGTCATATAAGCTACATAAAATTATAATGAGAGCATTATCGTTGTGTGCTTGGGACATGGTTTTTAATGGTGAGACTTTTGTTTTTGTAATCAGGCTCTCAAAAATTCTATAAAAATGTAGATTTATCGGACAATATATCGGTTATCGGCTTTCAAAAATAAAGAATTATCGGTTATCTGTAACAGCTAAAATGGAGTCACTAAATTGTTTACGATTCTCATTCCTACTTATAAATCTGTATGTGTAAAAAAAATCTTCTCATCTATAATTGTTATGCTCTTGCTGTTTTGTTCTATAGGGACATCAGTAATCCAGATATAATGCGCTTCGACTGGAGCTTTACCTGGCTTAATAATGTACGCCAATTCATTGTATGGAATGTAAACTTCAACAGTGTGCCGTGCGATTCGTGGCCGGAGATGAAAAATATTGAGCTTCTGGACATCTCTAGCAACCAGCTGAGAGACAATTATCTTTATAACCCACTATGCGAAACTAAAAACAATTTGCAGAAGCTCGAAACCTTTAACGTCAGCCGCAATCGACTTACCAGCCTAAGTGACTTGGCTTCTCTGACAGAGGACTTTGTTAAGCTGACAACAATTGACATGAGCCACAACCAGCTGCAATACATGGGGAACCGTATCTGTAATTGGAGACAGACCGTTATTAAAGTAATCGCTCATCATAATAGTCTGACAAGCGACTGTTTTAAATGCCTCCCCACTTCTGCAGTCTTCCTCGATCTTTCATACAGCAGCCTAGACCAGCTGGACATGGACTATTTCAATAAGGCATCCAACCTTACAGAGCTTCTCCTCAGCGGCAACAAGATCAAGTTCATCCCATCCGGCTGGAGGAATCCATATTTGAGGACACTCGCTTTAGATGGAAACTCATTTGGACTTGTTAGCATGACGTCTTTTAAGGACATGCCCAGTCTACGTGTCCTGGCCGCAGGCAACAACCCATACCACTGTATCTGTGATCTCTACACCTTCATACAGGAAACCACAAGCAAGGGGAAGGTGACCATCACAGACTGGCCGGACAACTACAAGTGTTACCACCCTGAGCTTCTTCTCAACACAAGGGTATCCCAATACTTCCCTGGTCATTTAACCTGTAATATTACACTCGTTATTATCATCTCCGTGTCAACAACGGCAGTTGTTGTCCTAGCTATCATGCTTCTGTGCTACATTTCCAATGGTCCATGGTACATTAAAGCCACATACCAGATCATCAGAGCAAAGTACAGGGCTCATAAAGAAGGTTCAGGTCAGACTGTGGACTACACCTTTCATGCTTTTATTTCTTACAGCCACTCGGATGCAGAGTGGGTCCGAGACCAGCTGCTCCCTTGTCTAGAGAATGCTAAGCCTCCTTACCGCCTCTGCATCCATGAAAGAGACTTCATTCCAGGGAAGTGGATCATTGACAACATCATTGAGAACATTGAAAGTAGTCGCAAGGTACGTCCACACACACGCACACATTTATGTTCTTCGAAGATGCCTTTTTACAAAAGATACAATGTGTCAACAATTCTGAAATAATTGTAATACAAGTCCAATTGGATAACAAGGATTAGCCAGAATTTCTTATTGAAGAGGCTGCACCATAAGGCTGCATTTGTTTGTTTAAAAATACAGTAAATATTGTGAAATATAATCATTTAAAAGAACTTTTCTACTTTAACATATTTTAAAATATTTTTCAGCAGCCATTACTCCAGTCTTCAGTGTCACATGATCCTTCAGAAATAAGTTAATGAGTTAAAAAGAACATTTATTTGAAATCTTTTGTAAAGAAATGTAAAGTATTTATACTGTGACATTTTATCAATTTAATAATGAATTCTTACTGAATAAAAGAAATGCATTTCTTTAAAAAAACTTTTGAACTGTTGTTTTTCACACTATATTTGAATATATTTTATATTTCGCAATATTACTTTGCAATGTAACTTTATCTTGCAATTGCAGCTTTGTTTATATTCTTGGCTTTATATTCTACAATGTGATTTTATTTCTTATTGTAATTTTCTAACAAATTACCTTATTGATTTTTTTTATTTTTTATTCTGACATGGAAATGGGCTTCCATATACAATAAACAATTTTATTTATTTTTAAATCAAAAAGACAAATCTGAAGTGCTGAAGCATTTTATAAGTTCCCAAAACTGTCAAATATGTTAGTCCAACACAGACAGCATCCTAACTTGTTTTCTCATTATCAAGGTAATCTTCGTGTTATCGCGGAGCTTTGTGAACAGCGTGTGGTGCAACTACGAGCTGTACTTTGCCCAACAACGGGCCATTGGAAAGACGTTCAGTGATGTGATTCTGATCGTGAAGGAGCCCATTGATCCCACTTCTCTTCCCAGTAAATTCTGCAAGCTCAAAAAGATGCTCAGTACCAAAACTTACCTGGAGTGGCCCCAGCAACCCACAGAACAGAGCTTTTTCTGGGTCCAACTGAGGAGTGTTTTGGGGAAACCAAACGTAGTAAGACAGCGCACAACCAGCCAGCATAGCCGTCTGTCTTCAGTGAGATCGATTTCTCTGATAGAACTGCCGCAGAACCAGAATTCTACAGATGAAGATGGCCAACAGGCCAGCGATCAGCTCTTTAATAGATGTCAACAAACTTTGAGAGAACTTGTTTGAAAGATATAAATAATGTTATCTGTGGCCTAAGATGACCAGATTTTTTTTTTGTTTTTTCCCTATATATTCAGAATATGACATGCAGTATAGTAACACTGACTGTTCTGCAATGATGTTCAGCTAAGGTTTGTCTAAACCGGTTTGTCTGACTCATTGGTGGCAGAAGGACTGGAAAAAGGTTCATTCTGACTCATAGATTCAGTCAGTGAGCAAAACAAACAACCAGGTAGATCTAGACAGTGATTTACTGGCCTAGTTGACCGTGGCATACACAACACACAAGCTCACTCTGATAATCAATACAGTTCTATTTACTTTAGTATGCAAGTATACTTATCTTAAGGTAGTGAACTGCAATACTGTTCAATCACCTATGTCTACTTAAACAAGTCATTTATTTCAATAAAATTGTGTTACTATTGGCTCAGAAAGTATACAATTGTATCAGTATAGAATTATTTCATTAAATCATGTTTTAAGATTTAAAATATTTAAATTAATTTGTAAATATAGACTATATTCAGTTTTAATTCCTCTATTTTCATCCCTTTTTTGCCAGACACTTAAATGTATTTATTTTCTTACACCCATGTCACACTACATAATGATTTTATGTCTGTTCTATCTAGCTGTAAAGCATTAGTCATACAATTTATAATACTGAACAGATGGATGCTTGCAAATAAACAAGAAGCTATGACACAACCACGTTATCCTCTTTGCAGCCTCGCACGCCATTTCTAGCTTCTCAAGTGTTTTTTTTTTTTTTTGAGTGGAAACATTCAGAGCAATAAAAAAGTGTGCTGGACATTTAGTCATAACTACTTTGTGTGTGTTGTGGTTGTTACTGCATTTATCATCCTTTTTCCTCTTTCTCTAGTTACTGATTTTAATTATTATTATTTTTTTTTATTGGAACTGAATACAATTTAAGATAGCATTAATAGATTAATTCTAGTCACATTTATTTGATAATGAAATACCAACTTGTGCTGTCACAATACTGTACTTCACTCCATCTCATAACATACAACATCAGATTCCTTTAGCCTGACAGAGATATCCAGGGTTCCCACGGGTCATGGAATTTCTGGAATGTCATGGAATTTGAAAAGGTCTATTCCAGACATTGAAAGTCAGGGAGTTTTATATATTTTTTGTCCAAGTCATGGAATATCAGGGAATTTAGTTTGTTGCTTTAAATTTTAGTTTCCATTTATCAAAATGTAATTTTTCTATAACGATTTTTTTATCGCGCTGTTTCACACATCTTTCTACGGAGCCCCTGAGGGGACCTTTGCAAAAATAATAATACGGACTTTGATTTGATTGTCTGCTATATATTTGCTTCTCATTTATTAAATACAGGCAATTGGTTGATGAAAAATATATTAAAATTAAGATTCAATTTATAGAAAATGAAATTCACTTTAAAGAAAGGCTTTCTACAAAACAGAACAGCTCGGTGCTCCGCAAAACAGCAGCCTGTTTTGCCGTTCATTATAGGTCATGGAAATTCATCTTTTTAGTCAGTGAAAGTCAGGGAAAAGTCAGGGAATTTGACATTTGGTTTAGAGTGGGAACCCTGGATATCATTTCACATGGATTAAACCTAGACTGTAGTGAACGTAAGTTATTTTTACACTAGTGAGATCTGAGATAGAATGATGCCAGGAATTCACCTAGTTGGCCTCAAGAGAGCCAGGTTTCAAGTTTCAGCACATACCTTCCTTGACAAGTCAGGAATCATCCAAATCAATGTGAATTAATTTGATATTTTTCTTG
This sequence comes from Scardinius erythrophthalmus, assembly GCF_964197995.2. Classification (NCBI taxonomy): domain Eukaryota; kingdom Metazoa; phylum Chordata; class Actinopteri; order Cypriniformes; family Leuciscidae; genus Scardinius; species Scardinius erythrophthalmus. The sequence goes on from NC_138236.1 coordinate 15,304,318, forward strand.
ATTAGTGATACCAGTCAAAAGCATTTTGTCAAACAATACAAACAGAAGAAACCCCTAGACATGGTTTGCAATATATATATATATATATATATATATATATATATATATATATATATATATATGTGTGTGTGTGTGTGTTTATATATATATGTGTTTTTTTTTTTTGTTTTTTTTCAGGTTGATTGGGACACTTTTTGCCATTGAGATGACTGGTGAAAAATGTCCCAATCAACCTGAAATATATAAAATCTACAAAAAAGATCAAATTTTTGCATAGTTACAGCTTTATTTAATTAAATAAACGTGAGATATTACATGATTTATTTGAGCAGTTCCTCTTGAGTTGATGATTCCTCATGAATTCGATTGCATGAGCTTGCGTGGTGACATCATCAGACGTGCGGGCTGCGGTTGGAAGAGGCTCCGCCTCCGCCTTTACTAATTGCCCCGCACAGGTGAATGGACGCTATTTAATGAGCACGTCTTTTCAAGCGCTAGGTACCACTTCTTCTTGTTTAGGTAAGTTAATAACGTTCACTGAAGTCTGTTATAGACTTCAAATGTTATACTGATTACAATATCTTTCTGAAAATATTGTTTGTATAGGATAGCCTATGGCATTGTTGAAATTGAGACGTTTAAGGTTAAAATCCTTAAGATTATTATTTAATGATGTCAAATGTTAATGTATGTGATGAGAGCATTTTTATTTAAGAATTATTACTTAAAACATAAATAACTCTCAATGTTTCACGGATAAGGCAGTTTTTGTCTTTTTAGGCACGACATTTACTGTGACCAATAAAGGTGAAAGTGGTTCTTGTACCAACTGTAGACTAATGGGATGGAAAGTTATAGTTCATTTTAAAGTTGCATTTAAAATTACAGTTGCATTGTTTTAGACAGTGATCTGATCAACTTATCATGTTAGTTAGTGTTAATGTCTGCAATATTGACCGATTGTATGCTAGACCTAATACCTGTCTAATATAAAAAAAAGATTGGACCTACGTGGATTAATAGTCTCAGAGCCTTTAGTTCATACAAAAAGCTAATTGAATAATTGATGCATACCTGTCTTCCCTCTCTCTAATGATACTCATCAGCCTGCCAGTGCCAAAAGGTTTGTTTGTGCAGATATTAGATCCCTCAGTGCTGTGTAACTCCAGTCTTTGGGGTCCCGTAGGGGGGGTGAAGGGGCCCCTGCGGTCAGCGGTTGTCTGTGCAAATGCATTAAAGAATCAAAAGGGCTATGCATTCTCACAAAACTGTAATTGTGTGTATTGGCATATTTGTTGGACGAATGGAGACAATGCACTTAAATTAACATAGTCCACTAACACACCTGCGTAGATCTTCAGGTGTTGACTTGGATTTTGCATAATTGTTTTTTTTTTATTGTGTATTTTTGCAGAGTATACTTTGTGAAACATCATGTCTTCGAAACTGGAAAATGCAATGGAAGGCCTAATTAAAGTCTTCCACACGTACTCTTCCAAAGAAGGAGACAAGTACAAGCTAAGCAAAGCCGAGCTCAAGAGCTTGCTTCATGGAGAACTCGGTGACTTTTTAGCAGTAAGTTCTAGCCACATTAAGTAGCATTAACATTTATGGCTGACGTGCATAATTGAAATAATTGTGTCTGTCTCTGTCCTGTTGTAGGCGAGTAAAGACCCCTTGGTTGTGGAGAAGATCATGTCTGATTTGGATGAGAACCGAGATGGAGAGGTGGACTTTCAGGAGTTTGTTGTGCTGGTGGCTGCTCTCACAGTGGCATGTAACGAATTCTTTGTAGAGAGCATGAAGAATTAAATGTTCTTCTATGTCTCCCTTCAGCTGCATTTTGTAAGTGTCATTTATCAAAAAAATAAATAGTGACATGCAGACATGTGTATGGAAGCAAACTATCAAGAGTGTACAAGATGCAATGATATGTTCAGAGCAATGTTTCTCAACCAGGGGGGCATAAGATGACTTAATCATTTACAATAATACGAAATGACCATTAAAATAAGCTAAAAAGCATAAATATCAAAATATAAACTGACATTGACCTTTTATGAATGCCATTATCAGCAGGATTCCCAGGAAAACCTAGATGAGGGAATTTTGAAAGGGATTTCTAGACCTGGACCTGAGAAATGGAAATAAAATTCTAAAAGGTCAAGCAAATTTAATACACGCTATATTTATTACATTTTTTGGTAGAAATTGATATTTGAGAGGGAATCATTTTAAACCTGTTATCACAAATTGCTAGGAAGATCGATAAACCCAGAAGAACATACTTGTTGAAACTTTTGGAATTATGGGATTAAATTATATAATTATTATTTGCAATTATAACTTATACATTGCCACTCCTACTTTCTATAAAAAAAGTTTGAAAATGAGCCTCTTGTTACAGCAGGAGTACCAGAAATATTGTGGGGGCCTACAAATATTGTCCTGAATTGTCTTATGAGTGCCATCTATAGGCTATAAAAAGCAATATCAGCCTTTTCATTGAAAAGTGTTTTATATACAAATATAATATTCATACTCTTGTCTGAATAATTCTTAAATGTCTTTTGTAATAGAGGTGAAGACACCAGATGATGGCAGCTCTTCCCAGTGTGAAATAATCCTGTGCCTTCTAAATGGAGAAACAACCTTGTACAGCACATCTATTTGATAACTAAGAAAAAGAGCAAATCAGTTTGAGTGTCATGTCTTTATTTTTAATAACAAAATCACATTAAAAGATTAAAATTCGTAAGAATTCCAGTCTGTAATTCAGACAAAAATTAATTTCAAATGTGACAACTTTTGCTTATGAGTCAAAAGTATGGGAGGGGAAAAAATGACTGAACAATGGCCCATTAATGGGTCACTCTGGAAAATGGAAAATCAGACCTATAATTTCAGTTCCCAAATGTCTGATGGTTTGTGTGGCAGTTCATTTATAGCCATTTCATTCATGTTACTGTAAACCTAATTATGTGGTGATACAGAACGTGGGTTCCAATATCTTGGTGTGTTATTTCACTCAGCTTCATGCTTCTTTGGGCTTGACGGCCACCAGTACCAGGTTTCGTGGGGAAAAAGCAGCATCAAAGAGTGGGATGAGTTCACTCTTAAAACCTAAAAGTGAAAATGCAAAGGTTTTACCCGCTCTTTAAAAACTATAAATAATATAATCCAATATTACATTTTTAATTATGTAACCAAAAATGTAATAAAAAAAATACAATGGTGTCAACATAAAATAAAGCTAGTTTGGTCATTAGACCATTTTCTCATGAGTGACTGGTTCTGCAACACATACCTCTCTCCTGCAGGAAAATCATTCTGTCCAGTAACACTAGAGTCTCCACCACAGGTGCCAGGAGAAGAACCAGGCTGAAATACACCACCACTTTACCCTGGTGCGCTAGCATTGTTTCCACACAGACAGAGTCATACGGGAGATCAGCGGGTAGGCCCACCCGTGGCAATGCCAAACGAGCATACCTGTGATAAAACAAAACAATAGTATAATGCGACTCAGTATCTCAGATGTATTTTCAAATAAGACAGTTTAAAGTATGATTGAGATTTTGACTTTAATTTAACTCTTTATTTCTTCCTGTTCCAGGAACTGAAGTGCAGGAGCGAGTCACAGATTTGCCAGTTCTGTAAAGATATTAATATTATCAAATGTCATGATAAAGAAAAACTAACTCAGAAAATGACAGTGCGTGGGCTTTCTTAACGGTCTGAACTCCCGGTCTGCGCATATCGGGCCTCTCCGCTCTGATGATGCTTTCTAAGATGGCTCTGTAGCAGTGTGTCTGCAGTAACCCGCTCTCCTCTCTCAACCGCTGGAGATAGTCCTCTATTGCATGACACGCTCCCTCTCGTGCCTTGTAGGACAACTGGTGCCCTGGTAATCCACGTACCCAGGCACTCATTGGATAACTGTATTCTGAACAGGAATCCGCCACTGTGATTTCTGAAGAAAACGGGGGCTGGAATACCCCTGGAGGGTTTGGGTTCTCCAGGGTTGAGATTTTCATGTAGCAGCAAGCCACAGACGTGATGACCTGAACCTGAGGGCAGTTGGCGAAATGGCGCAGAAGTGTGGAGCTGAGGTCTCCACAGGCGTGAAGACCTGTAAGGACAAAACTACCCAGTTCTTTGGCACCACAATCAGTAACTGGTATGCTTTTACAGGTAAGAATTTCGGTTGCCATTCCTGATGGAAAAGCCCCAGTGTTTACTTGGGCTACAGAGTCTGAAATATTTTTTTGAGCCTGAAGAGTATTTTGTAACTCTGCTTTGTCCTCTGCTTTGGTTTGGCATGAATGAGGCTTCAGATGCAGATCTTCCACCTTCTGTTTCTTTTCATATGGCCCAGTGGTTGGTCCAATACTACTGTCACTTTCACATGCTGTCACAAGTTGCTGAACGAAGACATCCCATGAAGCATGTGGGTTGACCCAGCCCACCACATGACGAGGAGAAGGACCAGGTTCAGAATGCAGACCTTGAGCTTTTCCTGACTACAACAGAAATGCAGATTAGAAATATCACAGCACATCCAAAAAACAAACAAACTGTGGGTCACAGTAAGACAAAAAATAAAATAAAACATGGTCTGAGTGAGAATACAAGCAGAAAAGTAATATCAATATATACTGTAAGTAATATCAATATCTAAAGAGGTTAAAGGAACATAATGTATATCATTTTAAGGATATTTTTTAAAATATAATGTAAAATATAATATTTATGAGGGTCCTACCCTTTGGTTCTCTTTCGTAAGTGCCAATAGGAGCTGTCTATCAAATTTGTTAGCCATAGAAACAAGGTTGGGATCAGCCTCAATTCCAGTAACATCTAGGCCGAGTCCAAAAGACAGAAACCGTGTCAAATGGCCCTGGAGGGATGGATCTAATTAAAGTAGGTCATTTGCATATTCAAAATATAAAGATGGGCATATTTAAAATAACAAAATGAAGCAAGACGTTACAGTACCTGTCCAGACCCAACATCAACCACACAGTTACAGTTAGCCTGATCACACAACTTCTTAACCAGCTAGGAGAGAGTTCAACAGAAGAAACATTTTTAAATAATCTTTAGTGTATCAAATGATCTTATTGGAGGGTTGTTTCTTTCATAATGACATTTGGAATCTTTCCACATTGACATCACATGCATTATATTGTACCCACCGTGCCTAGGCGGCGGATTTCGTGCTGCTTCTTGGGCTTGACGTGTTTACGGAAAATGTGTCCTAACAAAGAGCTCTGACTCTGGTTGGACTGAAACTCTGGCACTGCTGCTGCACCTGCGTCCTGACTGTGCCCACCTGGTGCTTTACGTGGAAACGACAGCACATGTGCTGCTGTCCGCAGTGCCAGTAAAGACAGAGGCCACACAGACGGGTACCTAAAAGACAAAATACCCTTTTGAAATTACTTAAAATAATATAATTGTATTAAAAATATTTATAAAAGCTAATATGTTGAGCTTTTCAAAAGAAGTAACTTATTCATTTTACTCATGCAGTTCACTGTAATATTAATTATTTTTACTGTTTGATTTGAAGGAATTTACATTTGTTTTTAAGGAGTTTACATTTGTACAATACAGGGTTATCATAGTTATCTAAAAAATACTTATAACTAAAACTGAAATTAAAGTTAATAAAAACTATACAGACATGTTAAAAACTAAACTTTAAAACTTTCATTATGAGTAGGCTATATAATAGTACATCAATGATACTAAATAACACAAAAATTATGTTCAGCACACAATGTAAAATATGGGGGAAAAAAAATTTGGCAGATGCTTTCATCCAGAGTGACTTTTAATTGCATTCAAGATACATTTTATCAATACATGCATTCCATGATAATCAAAACCATGACCTTGGTGTTGCTAGAGGCATTTTCTACTGTTTGAGAACACTAAAATATGACTTTCCATTTCAACTTAGTCACTATATTTATTACATTAACTACATTTATAACTATTACTTTGATGACTTACTGTTTTAAGATGTGTAAATCTTGATATATTGCAAAGCAATGTTCTGACTTTGTACGGTTATCTTATTTTTAGGCAATGTGTTGTTAACAACTACAGACAGATACACAGAATAAACTCATTTTACCGCCTGTCCTTAATCTCTTTATCCAGCAGCAGATCAGCGATCTGTGGGGGTGTAAGATCACCAAGGGCTTCCTGCCAGCTCACAGGCAGAGTATCCCACAAACTCTCACTGAAGAACTCCTGTGTGGACAGAGAGATACACTTTCACATGTATATTTCAGTATACTCGCGCATGCTCAGCTGACAAGAAACCTACGGCTTAAATGTGCGGGATTATTCGTTTACTGTTACACTTAGTCACTCACACTTAGAATCTGGACAAACGTTAAACACAGAAGGTCATAAAGCACAAACACTAAAAAAGTACAATAAGTTGTTGATTCATTACTATTATGTAGGAGTCTGATATGTGTCTGTAGGTTGACAGGAGCGATGTCAGCTTCTCGGCTAGTTCTCTCTGCTCCTGCTCTGAAAAAGTCGCCACAAACATTTTTATAACATTAAAAAATACCATGCAGATCAAACTGGGTGCCCTTCAATACTACGAGTAGTCGGTGAATTGAGAAACTTAATTGGAACGTAATATGAGTTTTCTGTTTACATGTACTAATCCGACCACACATGTTCACGAAGAGCACCGCCTACCAGTGATGTCCGATTCGTGAACAAATCAGTGAATCGGTTGAACTGATTCAAAACACAGGCCTGAACAATTCGTTCGCGAATCAGAGTTGAATCGTACTTGATTGCGAAAACTTTCGTTCTTTTATAATTTTTTAAAAAAAAATACATAATGTATATACTTTATGTTTTTTTTAAAGTTTAAGCTACTTTAGTAAATTAAGTTAAATTAATTAAAATGAATAAATGTTTCCTTGGCAGCTAGATGAAATTAAATGTTATTTTTAAATTTATCTGATTTCATTTAACGTTTATTTTATTTCAAGTAACGAACATGTTTTTTTATGGATTTAGCAAAAACCATCAAATGTAAATGGGAGGTATGTTTAGGCTTACTGTTAAATCCAGCAACAAACTGAACTGGGTCATATCCAAAAACGTAATAAACAGACCAATATGTGCTTACCATGACACATGACACATTTTTTTCTTCTTTTTTCGGAGCTTTCTCTAATAGTACTTCATCACTTACATTGAATCGCAGAATCAGGTTTGATCCGGTTCTTTAAAGTGAGTTGTTCGTAAGATTCGAACTTCCCATAACCCTCCGACCCGGAAGTGCACATGTATTCATGTGGTGTGCTTGACTTGAACACGGAAAGAGGAAAAAATATCAAAGATCGCCTTTTTGGGGCAAATAATGGTATGTGTCCGGCAATTCTATCCGTAATAGAGTCGCACAATTTATTTCGGTGTACACAGTGTGATACTTAACTTAAACTCGATCATGGAAATGTGTTTAAGATTTTACGAACCTGTTTTCCCCCCCTCAATTTAACGTTAGAAGACTCGTGAATCGTGATTGTACAGTTGAGTTAATCTATTGATTATTACACGGACTAAAATTAGTCAAAAGTGAAAATGTCACGTCTATTTACCTGGTTATTAAAATATCACATCTCCCCGTTTAATGTATGTTTATCCCATATTGTAAAGAGATGCTAGTTACTTAAAAAACATTGTTTATAACAGGGGTTATTATTAATGTATTATAATATTTTATATTTAGTTAGTTATATCTTATGTTTATTATTTATTTATGCTAAATGTTTTTTTTAATACTGTTTTTCCTCTGAACTGTTCTACAGACCCCCGTTGGGAGTCCCCAGACCCTAGTTTGAAAACCCCTTGTTTAAGATCTTAATTAGACAAATTATGTTATCAAAATCATTTTGTGTGATCCCATTACAACATTGTTAGTTCTTGTCTTAACAGTCATTCATTGTTCTTTTTTTCTCTATTTGAGAGTGACAACTTCAAGAAGACACCTGTTATAATCAACCTTTGAGAGTGAATAAGAATGTCAGGAATTATGTTGAACCTGGTTTGTGAGTCTGGTCCTGGAGGCAAATCAGGTAAATACAGAGGAAATGCCAAACATGATCGTTTCCTTGGAAGGAGACATTACCTGGAGCACAAGGGTTTGTTAAAACAGAAACAAAATAAAAATCGAAACAAAAAGCAGCAAAAGAAAAACAAGTCAAAAAATCCACAGCTCAGTGGAGGAAATAGATCAACCCCAGATGCTATTTTTCCTAAATTTACCTCTTGTCTGCCTAATAAGACCAATGAGCTGCCTAGTTCTGCAAATACATTTTCCCAGCAGTCCACACTTTCATTTCCATCCACTGCCAGCACATCTCAGAGGGACCCGACACACCAAGCGGCACCCCGCACTCTCGGACCATTAAAATACGTGGCATTGGACTGTGAGATGGTGGGAACAGGACCGAAGGGGTGTAACAGTGAACTTGCACGCTGCAGTATTGTTTCCTACGACGGTGATGTTATTTTTGATAAATTTATCAAACCCGTCAATCCTGTGACAGATTTCCGCACTCGCTATAGTGGGGTCAGGAGGCAGGATTTATCCAATGCCACACCCTTCCATCTGGCACAAAAAGAGGTATGAAATAACATCTGTACTCAAATGATCATGTGAATGTGTATTTATTTACATACTGTAGTAGACAGACACTTTTAATCAAGCAAATCAACTTTTTTTAGCCATTCTTAAGCTACATGAACATTGCAGCCCACCAAATATATGTTATGAAAGCTTTTATATAAAGTCATGCTTTCTTTTATTTTTTTTAAATTGCAGAATGTTATTTGTTTGTGGACATATTATATTCCTAGTGGATCTTCATAAAAACGTATCGAAAGGTTAAAATTGTTTTCTGATTTAAAATTATGCATGCGCAATATATCTAGTAATAGTACCATATCAGTTATCAGCCAATATCAGAATTTTTTTAATTGATTGGTGTTGTCTATTTATTTGTTCACATACATTTCCCCTATTTTTTACATTTAGATCACCTTTGCCATCATCTGATACATTAAACACTGTTTAATATCCATTTTTCATACTGTACATTATTATTTTGCTATGCCCAAATTCATCTGTAGCATTTAAAATGATTGATTTTAGTTTTTAGTGTTTTTTATTTATCTATTTTTATTTATTTAGTTTTTTCTGACTATAATATGAAAATAATTAGCCTATCAGCTGCTCATTATCGGCCCAAATTTTCATATCAGTTAATGCCTAATTGAAATGCTTAACTAATTGCATTACATCTTATTTATTCAGCGTGCTTAAAATAAACAAACTGAGTATTGACAAACCAGTAATAGTCTGATTAGTCTTATGTTTTGCACACAGATCTTGAAGATATTAAAAGGGAAAATGGTTGTGGGCCACGCCATCCAAAATGACTTCAAGGCCTTAAAATATTTCCATCCTGCTTGCCAAACACGAGACACAGCGCGGATTCCACTGCTAAACCAGAAAGCCGGACTGCCCGAGCATCAAGCTGTGTCTCTGAAGAGGCTCACTAAAGCTCTCCTCGACAAGGACATACAGGTGGGTTTAACTCCGCACAGAACTTTGTAAAGTGGCACAGTGGATGTCATTTTCACCTGTGCCACAAAGAGTTCTTTGAGGAGTTCAGCTGTAAGACATTTCAGAGGAAATCTGGAGTCAGTTCAAAAGCAGCTCTTGAATCCTATGATTGAGAGTCAGACTATTTTTATATATGAAAATAAGAACAGGCTTTCAGTTTTTTCCACTGAGAAACTCTTCTTACGTTTTCAGACAGGGAAGAGAGGCCACTCGTCAGTAGAAGATGCCAAAGCCACCATGGAACTGTACAAAGTAGTGGAGAATGCATGGGAGCGAAAACTCACAGCTCTCAGCCTTTCAGCTAAAGCAATGGATCTAGCTCTGAATCAAAAATGATTCGATTTTTTTAAAAGATACTGTTTTAACTTGACACCTTTTATATCAGCTAAACTTCTTAGCAATTGAGTTGAAATACCACTAGGGGGCTCTATAGTTTCCGTGTATAAAAAAGGTATTTTAAGTTAACTATTGGTTCAGTTGCTTTGAAGAAAGTGTTAAGTTGCAAAAGATGTTGGATATTATGCTAACTGTACACATTAATTTTTGTGTTCTGTTTAGGACCTTTACAGTAAGTAAAAAGAAAAACTGCTCTCACAGTTCCTCTCTCTGCCTGTTTGTTTTTTCTGAAGCTTTACGAACAGGACGAGTCAGCATTCTTCTTCTACTGTGAATTCAACACCACCACATGAATTACTGCTCCTCCTGTATTTAACTGTCCAAATGTACAGGGCTTCATCTGCCATCCTTGAGATTACAGTCAAAGCTCTTTTCCCTCCAAACCCACTCAATCATCAGTCAGTCTGTGTTTAAGGATCTGGTCGCACCACTTTGGTGATGTTTGGGAAGCAGTCAGATCTTCCTTGCCCACCAGTTTCCCAGCGACTGACAAGCTTGTGATTTCCAGCCTTATATGGGATTCTCTTTTGCACAGTTCCTTAATAAAACACTAAAGCAAATGCACACCATCCGTGGTGCAGGTCAAAGAAAACAAATATGTATAAAGGAGATTTGACCGCACAATCACTTGCAAACACTTTATTTCACCAACATTTTGGCGACAAGCCTTTGTCAAGGGTGTGACACAACCAGAAATGTTCTAACATGTTTAATACTTAAGAACAATACTTAAAATACATGCACTAACCTCACTTTTTGCATCTTTTTTTTACTGAAGAGATACTGTATTAAACATAATACAGTAAGAACACAGTAATACTTTGTGTATTTAAAATCATGTGAAAACTAAAATATGTACAAAAAATATAATACAGCTTCAATTATTGCTAATGCAATTGTTTTTGTTCCCATTTGGCCAGCAGAGAAGAACTTGATACAAGTTGAGCTTCATGTGTATCAGAACATGAGGACGTGATTTCCTCAAAAGATCTTTACAACCGTTGAAGGAACAACTCTGTGGAAACCCAACTCTGACTATTTTGAAAACGCTCCTGCTCCCTCTAGTCTACCAGAGTACATCGATTTACCCTTATTAGACCATTATTAGATGGTAATTCAGATTATGTTCAAAATGGACACATTTCTACTGTAGCTCACCTCTCTGAGAAAACCTCAGACTGAAATCTACATTGATCTATTGATGTTTTCAGACTGGATAAACTAGTGTTCAGGTGTTTTCAATCTCTTCAGAAATGAGCAGTGTTGGGGGGGTAAAGCATTACATAATCAATTACTTTTTGATGTAACAAGTAAAGTAACGCATTACAAGTAACGTGCATTACGCAGTCAATTACTTTTTGATGTAATGAGTAATGCATTAAAAGTAATGCACATTATGTAATCAGATTACTTTTAATGCAACTGCAAATTACATTCTAATAATACAAATACATTTATGTACAGCCGAAAAAGTTACTGCAGTTTTAAGTATTTTCAGGAACAACCGTCACATAGTATGAATGAAAAATAGCTAGTGATGCATGATGTCCTATTTAGTGGACAGATGATAAATCAGAACTTCCTCCCAAACTAAAATCAATACTTGGAAAATTTAACAATGATATGACTCCTTAGATGTTACTTGATGTTACAACATTGATTTTTGATTTTTTCTCCTATAAGGAATGGATGGATATTTGTTTGGAGAAAAAAATATCCACATTCAACGGTTTGCCAATTGGTGGCAGTGTATAGGATGATGCATTAGTGTCCAATGGGCCACTATGCCATCAAAGCCCATGTATACACAAGAAATGGGATTTTGAATAGCTGTCCACTGTAGTGACCTCTAAGCGGCGAAAGGGTTAATATCAGGAATGAGTTATGTGGCTTTTAAATGGACTATTTTAGATCAGTAATTAATTAACCACCAGTTAATAAAATAACTACGCACAAATCTGTGTGTCTATATAAAATACATTTTTAATGTTTTATTATGTGATGTGAGGGCAAAGCTGAATTTTCAGCATCATTACTCCAGTCTTCAAGTTTTCAGATTTTAGTTGAGTTAACTTACCAAGTTGACTGTAAAATGTTGCCTTATTTTTTTTAAGTTAGGTCAACTTTCTAAAGTACCGAATGTTCCGTCAGAAATTATTCTAATATAATGATTTGGTACTCAAGAAAAAATTCTCATCAATATCGAGAACAGTTGTGCTGCCAATGCTTAATATGTTTTTTGGAAACTGTATATAACATTATATAATTATGTAAATAACTGAAAACATTATATAATTAATCCCTAATCTGTCTTTTAATTACTTGAATGAAATAAGTAATACCTTATAAGGTTACATTGATATTAGTTATTGCAATATCTATATAAATAATACATTTTCAGCATTTATTAAACTCTACATTCTAACTAAAAAAAATGACATTTGAAGTTTAAGGAAGGTATAAATGAACATTATTTAAAGGAACACTCCACCGTTTTTTGAAATAGGGCTTATTCACCTTCTTTCCTACATTTAGATAGGTGGGCAAATGCATTTTTGTCTCAGTGCATGCATTGTTTTAGTTTGACAGGGTCGGCGCTAGCTTAGCTTAGCATAATGAATGGAATCCTTTGTTGCCAGCTAGCATGTCCTGAGTAAAAGTGATATAAAAAATAAAAAAAACCACCTAATTACTTCTTGTGGCCTGCCTATTCACAACAAGTACAAATAACGATGCAGATTAACACTAGGCGATTTCCTATGCAGATATTGATTTGGGACTATATTAGGGGGAAGCACAGGCGAAGCACTACTTGGGCGCAGAGATATCACGCCCAAGTAGCAGTGCTTCGCCTGTGCTTCCCCCTAATATAGTCGTTAATATATAAGTCAATATCTACCTAGGAAATCGCCTAGTGTTAATCTGCATCGTTATTTGTACTTGTTGTGAATACGCAGGCCACAAGAAGTAATTAGGTGGGGTTTTTTATTTTTTATATCACTTTTACTCAGGACATGCTAGCTGGCAACAAAGGATTCCATTCATTATGCTAAGCTAAGCTAGCGCCGACCCTGTCAAACTAAAACAATGCATGCACTGAGACAAAAATGCATTTGCCCACCTATCTAAATGTAGGAAAGAAGGTGAATAAGCCCTATTTCAAAAAACGGTGGCGTGTTCCTTCAATGTATCAGACAAATATGAATTAACAATAATAAATATATAATAGCTTTTAGATTTAGTAATATTAAATATTTAAAATGTGCATAATACACAATAAGATGATTAAATATCAATAAATGCTATAAACTGTTTATTGTTAGTTTATTATTGCATAAACTTATCTTAACAATGTGAACTTTATTGTAAAGTGTCATTGATGAAATTGGGGTTAATGGTGTGCTGTAGAGAGACGGCAACCAGTGACTTCATACTTTCCCACTTGTGGCTTGGATGTGGATGGTAGTAATGTCTGTAAAACGGATCAAGTTTTAAAATCCTCAATGGTTGGCAGGCTGAGGTAATCTTGTGGTACAGAAATAAGTACCCTTTGCTCATTACTAAAGGATTACCATAATGCAAGAGCCAATAAATAATGTACTTTAGTTTTATGTAAACTGTTTTTTTGTTTTTTTTTTGTTGCATATAGTAATTTCCTGTAGATGTTCAGAGTGATAGTACCTGACTTACCATCTTCTGCACAGAGTATGAGACAATCAGCTGTGTTGATGTTAAATTCCTCTTTAATATGACAGTATTAAAACATATGTGATACAAAGCCATATTCACCCTCTTCTCTCTGTGCAGAAACAAATCACCTTCTATCATCAACCCCTCATCTCTGAAAGTTACCATTTTAACAGGCTAGACACTGTGTCCTGTTGCAAATGCGGTTGCCTTCACAGACATGACTCACAAATGGATCGGATTCAAACTTACAGATGTGAATCAGCAGTGACTCATGCCTCTAAACCATTTCAGACTGGTAATTTCTCTGAATAAGCAGTTGTCTCATCATTACTGAGGGATCTGGTTATTAGAGCTCACCAATCTTGACACTAATTTCCCTTCGCTTGGAGAGTCAGCTGAGCGAGTCACGGAAGGTGTACGCTGGTCCAGAATCGTGCAGCTTATATTTGGCCATGACAATGTCTATTTAGTCAGGACATGTGCAGAACTGAACGTTTACAGAACCATCTAATTCTCATTTACTGTGGTGTTGTGGTCTAGCAAATGAGTGAACCTAAGCATTCATTGTGGCTCTTACCCCTTGGACTCTTGCTCAATATAAAGTTGATCATCCCTTTAAATAGGAATACTTATTTTAAACAATGGGTAGATTCAGTGAGAGTGAATGTATCCTCCATGTAACAAAATGATTAGCCTACATTTCCCACATAACTAAGAGGGGAGTAGACTAGCCTAATGCCACAGCTTTCATTCTGTGTTGAATCTCTTGAACAAACATTAAGACAACACAAAAATGAAAGCTTAAGTTTTTAGATAAAAACAGATAGCCTACATTATAGCCTAATTCATGAGTGAATTATAATTAGGCCTAATTCATGAATTATGTTAATTTTAGAAAAAACTAAAATAAAACTCGTAATAGACTCGTCATTTTCTAAGAGCTAAGACTTATACCACGTGACCGCTGTACCACGCGACTACTGCCGATTTATGTTGGAGTTAACATTGCAAGAGAAACGTATAAATCCTTATCCGACGACGTGAAAAGCTCCCTTGTATAGGCTACAGCTTCACGTGTTGTCGTCTCTTATTTACGGTAATTACAACATGGCGTGAACGTGTTATCTCACATAATTGTTTATGATAGGGCTACCATTTTAGTCTTTTACACTTTTAAAATATATTTAATCACTTAAATAATTAGATACTGAAACAAAAAATGGCCCATGTGGCAATTTGAACTTTGTTTTATCATTGAGAAATTGAAGTTGTCTTCTACTTCGTTCCTCGACATGTTTTAATTTTGCTTTATGCTTTGACAGAATCAGTAGGCTAAATGTTGGCCAAGAGAACAGTTTCCCAACAGTTATGAACTCAACAACTGACACCTGAGCTAAACGCTAAACCAACAGAATCGTTTTCTTTTCTTTACTTTTCTTTTCTTTTTGTGCGTTAAACAATGGCACGCATAAAACCTGCTTCACTTCTCATTTTCTCTAGAAGACGAGATCTCTCTCTCTCTCTCTCTCTCTCTCTCTCTCTATCTCTCTCTCTCTCTCTCTCTCTCGTTGTCTCTTTCTCTTTCTTGTAGCTCATTCTAATTTAGGACATTTGAACTTTTTTCTCCGTCCCTTCCCACTTTCTTCATCGGGCCAAGGGACAAATGGGAAAATGAACCCTGTTGGTTAAAGAGAGTGGGTTGATCGGAGATCCTTCCTGCGCCTTTATTCCTCCTCTCTCTGTCATCCTCTCTCTCTCTCTTTCTTCTCCTCTTCTGGACGAGTTCACAGCATCCATCATCTCCAGTCTCTGCACTCTATGAGACTATACAATTCTCCATCTAAACGGGGGCTTTTCAATAGGAATCCATTGTAATGAGGTATGTGGCTTTAAAATTGACTATAATGATTCTGTAATCAGTTGCAACTTAGAAAACTGCTTTCATGGCTATTGGATCTTGACTTTTGAGGATAATTTTTATGATTAGTAAGTGAATTCTGCTATTATGCAGAATATTTTCTGCCCTGCATGTTTTCAAGTTTGAGTACACAGCATAAGATTCTATGGTGGACATTACAATGCTGAATATGCATGTTGCATCATCCCATGTGAATTAGACATTAGTCTGGTACAGACTATTATGCAGAGTGGTATCTATTCAGAATATTGTTATAATATAGGCTAACTTTCTTTAATAAGTGTTAATTGATAAAGTGTGCCTTAGAATACTTTCTTACTTGTCCTTCATAAGAACCTTTTTTTTTTCATGAATATTTTTTGGTTGCAAATGGGTCTTTGAAATTTAAAGTTCTTGATGTTTCATTATAGGTCCTTGAGGTCAGTTTATTTGTATCTGGATTTTTAAAGCACCATCGAGTGTGTGTGTGTGTGTGTGTGTGTGTGTGTGTGTGTGTGTGTGTGTGTGTGTGTGTGTGTGTGTGTGAGAAACTAAGAAGGCTCTTTAATGGCATCAGGCTGTAAAGCCCTTTTCATTTGGATCTGTAATTTTGAGCGTGTATCTATTCCTGGAGTGCTTGTAGTGAGAATTAATTTTAGAATTTGTTTAGAATGTGTTTGAAAGCTTGTCAGTGTTGGAAGGCGCATAAGTGTTCTTCACAGACTGAGCCTTCAAAGAGACGGCACCTGCTCTTGACATTTCTAAGTGAATGTGTGTCTTATATGCATAAGCAGAAACTGAGCCTGCAGTCGAGATAAATGAATTTGCAGCAACCGAAGTAAACCATTACCTAATCTCCATTACCTAAAGATACAATTACTGCACAAAAATAGTAGGTTATTTAACTCTGCAGATAATATTTTTCAGATTGCTGAGTGCTGAGAAGAACTGCTAATGTAATCATGAACAAAATTTGTTCTTGTGTATCAGATCACATATTAATGTTACCTTGGGACATATATATACATCTAAATCTATATAAACAGTGCTGGATGGTAACAGATTACATGTAATCTGGATTACGTAATCAGATTCCAAAAATTACACAATGGCAGTAAATAATTCATAATATATAGATTCTCCCTAATTCTTCTTTTTCATGTTTTAAATTTTCCTTTCTGAAAAAGCATATTGCTTTTGTACATTTACAAAGTCTTCTAGTTTTGTGAAATTGCACACACAGACCAACCACTAGGTGGTTATAATTACATGATAAAATTTGTATTGTTTTTATTTCAAAATGGTACAACATTATCCTTTTCTATTCAATGTTATAAACAAGTTAAATCAAAAGTAATCAAAATATAGTCAGATTATTTTACCTAAAATGTGCAATGTAATGGATTACATTACTAACTACATTTTTACTAACTACATCGTACGTATGAACGTTTCAGTAAAGAACTACAATTTGTTAGTAATTTACCCAGCACTAGTATATTATTGGTTGAATTGAGTCTTGTCAAATGCCATTTTAACATTGTGCTGATTTTAGTGACTCCAGCGAATTTAAGTAGATCTTAATATTGTGCCTGAGACTAAAGGCTTTGTAAACACAAATATTAGATGTGGTTGTACAAATGGGGAAGAGATATCTGCAGCACACCTGCTGGATGATTTTGCTTTGTGGAGCAAACTAAGCAGAAATCCAGGTGCCAAATGTAGCATGAGAGACATGATTCATGAATACCTGTTTGGTCTACATTTGCAGTTATTCCAGTGCTTACACGATTGAACTTTATTCTATTGAGACAGTGAGTGGGAATGTCTGCACTCTGCAGTGTGTTTTCAGATGTAAAATTACAGCACTTCATTCAGCCTTTAATCTTCACAGTGGCTCAGCTTGTTTCTTAACCCATCGCTCAAATAGGTGTAACAGAGCTGAAGTCAGTCGATGTGTGAGTGTTTTTCAAATGGTTATAGGATGAAGATCCTTTATACCATCTGTCAGATTGTTAAACTGTTTGAGTCCTGCTGTGAGGCATCCGGGCATCTTCTTATCCACTGCAGCTTTTCTTTAAAGACTTTGTGAACAAATATATACATTTACGCCTTCACTTACATTTAGTATCTCTTTTGGAATAAAAATTAATTATTTTGTCAGGTCCTCTCAAATTATTTAGGTGTTCTCTCTTTCAATCACCAAATACTCGCCTGAACCCCCTGCAGGACACATCTGACCTAATTTAACTGTACAGCACTCATGTCCCGTCCTGATCACCCCAATGTGAAGAGTAAAGGGTCACTTGTGATAAACCACTGAGAAAGTAATGCAGGATGGGATTGTTGCAGATTCCCAGAAAAAAGATATGATGTTGCATACTTTCTTCATTTGATTCATACATTAATGTCACGCTTTCCCCTTAAATGTTTTTTTTTAATATTAATTATGTTACTATGTTCAGATCTAAGGAGATTATTTAAATGAATTTAGCTTTTGCAGCTGGTAGAAAAATAAAATTGGCCTGTCTTTCTATAAATAGTAACTCTTTGCAATAAGGTTCAGTTTGTCCATTATTAACTTTTATTTATTTAAGTATTAGTATTTATTTAACTATTATATTATATTATATTATATTATATTATATTATATTATATTATATTATATTATATTATATTATATTATATTATATTATAGTTTATTTAAAAAAGTAACACTTTTAGTAATTTAGGTTAATGGCAATATATGTAGATTTCAGATGCAAATGTTCTTCTAGAATGATCATTTTTTTATCAAGTGATCTTAATTTTTTTATTAAGTTCAGTAATTTCACTTAAATGGCGATGCAAATTACCTATTAATTGTCATTTAAGTGAAATTACTGAACTTAAATATACAAGCTTGATAAAAATGATCATTCTAGAAGAACATTTCAGATGGCACTTAGAGGCTTTTGCATCTGAACTCTTCATATACTGTTCAAAAGCCTTTTTTTTAAGAAATGAATACTTCCTTATTCAGCAATCCTTATCCTTACTTATCCTTCTTCAGCAAGGATGCATTCAATTAATCAGAAGTGACAGTAATGTTATAGTGTTACAAAGGATTTCAAATAAAGACTGTTCTTTTCATCAAAGAATCCTGACAAATTTTTTAACAGTTTCTACAAAAATATATGCAGAATATTGATTAGAAGAAATATTTCTTGAGCACCTAATCAGTATATCAGAACGATTTCTGAATGATTAAGTGACACTGGAGTAATAGCTGCTGAAAAATCAGCTTTGCCATCACATGAATGAAGTTATTTTTAATTGTCATAATAATTCACAATATTACTTTTTTTTTTATCTAATAAATGCAGCCTTGGTTTAGCATAGCATAGTTATCTATAGCAAGAGACTATAGATAACTTTAAAAAAAATAAAAAATAAACTTTTATATGGCAGTGTATGTTGTTATTCATTGAAAATTTATGTTTTTGGTAATACAACATTATTGATAATTACTGAGTTATAAACACTGGTTTGTAGCGCAAATTATTTAAATTATTTAAGTGCCCACACGATCACAGAAAAAATGGCTTGCTTCCGCCTTGCTACATAAGGTGAATACCTTTTGTATCCTTTATATTTATGTTTTTTTCTGGTTTAGTTGTGAGGCTCAGTCCACTATTCGGATCCATTCTCTGCAGATTCTTACAGAGCTCAGAGAATGGCTGTATGCTTGGCTAGCCAGATCTACCACTGCCTGCTTGGCTAAAAACACCTCAGACCTCTGCAGCCTGGGAGAATTATTCTCCCTGTCTCTCTCTGTGTGAGTTCCGGTCGGTCTGTGTTTCTGGGGACAGTGCTGTTGCCCCGGGTGATGGTCGAAGTCACAGAGAGTCATGTGAGGTTAGAAATGGCTTGAGTTTGAGGGTGGGTGTGTCACTGAGAGAGAAGAAAGAGAAAGGGTATAGTGCCCATGACTAAGCTGACAGACAACACATGGAAAAGTAATGGGGAAAATGCAAAAGAGAGCAGCATACCACAGAGAATGATGTGTGAGGGAAAGTATGTCTGCTTTGTTTTACCATCCCTTGTCTGAGAGTTGATCCAAAAGATCCAGCATGGGCATAATATGGCAAACTAGTCCAAGACTAACCAAGTCTTCAGCAGGGAATTGTGAGCTTCTTATACTTTCTGAACAATCAATGTAAGAGAAATAAACGAAGTCATTCTGTATTCCAGACAGCAGGCGTCCGTGAAGATGCTTGCCTAAGCACTCTTGAGGTTGCTGGGCCCTGTCCTCCATGTTTGCCCTTGCAGCCATCTGGATTTACTTTTGGCCTTTGGAAATGTTGCTGCGTCTGTTGATAATGTTCTCAAGAACAACAGGTTACAAGATAAACAGAGACACAGATGCAATACTTGCAGATAGTTGCTTTGTTCAGTCTTTGGCGTTTCCTTTCTGAAAACTGCCACAAAAATGATGTGCTTCTCTCCTTAATCCTGGAGATTAAAGTCCAAGTGCACTTTCTAGAG